>NW_011495050.1:16954356-16973091 GCF_000754665.1 Bison bison bison | reverse complement strand
GGGGGTAAAGTGTCTGCCTGCAATGCGGGAGACCTGGGTTTGATCCCTGGGTCAGGAAGATCCCCTGGAGAAGGAAATGACAACCCATTCCAGTATTCTTGCCTGGAGAATCCCATGGACAGAGGAGCCTGGTGGGTCCACGGGGTTGCAAAGAGTCAGACACGACTGAGCGACTTCACTTTCACTTTGCTTCTTGGAAGAAAAACTATAACAAAACTAAACAACACATTGAAAAGCAGAGGCATTACTTTGCCAACAAAGGTCTATGTAGTCAAAGCTATGGTTTTTCCTGTAGTCATGTACAGGTGTGAGAGTTGAACCATAAAGAAAGCTGAATGCTGAAGAATTGATGCTTTTGAACTGTGTGTTGGAGAAGACTCTTGAGAGTCCCTTGGACTGCAAGGAGATCAAACCAGTCAATTCTAAAGGAAATCAGTCCTGAATATCCATTGGAGGGACTGATGCTGAGGCTGAAGCTCCAATCCTTTGGCCACCTGATGTGAAGAACTGACTCATTTGAAAAGGCCCTATTGCTGGGAAAGATTGAAGGCAGGACGAGAAAGGGACAACAGAGGACGGATTGTTTGGATGGCATCACCGACTCAATGGACATGAGTTTGAGCAAGCTCCGGGGGTTGGTGATGGACAGGGTATCCTGGTGTGCTGCAGTCCATGGGTTCGCAAAGTCAGACATGACTGAATGACCGAACAACATCAGAGAAGAGTGACCCTTGTATGCTGGCAAAATGAAAACTTTATAGATGTTTCAGTTAATTGTGAGTCTTCAATGGAAGTTGCAGTCCAGAATGATTCTTCAGTATTAAACAATAAACAGGGAGCCCTGCTGTACTTTGTCCTGGCAGGACGCATCTTGGGTATTATGTTCATGTCCTCCTTCAATATCATGTCTGGAGGATTGTTAACATTAAGCAATAGCTGAAGGAATTAGAGATGTTTAATAGGAAAAGAAAATTACAGGTTTCATATGAGGGCTATACCCAGATATGAGGAACTCATGCAGAGGAGGAATTCACTGTTTTTTTTTAGCTTAGAAAAAAATAGCTTGAAAGAGCATTGTGAGTCTGTGTTCTGTGTACTGAGGGCAGATTTGGGCTTGGCATGTGAAACAGTTAGAGCTGTCTGAAGTGGAATGGCCTTCATTGTAAGGTAGAGAGCTCCTGTCCCTGAAAGAAATCAAGTAAAGGTTTGCCTGGATAATCACTTGCTAGATTTATTATTTGATAGATCCTTAAAAGGCAGGGGGCAGTTGGGATTATGGAGTTAAGGGGCAACATGGGTGACATAGATCCCTGGATGATTTCATACTCTAGATGGGCCTGGAATGTTTTGAGACTCTCTGGTGAATTCTAGAAAGATTTAATTGGTACCTGTCAAGTCTTTCTCATGTTTGTTATTGAATCAGTAACAATCAACTCTCCTGGAACTAAATGAGAGGTGTCAGGACTGTCACTTGCTGAGGCCCTTTCTAAGGCCTTGGGAGGGGCTCAAGCAGTGGGATCAGATATTTTTATAACATTTTCAAAGTGAAGATGTTTTAACTACAATTAGTCTTTCCATCTTGACTTTCCTTCTGCCACACTTAGGAATGGCCACAAGTATTATTGGGATCTTGGTAAGGGGAGATTGAGCAGAAAAAAATAATTGTCTCATTTTTAACATTTGAAATTTACCGAGATGTCTTTTTCTAAATAAATATTTACTTTCATATATATCTTATAGCATAATTTTGTATCCTCTTACAGAGGGTTCCCAATTGTGTAGGCTTCAGATGTTACAGTTCCTGGATCTATTTCTCTTTGCCCTGTTTGTATGTGTCATGATTCTAAGTACCATAGTAGAAAGATACATAAGTCTTTGTCTTTGTATTAAGTTATGCACAATGATAGTGTGGTACTCTGATCAATTTTGAGTTCAGCCATCTATATGAGTAACTGATTAATACTGATATAAAATACAATATTTTTACAACTTTACATGCATAGATGTTTTTATTATGGGATAAGAAATGATTCATATAAAAACAATGAGAAAGACCAGCAATGACTATGATTCCCCCTAACCTAAGAAAATCAAATTGTATTGTAATCTAATATATGTGTATATTATTCCCATGGCAAAGGTAAAAGCATGTTATTGTGTGTACCTTATTGATTAGGAAACTGATGTATGTATGTATGAATATATCAAAACATTTTTATGGTTTTGAGATGAAATCACTTTAACATCAAAACAAGTGAACTCAGCTAATAAATTTTGAGGATCTTTATGAAATAATTTTTTCTGTGTCTTAATCAATAATAATAGGTTACCAAACATGCTTTCAGAAACCTGGAGCTTTTTCTAGATCTTTAAACACACAACAGTGTTCTGTATCTTTTTACCAAAATTCAGTTTTGTTCTTGTTTTCATCTTTTGAAAGGCAGTCATGTTGAGCACCATTCTGTGCTGTTATCTTCAGTTTATTGGGGTTCTTTTCAAAAAGGTATTGTGATTTTGAAGATAACACAGTCAGGAGATGTGCTATGACTGAATTCCATATACAGTAGCATAATTTCTTCCATCCAGGGAAGCTTATACTTTCTGAAAGGTATGGAAGCTTTTCCAAGTGTGTGGCTGGCTAGCAAGTGATGTTTTCATATCTGCTGTTGAGCAGATTGGCTCAAGGGGTAAAAATGCTGTCCATCTTGTCCAAACACAATGGGTGTGCCAAAAAATATCTCATCAAATATTGTTCCCTTTATGGGTCATCATCGAGATTAGTGTAGTAGAGAAAGTGGAAATTTGAGTGTTCTTTACACTATTGTAACTAACTCCAGAATAAATTACATTTTTCAAACACACAGACTTCTTTTTAAATGTCAGTTTTATTATGTGTATATACAATATTTCTAAATATTCCATTTCCTCTGATTATAGTGTTCATTTTTTTCAATGAAGATTTACTGAGCAATTGCAATGTCTGTGAAATTGACAAATATTTGAATGATTTCACTTGAACTTAGAAAAAGAAAAAACAGACATTAAATACTATTGTGGTATAGATATTGTAAGATGAGTGGATAGATTTGATTCTTGGCCTGCTTGTTTTAAGTGTTATGTATGATATTAAACTTTATAGGAGGGGAATATAATAAACATTTATTTCCTTCATTACTTTGGTAATCAATGATATACAGTTATGTTAAACATACTTGTGCATCACATATTACTTCTGAAGAAGGCAGGACAATTTTTGAGAACCTCCTATGTATTGGCGACTCTGCTTAGCATTTTATATATATTTGATTTGTTTACATTATTTATCTGATTTATCCTATTTTGTTTGTGTGTGCTAAGTTGCTTCAGTTGTGTCTGACTCTTTGCGACCCCATGGACTGTGGCCCACCAGGCTCCTTTGTCCATGGGATTCTCCAGGCAAGAATACAAGAGTGGGTTGCCACTTCCTTCCCCAGGGGATCTTCCTGACCCAGCGATTGAACCTGTGCCTCTGACGTCTCCTGCATTGGCAGGCGGGTTCTTTACCACTAGTGCCACCTGGGAAGTCCCTAGCTTAGCATTTTATATACGGTTAATTTGTTTATGTTATTATCTGATTTATCCTATTTTATATAGGACAGGTAAAATTGAACCTATTTTGGAGACATCTTTCTGGGTGACACTGCAGTTGACAGAGCGAATGTTTGAACCAGGTTTGAGGGGCTCTTTTCACAAGCCCATTTTGTCAGTGGAAATGATTCTGCAAGATGGAGGTATTCAACAATGAATATAACAGAAGAAGACTTCTGAAGGTGAAAATTGTATGTCTGTTTGATTGTGCTGACGGTTTCCACAGGTGTATGCGTATATCTGAACTCACCAAATTGTATGCATTGAATACATGTAGTTTTTATGTCAATTATACATCAGTAAAGGTGTTTAAAATATATACACAGGTATGAAAGACATATTAAGATCAGAAAAAACTAAACAAGTTAAACTTGCTAAAAACAAAGATGTGATCCTGTAGGTGGGAATGCCTACTAATGGATCGCAGATTTAAATACTGAGTAAACCCTAGTCAGTTTAGAAACGTGGTTCCTATCCTCATGTGGATTATTGTTTGAGGAAACCAGATGCAGCAACACCTATAATAGAGAAAGAAGTGTCAGCCCAGGAGTGCCACACAGCCTTAAACCAAGAATTATGGGTAGAAATCTGGGGCCTTTTATTCACTTGTTTAAGAAAGTATGTTATTGGAAACTTTAGACAATTTAAGATAATATAAAATCCCCTGGAAACCCTTAGGCATCAGATAGAAAAATTTACTGAAAGCCCTTTTAAGTATTCACTCTAATGTGATTATTCTTTTACCATTAGAAATCCAATTTACTGATCGTGAATCAAAAGCCTATATGGAACATGAAACTTCTAGTCATTGATATTAACAAGAACCTTATTTTCTCATAGCGTGTGAGATTTAGCTTAGAGTTCGTATAGTCTCACTAAGTTATTTTAACACGTTATTTTTGTATTATAGTTAATAAAACACATTCATAAATCTTACTGTGAAAAGTTAATGCATATTCAATATGAGATGTGTGAAAACTCAGAAGCCCCAGCTTAGAGTACTGATTTTCCTGTCTGTGAGAGGTTATATTTCAAATATGATGACTGAAGTTTCTAACATTTAGTTGTTATATAGCAGGTATGGCAGAGAGAGAGAACAGCTTAGCAAACCGGCAGTGACACGACCAGCCCCAGAGGTGGCCTGTGACATCCCTCTGCTTCATTCAGAGATGGGGCACATGTCAGTGTGCTCTGCCCTCTCGCTCAGTTAGTTTGAGCAATTTCCATTCCATTATGCTCTCTTACAGTTTCTGTTTTATCCCCCTTCTGGCTTATTCAAGTGTTTAAATTTCAAATTAGTAGCTTGTCTTTATCATTCATATGGGATTGGGGAAACATATTACAGCCGTTGGACATGTTTACCATATTAAAAATAATAACAAAGAAAACAAAAAATGATAAAGAAAATAGAACAACATACTAAGGGTTGTGTCTAAGTCACAGGCTACCCTGATAAATTACCTCAATGCAGTAGTATTGAACTCTTTTTCTAAAATACTGTTATCAAACTTAATGAGAACATTGAGAAGACCTGTGTGTGTGTGTGTGTGTGTGTGTGTGTGTGTGTATGTATGTGTGTGTGATATTTAAAATGTTGGGACAGGATCAATTGACAGAAGTAAATCCTAGACGTTCTTCCTTTTATAAATAAATCTTGTTAGTATTTTGTGATTTCCACAGGTCACATAGTTTACATAGATAAATAATCATGTAGTAAGGAACAAGGGAATAGTAATAACAAAAACAGTATTACTTATATAATGCTGAATATTGTGTGTTTTACATTTTTATGTATTCATTTTTTTTAACAAAGTCATTTGTACAGAAAGCCAAGATTTGTAATCTACCATCTTATGATTTCAAATGCTTTTCCAGGAATTTAGGGGAGAGGGTTCTGTATTATCTCAGCACAGTCTCATCAAATTACAAACCTCAGATTTCATCATGGCTCATTGAGGTCAAAATACTGATGTGTTTCTCTCTGGCTTTTTCTGTGTCAGTAAGGTGAAATGAAAAACTGAGGGTATTATAATATTACTCAGTTTTACAAATACTCTGTGCTGTTGTGTCTGACTCTGTGCGACCCCATAGACAGCAGCTCACCAGGCTCCCCCGTCCCTGGGATTCTCCAGGCAAGAACACTGGAGTGGGTTGCCATTTCCTTCTCCAGTGCATCTGTAGAAGAAAATGTTTCTTATTCCAACTAAGAGAAAGAGTATGCTAATGGTTAATGTGTGTGGTGATCATGTGAAACTCAAGGATTGTAGTTTACTATTGATAGTATTTGCATTTCAACTTCTATTCATTTCTTTTTGAGGACCAGGTAATGAGGGGGTACACAACAGTAAGCCAAAAAAGGTACTGGTGGATACTCCACATATTAGATAATCCATTTATTAATAGGAAGTCAGCATACCCTTTTGTAATTATGTAAAAAGATGACTGGGATTTGGAATTTTGTTTATAAGTTTGAAATCTGAAATTGTTTGATTTTATTTGCAAATGCTTATGAGGTTGAACAGTTCACACTCCACTTGATCCTGCAAAGTGAATTCTCATATGATCAGCGTAGATAATAGAATATTTCCTTTCCTACTTAAACAGCGTTTTCAAAAGGTTTGTAAATATTTGTTTCTCAGGGATCCATTTATCTTCTTCCTCAGTTCCAAAAGAACTGTTATGGGGTTACGGAAAAAGATGATAAATGAGTCCCAGGAGCCTGGGTTTAAATTGTCCCACTATAAGGTTGCACTATTATTTAGTAGACATGCAAAGTCTTTGAAGGCATTAGTATTAACTGATTAGGTACTGGATTTTTTTAATGCCAGAATTTTGAAATGAAAATAAGTCACTCATGGAGCTATTCTGGCTTTTATTTATCCATTGTTAAATCCATATGAAAATTCAATGTAACAAGGATGAAAAATAGTGGAAGACATACCTTATCAAAGGACTGGCCTGGACTTGAGCTGCTCAATTCCTATTCAGTTCTGAGGGCCCTGGGTAATGTGGTCTGTAATTGTATACAAAACTTGTAACAAAGAAAGTGACAACAAAACCTATATGCTCTTGGTTATTCTTGTACACAATACAAGGTAAAACCCAGAATGAACCAAGGAGTATTTTGATTAATTGAACTTAACTGATGGTTATCCAGAAACTAACATATTACATACAACCTTTACTGAAATTCTCCATTGAAGTTTATATTCACTTTAAGTGAACATAATGAAACATATGGTAATTTAAGACCTTGTAGAAACTCTGCATCATCATTCTAAATGATAAAGTTCCTTACATACATTATATGAAGATATAAAAGATGAAGAAGTCTATATTCATTGTATACTGACCTCAATTTCTTACAAAAGCAATATAAAAAATATACATGACTACCCTATTACATGGGTTGTTTTTGTGTTCTGTATGTCAGTATTTATATTTACATGTATAATCATGGTAGATATATACTTTTATTATGCTTATAAGAAATATTTTCCATATTTCTATATGGTCTTATTGATTTTAATTTTGCCTTTCTGTCCTGCGGTCTCTTAGCGGATTTGCTGCAGTTGAAACATTCTATTTTAAGGCATTTGGCTAGTATCCAACTTTTGTAACTTCTGAAAGAACTAAATTAATGCATATCATCATTTACATCTTTTAGGTTTTTCTGGAAGGATAAATTTCAAGCAGTAAGATTAGTGGGTTAAAGGATATATAGTACTTTTTAGGAGATTAGAGACCAGAAGGAAAGGATAAAGAAAAACATTTTTTCATAGCTTTGGTATTAAACTTTTAGAGTTCTAACATCCTTAGAAATTCTAGAACTCATTGATTCTGGAATATCAACATACATTTTTGGGCAGAGTATGATATCATCAAACATAATTTGTACAGAGGCTGAAGGCAGGCAGCCCATCTGAGAAACTGTTAAAGCAATGCAGGTGTAGAGTTATGAGTTCCTGGACTCGGATGGGTTTGAAATGTAATGAAACATGGTAACCTACTCCTCATTATGTGTTTATTCTAGGTACTCTGGGTACAGAAAAAAGACAGAAAGTTCCACTCTAAAGTCTGTGAAATACTTAAATAGTAAATTTATTCCAAGAAGAAATATCAGATAAATAAAGGAATAGAGTACTGTAGGTAGATCTAAGTTAGATAGACAAGCTTTTGTATTGAGTGAATCTTGAGCTGAAAGTTCAAGGCAATGTAAGATTATTGGTTAAGAAGGAGGGAAAGATGGCTGTCAAGGGAGGAGCAAAGAAGAACAAATTCTATTTCCTTTTGGATAATGAAGAGTTGAATAAATTCTTACCTTTGTGCATATTTTAGCATATTAGGACTTGGTTTATTCATTCATTCATCTGTTTATTGGTGATTTTTGGAGGATACAAAATTGTCATACTTCCTCTGGTGTAAAAATTACTATATTCTATCTTATTTCAAAGTTGTGAAATAAGCATCAAATCTAACTGGAATATTTAGATACACATTCAATTTTGCACTTAAAAATTCTGACTCAAAATCCTTTCATTGAAACCTGGGCTGCTGTGAAATCGTGCCTACTGTCTTTACATATCTAATGATTAAATTTGGTTTACAGATAATGTTGCTGATTAGAAGTGTAAATAATGAAATCTGGAATATTAATAGGAGAGAAATATTTCTTTATTCCCCAAATCAAATGTTTGTCTTCTTTAAAATGTATGTTCAAATCATTGCTGTGAAAAAGATAGGGGACCATTTTCTCTATAGATAAAATGGTCCAGTTTTTACATAAAAGCAAAACTTAGTATTTAATTAATGGAGAAATTTATTTAGCTAAAATGATTGCAATTTCCCTTGGACCCAGCAACCTTAGCATCCCTCGGGGAGCTTGTTAGAGAGGCAAATTCCTGAACTCTACTTCAGACCTCCTGATTCAGAACAGAGTGGTGGGGCTCAGAAAGCTGGGTTTTAACAAGTCCTTCAGGTTGTTCTTATACTATAGTGAGAAAACTGTGTATTTAGAATGATTTTTTATACTAAACTTAATGATTATGGCTTCTGCTGCTGCTAAATCGCATGAGTCGTGTCCGACTCTGTGCGACCCCATAGACGGAAGCCCAACAGGCTCCTCTGTCCCTGGGATTCTCCAGGCAAGAACACTGGAGTGGATTGCCGTTTCCTTCTCCAATGCATGAAAGTGAAAAGTGAAAGTGAAGTCGCTCAGTCGTGTCCGATAATTATGGCTAGCTGGTGTCTAATCTAAATTTTAGACTTCTAACATTTAGGACCAAGCCTTGAGTGCCCCATAGATAGTGTGTTGATTTTGCACACTGCTGGATGGTTCAAATATTCTTTCATAAAATAGTGTTTTAATTTTGTGCCCATCGTAGAAGCTTAGTTTAGCAGCTTTTAAATTCCTAACTATAATATGCTTGCTTCTTTCATTACATGCTTTAAAGTATGTTTTTTCCCTATATAGTTAAAGTCTCAGTTATAACTTATATGGTATCTAGGACATAGTTTTTTAAAACCCCTTCGGTGAATTTCATTAGAGATAATTAATAGTATTTGTGATATTGGCAACATGCATACCCACACACCATTTCAGTGCTAAGGAAGAACATAACTTTAATTTGTAAACAAGTCTAGGTAGTACTCCTTTTTTGCATTTAGTTTTTCACTTCTTTTGCTATGACTTTAAAACAAAAAGCATCCACAGTTCCTTGTATCATCTTTATTTTCCTTCTCATATATATTATCCCTCTCATATTTTCTCTCTGGATATGCTGATATATTTGAACAGATGAGAATAAGAGTCAGGATTTAGCTTTCTATTAAATGGCAACCCACTCCAGTACTCTTGCCTCGAGAATCCCATGGACAGAGGAGCCTGGTAGGCTACAGTCCACGGGGTCGCAAAGAGTCGGACACGACTGAGCGATTTCACTTTCACTTTCTATCCTTTCCTCAGTCTTCCTGCATAGTTCAGTCAGTAAAGAATCTGACTGCAGTGCAGGAGACCTGGGTTCAATCCCTGGGTCAGGAAGATCTGCTGAAGAAGGAAATGGCAACCCATCCAGTATTCTTGCCCGGAGGATCACATGGACAGAGGAGCCTGGCAGGCTATAGTCCTTGAGGTTGCAAGAGTCGGACACGACTGAACGATTAAACCATCACCACCAGTCTCCTCCACACATACTGCCATAAAAAGCAGAGCTTGATTTGCAGTTAAGATTTAATTCCACATGGTTATATAATGCTTTTTTGCCTTTTTGAAAAAAAAATAAACTTTAAATGTTAATATTGAAACCTTATCTATTTGCCCGCCTATGTTCCAACCAACGTACCTACCTACCTATTTATCTATACCAGTCAGTTACAGTTAGAGGAATTCATACAGATCATTTCACTCTGGGGAACAGCATTAGTGTTGTTCAAATTATGTTCAGATTGGGAACATAAATTATTTACCTGGGGAGATTAAGTAGTATTAGTTGGGCTCTTGGTTTGAGTTACATTACTGTCTAAGCAAACATATAAATCTTCAAACATGGTTAATAATCTTTCACTTCCTAACTTGGTCTTTTTCCAACTATTGATATTTTCTTGGACTGTCAAAATTCTTCTTTTTAGAAGCCTTTCCTAATTCTTTTGAAGGGCCCCTTTCCAGTACTGTCTTACACACCGTGTGTGTGTTTCCCTCTCATCATAAAATCACTCTGGGGTCTGTTCAGATGTCACCTTACTAGAGAGGCCTCTCTGACCACCTCACGTAAGAGTGTCACCTTCTTTTGTCCATGGCTGTCACCTTACTCTGATTTATTTTTCTCCAAAGCACGTATCCTCACCTGAAAAGTATTTCATGCGAGCAAACACTTTCGTGTTGTTGTCGTTAGATTGTTTTAAAAAAATCTATACCCAAGAGCCAGAGATTATTTATAATTAACCTTCTTTCTCCCTCTTCTGAGGTGTAAGTTACATTAGAGCTGGGACTTTGTTGATTTTATTTCTTGTGCTGCCTCCAGAGCTGAGTACAGCACTAAGCAATGGTAACCAACCAACTGTAGTTGGTGGATGGATAAATATGTAAATGGGTTTTGTGGGTTAGTGCATTTGTGTTTCTCATTTGCTACTTACTTGTCTTCCTAATAAATTCTTATATCAGAACTCCTATGTTAGCTGTCTTCATATTACCCTTGAGGCATTTATTTAAATTTTTTTAAAGGACTAGAGTTTCTGTTAAGTGTTAAATTCTGAAAAATTGTTTGTTTTCAGTTTCTAATATGAGTTTCATTTGAATTTTTAATACATTTTAGAGCATCAATAAACTGTGACTGACTTATACAGGTATCATAAAGACTTGGGTTGTGACAGTAGTTTGATGAGTGTAACTGCCCACTTCCTGGACCATAATTGTCCAGATGTAGTGGTACTTTAAGTAAGCAAGTCTAAAAAAGTAAACCTCAGTGGAGTGCTCTCATGATAGGCTGGCTCAAAATGCTGCAAAGCACTTACGGATGCTAACTTTTTTACAGGAAGAAATGTGATTAAGATATGTTAAATGGAAATCTATACAAAACCAGTGAAATTGTTAAAATATTCAAATATGCCATATTGTAACAAGAAAACACTGCAATGCACTGAAATCAGCAGTAGAACAGCTGTGTTTTAAAGGACAGTACTTTGAATGTCACTTGACAATTTGCTTTCAATTAGAAGTAATTTACAGGAAGATGCCCACAAGCTAATCTTTACAGGATAATTAAGTTCCATTTTCTTTACTTTTAATTAAAAAGCAGAAAAGATTTAGCTGATCCATAAAAAATGTTCTGTTTAAACATTCATCAGACTTCACACTCTTTTTTTGTTATTTGTTGTAGCAGATGTTATCAAAAGTGCAGTCTGCTCTGTTTTAAACCCTGAGTGTTTGGAAAGTGAAACACGAGTTGCAGTAGGCATGTACTGGTGAGGTATGATCATTTAACATCTGTATGTTCAAAGAGGATAAAACAGATACTAATGTTCCATTCCTTAATTGTGTTCTGTCTGATGCATTTAATTGTACAACAAAACCACATACATTAAAATGAGAAGCAGTGCAACTTTTGAATTTTAAAAGGTTATATGTAGTAGGATGATATTTTACAAAACCCTTTAAGTGTTTTAAAGTGTCTATAGATTCAGATGTAACATGTTATTTTATTGTAATTTTAATTATATAAAACTTGACACTGTTTTAACAAGAGATTTTACTAATTTGAAAAGATGGCAGACTTAAAGTGATATTCTAAAGTATTTTAAAACTGTATTCTTTGTATTAACAAGTTTTTAGCATCATTGCTGTTTTTATTTGGCAAAATAAAATACATTGCCAAAGGCATTTGGAGGTTTGGTTTTATAAATCACTATTGGTCAGTGACATGAAAGTGAAGTGAAAGTTGCTCAGTCATGTCCGACTCTCTGTGACCCCATGGACTATACAGTCTTTGGAATTCTCCAGGCCAGAATACTGGAGTGGGCAGCCTTTCCCTTCTCCAGTGGATCTTCCCCACCCAGGGATTGAACCCAGGTCTCCCACGTTTCAGGCAGATTCTTTACCAGCTGAGGCACAGGGAAGCCCTCTGGTTTTATAAATCACTATTGGTCAATAGACGCGCATGAGCATGCGTGCGTGGACACACACACACACATAACTTTTTAACTGACGAGAAGAGTTGAATTTGTCATGCTTTAGTCTTGTAGCATACTATGTATTGTATCATATGGTGTTAAGGAATTTTGCACCAAAAATTTTCCAGTCAAGAATTCATTAATCCAGTTTTGGGTGGTTTTTTCCCTTTTTTTTTTTTTTTTTTGGCAATTTAATCAGTCTGTTCATGTTGCTAATACTTTGGTTTCTTTGGAATTTAGGTTTCTGAAACTTCAAAAAAGTTGGGACCCTGTAGATCAGTGTACTTAAAGTTTTTATAGTAATAATTTCACTCACTATGACTTCTGACAAACAAACTTGATTTTTAATTTTCTGATCTTGTGTACCTAAGATTTAAAGATGTTATTAAAGTTACCTATTTTTAATTGCCTTTACTTTCCCATTTTATTTTCCTTTGTTGGAAAGAAGAGTATATAAAAATAGCAAGAGAGCTTGCTTATAAGCCCACTTATTTATTTGCTTTACCATTTAGATTTATACATGTAAGAAATATGCCCAAAGGCATTCTGACCAATACAGTATAGGAGACTGCAAAATAAAATAAAGAAATGCAGTTTATTTTAGCATATATTATAAATTTCAGGTAGGAACTTAATTATAATAATCACAATGCATTCATTTAAATGGAGTATGTGTTTGAACATGTAAATGTCATCAGGTTCTGTAATGAACTGGCAAAAATGTGTGCTTCTCTTATTGAAAGGATAACACCGGGAAAAGATTAAGCATGCCCTGTCTCCTTCCTTCTGTCTTTTCTTATAGGTAATCAACACCTGGTTGATTACATCTTTTTGAACTATAAAAGCTATACTATAAACTTACATGGATGTTTTCATGAAGACGAACTGGAACAAACAGTGCTTAAACTTTCTGCTTCCAGGAGAATTGTACCTTTTTTTGTCATCCTGTAATTCAGACTTTCTGTAGCAAAGGATGAAACAGTTCTGTTATTGTTCTAGGGAAAACAGTGATTTCCCTTTGGTGCTTGGTTTTCAAGTTTATAACTGCTTTAGAGGAAGAGGACAGATTCTTATATATTTGTGGTGCTCCGAGGAGTTAGCTTAGATGTATTTGTCTTGCGTCTTGCGTCTAAGGCATTGGCTGGTACATGAGTGGTCCTCATGAGGTATTTATTAAATGACTGGCTGGTCAGCAGCAAGATTTAGGTACAGCTTTGTTGGATTTCTTGTACACTTTTAGTGGATTCCTTTTCATCCTTGCTTTTTCCTTTTAGTAAGATCAAAAGGATCTGTGATCTAAGAACCTATAAGCAATTGTGCTGCTTTCTACCACCTTCAGGCCTGTAAATGTGTGAAATAAATATGTGTAAACTATACATATAACTGACATATCAGAGAACTAGGTACATATATATACATTTATATACATATGCACACAAAACATATAGCTCTCTACTTTAAAAGATAAAAATGATGGATTTTCTTTTCTTGTCCAAATTTAGTTATTTTCTTTTGCAGTTGTTATGGCTTATGACCTCCTCCCCCTCCCCCCCACTCACTTGATTACTGTAATGTTTACTGTTCATTCCTTTATCCAAGATGTTTATATTTCTTGCCTGCATTTTCTAGGGATGGGTCTTGAATTTGCCTCTGTTTCTCTTTGTTGTCACTTCATCCTTCTCACTTAAGTCTACCAGCTTGATCTTCAAAAATGATTTTCAACGTGTTACGAGTGCTTAACATCTTCTATGGCTCCCTATTACCTACTTCATTAAATCCAACTTCTTCTGCTTTGATTTTAGGACTTCACATAATTTGTATTATGTTCTCCTTCTCAAATTATTTCTCCTGTTCTCCAGCTCATACAGAACCTCTGCTTCAGTGAGGCAGTAGGGCTTTCTCTACTCCCTCCCCCAACACACACATTCACCTCAAGTTCCTGCTTGCTAAATCCACAACTAGCTATATAAACGTGTTGGGGGAAATATTGAATAATATTTTCTTGTAATTTTTCACCAAGGTTTTTTCTTTCTTCAAAGGCTTGGTAATTAGGTTTTATATGTTTGTTTCTAGAAAGATATTCTGCCACTCTGGAAAAAAAAAATTCCTTAAAAAATATTACTTGTAGTCTGAAGATAGTGATAAAGCATCAATTTTTAAGGACTGTCCTTTTAGTTCTCAATACCTCATTTTGGACCTAGAACATTAGATGACTTACACGTCCTTTCTTTCACTATCTCCTTAACCATAGAGTGGTGGTGCCTGCCGCTGCCATTTACTGGGCTCATCAGAGCCTTTACATATTTGTAATTACCCTTCCATAAATAGTTTGCAGCTTGACCATAGCATTTTGCCACTCTGTTAGAATGAGGCACAAGGTCCAAGTTAAAAGCAAAATCCTTAATGAATTTAACAAAATTAAGCAAAGAGCTTTAGGTTATAGGAGCAGAGTTAATGGATTCAGCTGTTCTTTACTTTCATTTCAACCAACAAATTTTACATTCATTTTTCAGATGTGAACCTCGTTCAATTAACATGGAGTAAAATTAATTTTGTGAAACTGTTATATCACCCCTGGAGATAATTGGAGACAACCTAATGTGTCACAAAACTCGAGCTAGAAAATCGGCCTTTATGGGGTTGGTTTCAATGACTATGTTGGGAAAGGATTTCAAGATTATTTTTAATACATATTTCTTAACCTTTGATAAGGTTCCTTTCTTTGATTTAGCTGTGACCAGAGTTGGATTGTGATGGGGTCCTAGAATGTAGAAGTGACCAATCCCACAACCAAAGACAGTGCATGACAGTTTCTGAAAATGTGGTTGGTCCATGGACCGAAGACATCAAGCATTACCCAGAAGATGGTTAGCAAAACAGATTTGTGGGCTCCACCCCAGATAACCAGCACAGAATCTCTGTGGATGGAACCCAGGAATCTATGAAGTAATGAGCGCCCCAGTTGAACCTTACACTTGCTTAAGTGAAAGAGCTATTGGTCTGTGGAACCGCAGAGGTCAGCTCAGATATTTTCAGATAAACCCAGCCTCCATATTCAATTGAACAGTCTATATCTAGTGATTTTTCATCTCTCATTCATCATCATAAAATGCAGACAACTTGAATCAAGGTTTTTTCTAATATGGGTCATTTCACGATTTTCATCTGTGTTCTGAAGGGTATTCTGAATTGATTCAGCTAAACTGATTAAAATGTAGCAGAAGAGCTAGATCACCATGATGAGCCATGGAAACCCCACAGTCTTTTTCTAAGAACAAATGTGTGTTTTGTTTATCTTCGTGTCCTTCCATCCTAGTAGAGAATGAAAGCAACTGAAAACAACCTTATTCTGGCCCAATTTTGGCACTTAGGTTTGTTTCGTTTTGGCACATAGCCGTGTGCTTTCAACATACAGGAAACTATCTGCAGAATGAGTCAAATTTCAGATTCTTTGATCAGAAGGATATTTTCCTAAAGGACCGAGGTTGTAAATATTCATACCAAATAATTAATTGATATACATATTTAGATGTTAAACAAGTGACATGGAGTTCTATATTAGTTTTAATAGAAGTCTTTGAAAATAACTTGAACATTTCTTGAAGTTCTAGCAATATGTGAATAATGTTATTAATATAATTTAAAGTATGTACATTACATCAACTTTTGTACATATATAAATCCTTTTTGAAAAATGAACTTTTATAATAATGTTTTATAGAACATTATTATAAAATGGTCAATTGCAAGCTTGACCATAATAGCTTCTGTATGTATGAATTTGTGTGTTTATCATATTCTTAGAAATCCTGCAATATACTATAGAGGGTTTAAAGATAATTTTTGGCATTGTCAATTTGGTATAACTGTAGATCTGAGGCACAATTATAACCTGCAAAGCATTTAGAAGTAAAATCATATTGGATATGAGCTTTTAGGCATTTATTTAGGTGGCGGTAGAATTAGCTCTGCCAAAGTTTTTTCTCTATCTCCTTAAGTTGTATAATATTGTGTGCAGTGACAATAATTATACTGGATCTGGGCTAACTGATCCTGATATTGGTTGCTACTAAGTCTGTATTTTACATCTAACTGATTGTATTGAATTTGTGTTATGTCTGATAAGTACTGAAAAGTTATAATGCCCTAGAGGGTTATTACTATTAATGATACTGAGATACTGTGACGATAGCAGGCACCTCTCTTCATTTAAAGGACTCAGACTTTATCATGCTTACTTGTTTTTTGCTATATTCTGTTTATTATATTCATTTATTTTAATTTTATTGATGCTATCTAAATATCTACTTACATAATAATGCTAGGTTCTTGGAGGGTGAAGAAGCTGTACTATATAAATAAAGCACAGTTTCTTTCTTCAAAAGGATCTTCCCCTGTGAGTGACTAAATGGCAGTGTGCGCAAATCTGGAAGTAGCAATCTTAACTGAGCTGTTGGTAAGGTTGTAATGTTTAAAACATAATGTGGTAACATTTAAAACATTGTAACATTAATGTTGTAAAGTTTAAACATTTAGTTTAAATTTGATACATTTTATTGCTTGATTCTAAGAATTTTGCCACAGAGTTCCTTGGTTTGGAAATAGGAAGGGTGGACCCCTAGATCAGGACTCACAATAAAAATTTTTAATTTACTTTGTTATTTTCTGGTTTAACTGTTGGTTTTCTTAGCTAATGATAGTTCTCAAGGCAGCCATTTCTTTCTTTTCTTTTTTGGCTGAACTGTGCAGTATGTGGGATCTTAGTTCCTTGGTCAGGGATCAAGCCCATGTCCCCTGAATTGAAAGTGTGGAATTTTAACCACAGGACCTCAGGGAAGTCCCAAGGCAGCCTGTTCTGTTTAGAACTTCAGAGGGTACTAAGACACCTATCATAGGAGAAAGTACTCTTGGCCAATATATATATTTTTTCCTTTGCTTATTTTCTTAGTCAAGGGATTTATGAAAGTGCTCCTAGGATGTATCTCTAGTCACATCTATATAGTTCTTTGAAAATCAGGTTTCTTAAATACTGCATGTTAACTAAAATATTTCTTAGTATGTCTTTCAGGGTTTTAGGTTCTTGATGAAATTTTAAACTATACTGTCTTTATTTCATCCATGACAATAATGGTGTTTTAAGTAATTTTTTTCTCTTTGACTTACTAACTATATAGAAAACAGTGTGGTCACACCATCAAATGTACACTTTAAAAGATCATTTATTACTGTGGTTCTCAGGTGGAAACATTACCAAACTATTTGGTTTTAAAATATTTGTGTAAATAGTTGTCTTCTTAGTTTCAGTGAAGGAAGGAAGTAAATGAATATTTAGGTACCCAGTAAATACGTACTAATACTCAGTACATACAATGTACTGTACATACAGTACATACAATGTATGTACTGAGTATTCAAATATGGAAGTACTGTATGGAAGTACATCATACAATGTACTGAGTATTGTGCTATATGCTTTAATTTAGCATGTCTCATATTGTCCTTATAATGACACTTCAGATTAGTCTCAGAGAAATTAGGAACATGTCTGAGAATCAAACTGAGCAGTATCTAATTTCCAAAGCCACTGTGTTTCTACCGTGACATGCGACTTCTTGCCGTGAGGCCACGTGCCAACATTTTGTGGAAGGTGCAGTAATCAATAACATCTAGTTCCTGCTTCTGAGACACCAAGGAATGGAAGAGACAGCTTTAGTAAAAACAGGACATATGGAATCTTAAGATGCTGTGTATGCTGTGTGCTCTTGAGTGTATAGGAAGGAAGAAGACGCATTGTCTCAGGTCAATTATTCCCACCTCTAATTTTCTTAAAATTGATTTAGATAGCAGTGAATAGGTATTACTCAGTGTGTGACATACAGCCTGTCTTGTCAAGTTGCATTTTTCTTGAAAACTGAGTTAAATTTTTTTTTCCAGAAAAAAAAGGAGGATGTGTAGTGGGCAAAAGATAGGCATAGTTAGCACCAATTCTATATACTGGTTTCAGCTTCAATCCAGAATTCTGACTGTAGATGGGGATTTTTATTTGTATATTGTTTTTTTCAAAAGTTAGGGACACTTAAAATGTATTTTCCTTTCATTTATGTATGAGCTCCATTTTACTAAGGCAATCTTTATGGTATTAGTATGGAAACAATATTCCCCATTTTTAAGACTCATTTGAAGCTCTCTTACTAGAGAATTGAATAGATGGCTGCTAGATAAAGGCATCCATAAAACAATAATTGAATGTATTTATTAAAAATAGCTTTTCATTTTGTATTATAACATATACTTGTAAATTTTTATAATGTTATGACATATTATCTAGATTGGTTTTTGGAGGGTGGGGAAAACTAATGTAATTCAGACAAGCAATAATCACTAGGTCAAGAAATAGGGCAATTAAAAAATGATTCATGGCAAGTAAGAGTGAGACATTTATAT
>NW_011495050.1:16947810-16954256 GCF_000754665.1 Bison bison bison | reverse complement strand
AATTGTGAGACTTTTTATTTAAATCATCATCAGGAAGAAAAGTTCAGGGAAAAGAGAGGTTCGAGTAAATTTTAATATGTACTCATCCTGAGTACAAATTAGTAAAAATCTTAGATTTAACTCATGTGTCAGAGTCCATTAAACAGATTGAGAAATCCTATTTCATTGTGACTAAGCTGCCTGAAATTTTAACTTCCATACTTATATATAATTGTAATACATATAATTGTAATATAGTGATTGTGTCTGTTTTGATAAATCTACATATATGTCCATGATGTGAGAGTATGAAAGAGATGAATACTTGAATTTATAGGGTTGACAAAGATGTGTTCTGTTTGCCAAAGCAAATGGGAGAGCTCTTATAAATCTTCAGATCTCTAAATTATAAAAAAGAAATTCTTTTATGACACATAAACAGCAACTATCTCCAGCTGGGCAATCCACTTAAGGTACAGTATATCCTTAGAAACTGGCTTTTAACTCTACATTTCTGATGTTTCACATCCATGCTCTTTGACCTTCTAGGTCTCTGTTCATTCCTGTCCTATTCTACTCCTGTTTAGTTTTTCCCTTTTTATTTTTTGGTTCACTCTTCTTCTTTTCACTTCCCCATTAAACTTTTCTGGCCTGGGCCCTCCTATCTCAACTTGCTCTGTTTTCCAAACATTTTTAAGATTCCTTCAGATGAGCCCAGCCTAGTTTATGAGCACTGGTATGAGGAAGGCTCTGGCCTATCCCTTCCAATTTGTTAGGTATCAGGGCGTTTGGAATACTTTCCATGTTGGCTTTGGTGAACTCATGGGACAGAGCTAACATATAATAATTTTAGATTCAGTGATAGATAAGTAGGAGATCATTGACCTTGTGATGTGCAGGTCTAATATTAAAAAATCTCATTTGAATTTTGGAATGACAATATAAGAAGCAGAGTTTCAGGTCTGAGGACCAGACTTAAATTGCTTAGAACATGTTAAAACTAGAACTAGTTAAAACTCCTTCCGGTAGATGATGAACTTTTCTTAGAGTAGCACCTGTTTAAGAAATGGAGCAAATTCCATGACCAGATATTTAATTTCAGAGTTTAAAGTTGATGATTAACAAATTTGTAGAGGTAACAAGTATAGGTAGTGGAATTTGGGATTAAGAAGGATTCTCTTTGGCATATAAAGCATTTTCAGATATTCATTGAGTAAGACCCATAAGCAGCAGTTAGCTTCACGTTTTTTGTTTATTTAACAAAATCTAGTGGGAGAAGTCTCCAAATCAAATCATACTGCTTAAAGGAGGAGAAAAATGATTTCTCTTTTAGTGCATTCAAAATGGTCTCCTGAGGAGAAAGACTGATGAGCTCAGCCTCAAACCCCTTACTCAGTTGCGTGGCTTCTGGCATTTCTGTTGAGCAAATTGGAGATGCCTCAGTTTCATTTGGGAATCTGTACATGTAGGTGCTTTTTGGGGGAACAACTTAATTTAAATCTTCCCTCCATTTAGTTTTCCATGCTGTTCAGAATCCTGAAAGTTTTTTTTGGCAATGATTGGTGATTTCTAATACACTGGTGATCATTTCAGCCTCTGTTAAAGCCTAGGTATTAGACTGGCTCCATCTTTATAAAGGGCTTTCTAAGGTAGCTCAGTGGTAGAGAATTGTCCTGCCAATGCAGGAGATGCAGGAGATGTGGGGTTCATTACCTGGCTCAGAAAGACTCCCTGAAGGTAGGATATGGTAACCCCCTCCAGTATTCTTGCCTGGAAAATTCCATAGCCAGAGGAGCCTGGTGGGCTATAGTTCATGGGATTGCAAAGAGCTGGAGATGACTGGGCATGCATGAATGCATCTTTATAAATTTGTTGTTTAGTTAACTTACTTCTGGGCACCTCCCTGGTAGCTCAAATGATAATTTGTCTACAGTGCAAGAGACCTGAGTTCAATTCCTGGGTTGGGAAGATTCCCGGAGAAGGTAATGGCAACCCACTCCTCTATTCTTGCCTGGAGAATCCAATGGACAGGGGAGCTTGGCAGGCTATAGTCCATGGGGTTGCAAAGAGTTGCACATGACTGAGTGACTAACACAGGTTTAAAACTAAGTGTTCTGTTTGTTGGGCAAATGATACTGCTGCTGCTGCTAAGTCACTTCAGTCGTGTCCGACTCTGTGTGACCCCATAGATGGCAGCCCACCAGGCTCCCCCGTCCCTGTGATTCTCCAGGCAAGAACACTGGAGTGGGTTGCCATTTCCTTCTCCAATGCATGAAAGTGAAAAGTGAAAATGAAGTCACTCAGTCGTGTCTGACTCTTAGTGACCCCATGGACTGCAGCCTACCAGGTTCCTCCATCCATGGGATTTTCCAGGCAAGAGTACTGGAGTGGGGTGCCATTGCCTTCTCCACAAATGATACTGGAATATCGCAAAGCAGATGATCATGGTAACTGCAGAATGACAGCCTGACTTGTGAAAACACTGAACTGATTTCAGTTGCCTTTTAATTATGGAGGTTATGGCATGTTACATAATTCAGTCCTTAGGCATACTCTGCAATATTGAATTCCCTCTCAGAGTTCCCATCCCTAATTGAGGATGGTTTTCTTATTAGGCAGTTAGAGATCAAGAAGTAAAGATTTCTAGACACTTACTAGACTCACTGGAGAGGCTTTTTTTTTGGAGTGTAAGCATTTGTTTAGTTTTCACAAGCACCATTAATTCTTTATTAAAGAGATATTATGAAGAGATACTAAATCCCTACATGGAAGATAAGTTGGATAGATGTATCACACTGAGAATATTTTTATATTAAATTTCTATAAATTAGGAAAGTCAGATAGACATATATAAGGAGAATTTTTAAGGAGATGAGAGGTAGTTGCTGTGGTTACTAGTACTTACTATTAATGATATCTAAATTAATCTAAGGCCTTGTGGTCATATACTCATCACTTTGAGCCTGATCAGAGTAATGTAGGCATTATGGGAATTGAAAAATTAAACTGAAATATTCACATTGACTATTAAGTACTAGATATTTATACAAAGCAAATGGGTAAAGCACTATTTTTTTCTTTATTTTATTCCTGAGTTATTTCATTATGAAATTGTAAAGAATGTGGTAGCTCTTTTCCTTCCCAATTCCTTTCTCCCAACTTCCATTATTAAAATAACTATATTTTGCCCTGTCTAGAGGCATGTGGAATGCATAACTCCTCTTTCTCTTTTTCTAGTTTTTATAACTACTGTGGATAAATTTCAAGGTGGTAAAGAGAAGAGTAGGTTTGGCTGAAATGAGAATAAGTGGAGGTTAGGCTTGAGTTGAGCTCTGGTGAAAGGAGGAAACATTTCTGGAAAAAACAAAGTGCATTGGGGAAACGGTTTGCAGCTCTGGATTCTGGAGGAAGAGTCGGCAGCAGGTAACTCTCATTGCCCATAATTCTGGCAGTGGGCTTCCTTGAGCCTCAGCTGGATGGACCCTTTTTTTTTTTATTCCATCAATACAGATGAAAACCTTAGAATGCACACGGCAGATGAAGATATCACATCCAATTTCAGTATGTCTAATTTGAGTATCATTAGTAGGTCAGACAAGAGGATGTAAATAACTGAAGGCAGATCTTCCTATGCTCTGATAGGATATAGAGATACAAAGATAAAGAGAGCTGGAGATCCCAGGGGCCCTAAAAGTGAAGGGTGATCACCACAGTGAAAGGAAACTGAATCCAAGTGTCTGATTCACTATGAAAGAGCCTGGTGTATAGTAGCTGCTTGACAAAAATACATCTCAGCATGGTCTAGGGCTGGTCACTTCTATTATCTTTGTTCAGCCTGAGGCAATGTGTAGCTTTGACCTAGGAACTTTTTGAAGTTCATGTCTGAGTCTCAGTGTTTCTGTTTCATTTGATTTACAAAGTGATTTTCAACATTAACTTTGTAATGAAGGAGCTTTATTCCCAGAAGATGTTTTAGCCAGGGATATACATGTCATGATTTATGACTAGAGCAAATAATGAAATATATAAAAACCACACATGGTTGGGCCCATTAAGTTATTTCTAGATAACTTTGCTCCTAAGTTAAACTGGCTATGTTTTTCTATGTCTATGTCTGATAAGTAGATTTATCTCAACATCAGGTTTTCACAAGATTAATAATCCCTCCTTGTAAAGAGAATCTGTTTTAAAGTTGACAATTATCCTGACATGAATTATATAAACGTGTGCTAAATAATATTATGCTTTCATATACTTAAAACTGATATTCTAAGAATACTTTTGATCAGGTATCTTTCAGAAATGGGAGATTCTACTCAGCAAGAAAAAAAGTGGTGGTCTATTAAATAAAAAAGATTTTTTCTTTAGTTTGAGTAATATTATGGTCTCAGAGCTTTAACCTGAATTATTAGCACATATAAATCCATCTTCTTAATTAAATGGAGTCTTTGGCCATTGAACACCAGCGTATGGACAGCGTTAGTTACTAGATGTTATTATGAGGCTGGCCTGGCCACATAATCCATTAGAGGTAGGATTCAGTTATATTGGTAGCAGCAAAGTGATTTTTATGGTTGTGAGAATCTTTTCTTTGTTCTGTCAGTATCAATTATTTCAGTCCTAATAGAAAGCTTAAAAAGGGGTCAAGTTTATGATTTATGCTTTGGATAGACAATTTGTAACATTTCTATCTAATAAGCCAATAATTTTTTTTTTTTTTCTGGACAAGACTTCTAGACTACCTCAGTATGTGGCTAAGGGGAGAGTGAGAGTGATGTGACAGGATTATGTTAGGAAATTTCATTGAAAGGCATGAGTAGACATTAAAATAATAAATATGCATTTATGATAGTGTGTGTATGTGCATTTATGATTGTAATAGCGAATGTTTGCTCTGGGAGTTTTATTCAATTATGTTGAAAATTTTGGAGAAATAATTTAGAGTAATATGTTGAATCCTGTGGTAAAGGAAATCTAGGTAATGATTCAAAGTCTTGGTCCATCTTTCAGATGAAGCAGCAGTAAACTACTGAAAAACAACTCCCTGAAATGACAGTGCAAAGTAAATCAAGTGCAAAACGGGCCAGCAAAATGGGGGTAGTTAAAGAACTTGTTTCAGGACATTAAACAGCATCTTAAGAGGATAACTAGGGACAGTGCATGTAAATTTTATGACACATAAGTACTTAATAAATGATACGCTAGTTGTTCTTTCTAGTGGACAGACATTTTTATAGATAGGTAAATCCCAGTTAAGAATATAGATGGATTGTCTAATAATTCTTTTTTTTTTCAAATTGTGACTTGATGAACTTCTATCTTGGAAGAATGTAAGCAGTGTTGAATCATCCTTCAGACATATGATAGAGGGAAAAACACTGAGTGGGAGGTTGGGCTACATGACCCTCGTGCATGATTTTTTAGGTATTACATCTAACGTGCAGGGACTCCATCTTAATGATTTGTGTTACACAAAACAAATACAACACGGCTCTGTGGAAAACATAAAAAACAGAGGAGCTGTTTCAGCACGAAGGTCTTCAGCAGACAGTAGTTGGTGAAATTAATAAAGCTAAGCCAAGACCAAGTCTACCATATTCACTCTTTTGATCATAACACTTTTTGAAGATTTGCTGTGTGCCAGGCATGTTGCAGAGTTTTTATGTGAGTTGTTTTAACCCATAGAGATTGATCCCTGTTTTATAGATGAGAAAACTAAGGCAGAGAAAGGTAAAGTGATTTACTCAGTGTCACATAGCTGGTGGTCACACCTGTCTCAGATTTGAGCCCTAGTTGTCTAACACAGGAGCTAAAGCTCTTCATTACATGTATTGCATTATGTGTACACACAATAGTCATTGTCTTGATGCATCTTTACAAGGGATTCTTGAGAATGTCCTAACGCTGCACTTGTGGGCCTTTAATATGTTCAGTACTGTGACACTGTGATGTTAATTAAACATTTGTAAGTCATGAACCCTGGGAATTCAAGATATTGAATTCTGAATAGGTAGAGATTTCTGATAGATAGACTGCCTGATGAACTATGGAATGAGGTTCGTGGCATTGCACAGGAGACAGGGGTCAAGACCATTCCCATAGAAAAGAAATGCAAAAAAGCAAAATGGCTGTCTGGGGAGGCCTTACAAATAGCTGTGAAAAGAAAAGAAGCGAAAAGCAAAGGAGAAAAGGAAAGATATAAACATCTGAATGCAGAGTTTCAAAGAATAGCAAGAAGAGATAAGAAAGCCTTCTTCAGCAATCAATGCAAAGAAATAGAGGAAAACAACAGAATGGGAAAGACTAGGGATCTCTTCAAGAAAATCAGAGATACCAAAGGAACATTTCATGCACAGATGGGCTCGATAAAGGACAGAAATGGTATGGACCTAGCAGAAGCAGAAGATATTAAGAAGAGATGGCAAGAATACACAGAAGAACTGTACAAAAAAGATCTTCACGACCCA
>NW_011495050.1:16946919-16947401 GCF_000754665.1 Bison bison bison | reverse complement strand
GGGCCTTAGAAAGCATCACTACGAACAAAGCTAGTGGAGGTGATGGAATTCCAGTTGAACTATTCCAAATCCTGAAAGATGATGCTGTGAAAGTGCTGCACTCAATATGCCAGCAAATTGGGAAAACTCAGCAGTGGCCACAGGACTGGAAAAGGTCAGATTTCATTCCAATCCCAAAGAAAGGCAATTCCAACGAATGCTCAAACTACCACACAATTGCACTCATCTCACATGCTAGTAAAGTAATGCTCAAAATTCTCCAAGCCAGGCTTCAGCAATATGTGAACCATGAACTTCCTGATGTTCAAGCTGGTTTTAGAAAAGGCAGAGGAACCAGAGATCAAATTGCTAACATCGGCTGGATCATAGAAAAAGCAAGAGAGTTCCAGAAAAATGTCTATTTCTGCTTTATTGACTATGCCAAAGCTTTTGACTGTGTGGATCACAATAAACTGTGGAAAATTCTTCAAGAGATGGGAATA
>NW_011495050.1:16935516-16946819 GCF_000754665.1 Bison bison bison | reverse complement strand
GCAACAGTTAGAACTGGACATGGAACAACAGACTGGTTCCAAATAGGAAAAGGAGTTCATCAAGGCTGTATATTGTCACCCTGTTTATTTAACTTATATGCAGAGTACATCATAAGAAACACTGGGCTGGAAGAAACACAAACTGGAATCAAGATTGCCAGGAGAAATATCAATAACCTCAGATATGCAGATGACACCACCCTTATGGCAGAAAGTGAAGAGGAACTCAAAAGCCTCTTGATGAAAGTGAAAGTGGAGAGTGAAAAGGTTGGCTTAAAGCTCACCATTCAGAAAACGAAGATCATGACATCCGGTCCCATCACTTCATGGGAAATAGATGGGGAAACAGTGGAAACAGGGTCAGACTTTATTTTTCTGGGCTCCAAAATCACTACAGATGGTGACTGCAGCCATGAAATTAAAAGACGCTTACTCCTTGGAAGGAAAGTTATGACCAACCTAGACAGCATATTCAAAAGCAGAGACATTACTTTGCCAACAAAGGTTCGTCTAGTCAAGGCTATGGTTTTTCCTGTGGTCATGTATGGATGTGAGAGTTGGACTGTGAAGAAGGCTGAGCGCCGAAGAATTGATGCTTTTGAACTGTGGTGTTGGAGAAGACTCTTGAGAGTCCCTTGGACCGCAAGGAGATCCAACCAGTCCATTCTGAAGGAGATCAGCCCTGGGTGTTCTTTGGAAGGAATGATGCTAAAGCTGAAACTCCAGTACCTTGGCCACCTCATGGGAAGAGTTGACTCATTGGAAAAGACTCTGATGCTTGGAGGGATTGGGGGCAGGAGGAGAAGGGGACGACAGAGAATGAGATGGCTGGATAGCATCGCTGACTGTATGGACATGAGTCTGAGTGAACTCCGGGAGTTGGTGATGGACAGGGAGGCCTGGCGTGCTGCGATTCATGGGGTCGCAAAGAGTCGGACATGACTGAGTGACTGATGTGATCTGATCTGAGAGATTTCTGAAATTCCAGTAACACTACACCTCTATTTAATACTATTTCTTTTCTGTGTGTATGCTTGTATGTGTGTGTGTGAGTTCATGTCCACACATGATAATTTTGCTAACAATATGGAGCTAGTCAAATAAGACTTAGAGCAAGGAAAAGGAGATAAGAAATCAAGTAGCATTCTCTCTATCATGTAAGTCCCAAAGTGCTCATTTTTTTAAGGATTGGTGCATTGTGATAATGGACATATATAGATGGCTGAATGATAAAAATGTGCATACTTAGCTTTCCTGGCTTGTAATGTGCTTTTCTGGAAGTATTGAAGGATGGAGATAATTATACAGCTCACATCCAAGAACTGAAAGGGATTTTAGGAAGGTCATAATCCAAGGTCATAAAGGGGGAAACAAACCAAGATTTAGATTCCTCAGATGGTTACGCAAATTCAAATTCAGGAGATTTGTAAATAAGCAGGAGTGTTAAATTATTGGGTTCTGGCTAGAGGTATTACCATATAGATTATTTACCTGTGCTGTGATACTGTCATAAGAATAGAATATGATAACTGGACTGTGCATTACATACTGTGTCTATCAACATTAATTATCCTTAATTAGTGAGATGTACTATCACTTATGTTTCAACCTGTACATTAAGCACATCGTGTGAAATGCCAGACTGAGTGAGTTACAAGTAATCAAGATAGGTGGGAGAAACATCAACAATCTCAGATATGTGGATGATACCACTCTAATGGATGGCAGAAAGTGAAGAAGAAATAAAGCCTCTTGATGAGAATGAAGGAGGAGAGTGAAAGAGCCAGCTTAACACTAAATATTAAAGAAACTCAGATCATGGCATCTGGCCCCATTCAGTTCAGTTCAGTTCAGTTCAGTTGCTCAGTCGTGTCCAACTCTTTGCGACCCCATGAATCGCAGCACGCCAGGCCTCCCTGTCCAGCACCAACTCCCAGAGTTCACTCAGACTCAGGTCCATCGAGTCAGTGATGCCATCCAGCCATCTCATCCTCTGTCATCCCCTTCTCCTCCTGCCCCCAATCCCTCCCAGCATCAGAGTCTTTTCCAATGATTCAAGTCTTCTCATGAGTTGGCCAAAGTACCGGAGTTTCAGTTTTAGCATCATTCCTTCCAAAGAAATCCCAGGGCTGATCTCTTTCAGAATGGACTGGTTGGCTCTCCTTGCAGTCCAAGGGCTCTGAAGAGTCTTCTCCAACACCACAGTTCAAAAACATCAATTCTTCGGCGCTCAGCCTTCTTCACAGTCCAACTCTCACATCCATACATGACCACTGGAAAAACCATTACTGTATGGCAAATAGAAGGGGAAAAGGTGGAAGTAGTGACAAAGTTCCTCTTCTTGGGCTCCAGAATCTCTGCAGATGGTGACTGCAGCTGTGAAATCAAAAGAAGGTTGCTTCTTGGCAGGAAAGTGATGACAAACCTAGACAGTGTGTTGAAAAGCAGAGACATTACTCTGCTGACAAAGGTCCATATAGTCAAGACCATGGTCTTCCCAGTGGTCATGTACAGTTGTGAGAGCTGGACCATAAAGAAGGCAGAATGCCAAAGAATTGATGCCTTCGAGCTGTAATGCTGGAGAGGACACTGAAAGTACATTGGAAAGCAAGGAGATCAAACCAATTTTAAGGGAGAATGACCCTGAATATTCACTGGAAGGACTGATGCTTAAGCTGAAGCTCCAGTATTTTGGTCATCTGATGCAAACAGACGACTCATTGGAAAAGTCCCTGATGCTGGGAAAGATTGAGAGCAGAAGGAGAAGAGGGCATCAGAGGATGAGATGGCTGGATGGCATCAAAGATGCAATGAACGTGAACTTGGGCAAACTCCAGGAGATGATGAGGGACAAGGAGGCCTAGCAGGCTGCAGTCCATGGGGTCGCAAAGAGTCGAACATGACTGGGCTACTGAAAAACTAAAATTATCACTGCATAAGGATATCTTTGTTTTTAGATTGTACATACTGAATGCTTAGGGCCATAATACTTACAACTTACTTTCAGTTGTTTCAGCAAAATGAAAACAGTGATATTATTATTACCCAGAAAGAGACATAATGCAAATGTAGCAAAGCAATAGCAATTTATAATTCTAGGTGAAAGGTATAAGCATGTTTTACTGTGTCAACATTGTAACTTTTGAAATTTTAAAATTTTGAAAATTTAAAATATACCAAATAAAAATTAGAAAGAAATAGTTCTGACAGATAAATATAATAGCAGTGGTGGTGGTAGTAGTGGAAGTAGTTGCTGTGGTAATAGTAAATGTGTACCGAGCTTTCTAGGTAGTCAACAGTATGACGTACAAAAGTATCCAAAAGTCAGAATAATTGTGATGCAGACATCAGAACAGAATGTTCACTGTAGTGTCCTAAGATTGATTTTAAATATATCTGTATTTGTACATGCCTAATAGTGACAGAAAGCTGCTCCCAAACGTTTTCTTGAAGTATGGTGAACTTTGTAAATTATCAAACATATTCTTAAGCTATGTTAGAGATAATATCGGAGAAGGCAATGGCATCCCACTCCAGTACTCTTGCCTGGAAAATCCCATGGACGGAGGACCCTGGTGGGCTGCAGTCCATGGGGTCACTAAGAGTTGGACACTACTGAGCAACTTCACTTTCACTTTTCACTCTCATGCACTGGAGAAGGAAATGGCAACCCATTCTGATCTGATTTCCTCTCAAAACACAACTATTTGTTACTTAATTGCGAGAGATTACATGTATCATATTGGAGAAGGAAATGGCAACCCACTCCAGTGTTCTTGCCTGGAGAATCCCAGGGACTGGGGAGCCTGGTGGGCTGACATCTATGGGGTCGCACAGAGTCGGGCACGACTGAAGCGACTTAGCAGCAGCAGCAGCAGCAGTAGCAGCAGAGATAATATTGTGATGTAGAAATAAGGGAACTTAAGTAGGAGAAGAAAGCTCTTCTAAATTGTATCCATTAGGAATGTGACATATTAAGATGTAATTGGAAGGAATGAAAGGTTGATGATGATCAGAATAGAGTGTAATTTAAAATATTGTGTAAATGAAGAAAATAATATAGAGAAAACAGGAGAAAAATATTCTAGGTATGAATAATATTCAAAACCCATAGATCACCTGCCGCTTTCTGTACGCAAGGCCACTGTGTGCTCTGACCAATGTGGTCTTAGATCTTACATTCCTTAGCTTTAACGTTTGGGGAGCAGGAAGTCCACTACTGTTCTTGTTAGCCAGTCCACCCCTTGTTGGCAAATTGTCTTGGTCTTTTTGCACTATATGCTCCGTGTGGGTCTTTTTCTAATTTGCTTAAGATGAAAGCAAAAGATTTTCAAAGAGTCAAAAGAACCTATATTTCCATTTTTACTTCCTCAAGTCAGTCATTCATTCATATAAATATTCATTTATATTTTCATAAGATTCTTTCTCAACAAGAACCCTTAGAAATCATTTTGATTTTTTTTTTTTTTTGCTGACGTTGAAGTCTAAGTCTGTTTATTATTTCCTTACTTCAATTTTATTTTCATTTCTCTCTATTCCTAAACCTCCATTTTAAAACCAAGACATTTTTTCCCTTCGATCTCAAAACATCTCTTAGAGGGATCTGACAAAGAGTAGTCTGGATTTCACAGGGCAGTGGCCCCATAGTTATTATTACACACTAGTAAGGCAGAGAAAAACAAGTCTCGTATGGATGAATATAGTGCTTTAAGAACGCAAATAAAGAAGGTTACAAAACTGAAGGTAGGTTATTTGAAAAAAAAAAAAAAAAAAAAAATGCCCACAAGTTAGTGTCTAATTATGTGTTTTAGTCACAGAAAAGCAACAACTACAAGAAAACAAAACAAAGGAGATAAAGAACAAAGAAAAATGAAAACTATATACATTTTTTCTTTTAAATACAGTAAACCTATGAAAATGATAAAGGAGAACATTGTCCCTTTATCAGATGGGAAAGGAAAGCTCTTAACTGATGACATACAAAAGGCAGAGACTTTTAAGCATTTTCTTCACCCCTGTCTTCACACAAAAAGGTCGTCTTTGATCTAATCACTTCAATAGCCAACACCTGGGCTGGCAGGGCAGAAAGAGTCACCATAAAAGAAGGAATGAACTAGAGATTGTGTTTAAAAAAAAAAACAAAACTGAAGTTTGTTCAGATGCTGGGTTGGCAAACTTTAGTATAAATGAAACTCTTAAATATGGGGTGTCAATTCTTTTTCTTTGTTGGGGCTTTCAGTTCATATGATACATGTGCTGCTGCTGCTGCTAAGTCACTTCAGTCGTGCCCGACTCTGTGCGACCCCATAGATGGCAGCCCACCAGGCTCCCCAGTCCCTGGGATTCTCCAGGCAAGAACACTGGAGTGGGTTGCCATTTCCTTCTCCAATATGATACATGTAATCTCTCGCAATTAAGTAACAAATAGTTGTGTTTTGAGAGGAAATCAGATCAGAATATGACATGGCCCCAACTCTTAAGAAATCCACACACACAATAATCTAGTCTTGGTGAGACTTTCTCATAGAGAAAATGGTATAATGTGATTTATTTTTAAAATTATTCATGAAAACACTTCTTGCTAAATAAAGTTTTTATGAATTAAGATCTGATCTGATCTGATCAATAGTTTTATTAAGCAGCCTCAGGGACATTTTATCAACTTACGTATGTATGAGTTTTAAACTACAATTTTTTTAAAATAAAGAGTAAGATGATGATGTCATAGGGAGACTCAATAGGTTTGGTCAAGTGGATAGGCACAGGAATACAGTCCAGGAAGCACTGGCATGAAATGGGAAACCACTCAGAATGGTAACTAGTTAATGATTGAATTAGAGTCCAGAATCACATCCTGGATTGCCAATGTTATTCCTTATCAGTTCAGTTCAGTCGCTCAGTCAGACTCTTTGTGACCCCATGCACTGCAGCACGCCAGGCTTCCCTATCCATCACCAACTCCCGGAGCCTACTCAAACTCATGTCTATCGCATCAGTGATGCCATCCAACCATCTCCTCCTCTGTCGTCCCCTTCTCCTCCCACCATCAATCTTTCCTAGCATCAGGGTCTTTTCCAGTGAATTGGTTCTTTGCATCAGGTGGCCAAAGTATTAGAGTTTCAGCTTCACCATCAGTCCTTCCAACAGAGCAATTCAAATTTATGGGAACAGTCACCATCTTATTTACTTTAGAATTTCTAACTTTCATATGTAGAATGAGGACTCTTTCCCTCAGCTACTATCCAGAGACTTTTTGCCAGAACCCAGGCTATGATCTTTTGTGATTTTGTTCCTGGTGTGTGTGGTGTAACTTGATTTTGATTAAGTGTTCAGGTAAAATGTCCCATGATGTTTTTATTATTATTTTGTAGCAATGAAGTTTTCTTTCCAGCAATCATTTTTGAGATGCCACAATATTTTATCATTATTATTTACTATTTGTCCAAATGATCTAAAATCCCTGGATTTTTCTCCATTCCATGGCAACTTGGATAGGAAAATATGACCCATTTTGATATACAATGTAGTATTAGTTCTAGGTGTATAGCAGAGTGAATCAATTATATACACACACACACACACACACACACACACACACACGGTTTTTCAGGTTCTTTTCCTATAAAGGCCATTAGAGTATTGAGTAGAGCTCCTTGTGTTATACAGTAGTCCTTATTATTTAACTTTAATACATATATATATATGTTACATATATATTTTATATATTTATTCATTTATATAGATATATTTATATGAATTTATGCATATAATATATATATATTTATATATAGTGTATATATGTCAAACCCAATCTTCCCATTTATCTTCTCTGCCGCCTCATCCCCAGTAACCATAAGTTTGTTTTCTGCATCTGTAACTTTCTGTTTTGTGGATAAGTTCATCTGTTTAGTTCAGTTCAGTCACTCAGTCATGTCTGACTCTTTGTGACCCCATGGACTGTAGCACGCCAACTCCCAGAGCTTGCTCAAACTCATGTCCATTGAGTCTGTGATGCCATCCAACCATCTCATCCTCTGTCTTCCCCTTCTCTTCCTGCCTTCAATCTTTCCCAGCATCAGGGTCTTTTTGAATGAGTCTGCTCTTTGCATCAGGCATCCGAACGAAGTATTGGAGTTTCAGCTTCAGCATCAGTCCTTCCAATTAATATTCAGGACTGATTTCCTTTAGGATTGATGGGTTTGATTTCCTTGCAGTCCAGGGACTCTCAAGAGTCTTCTCCAACACCACAGTTCAAAAGCATCAATTCTTCAGTGCTCAGCTTTCTTTATAGTCTGACTCACATCCATACATGACTACTGGTAAAACCATAGCTTTGACTAGATGGACCTTTAAAGTAATGTCTCTACTTTTTAATATGCTGTCTAGGTTGGTCATAGCTTTTCTTCCAAGGAGCAAGTGTCTTTTAATTTCATGGCTACAGTCTGAAATTTTAATTTCAATATCTGCAGTGATTATGGAGCCCCCCAAAATAAAGTCTTCATTGTTTCCATTGTTTCTTCATCTATTTGCCATAAGTGATGGGACTGGATGCCATGATCTTTGTTTTTTGAATGTTGAGTTTTAAGCCAGCTTTTTCACTCTCCTCTTTCACTTTCCTCAAGAGTCTCTTTAGTTCCTCTTCACTTTCTGCCATAAGGGTGGTGTCATCTGCATATCTGAGGTTATTGATATTTCTGCCTGCAATCTTGATTCCAGCTTCATCCAGCCTGGCATTTCTCATGATGTACTCTGCATATAAGTTAAATAAGCAAGGTGACAATATACAGGCTTGACGTACTCCTTTCTCAATTTGAAACCAGTCTGTACCTTTTTTTTTTTTAGATTCCACATATAAGTTCTATAAGGTAAGTGTTGGTAAAAGAAGAGAAGAGTTAAGGGGAGCAAAGAATAGCCTGGAGCCTCCTACTTGCAGGCAAGAGTTTCATCAGGAAAAGAAAAGATAGAAAAAGGAAGAGGAATGGCTGAAGGGAGTGGGGGCTATTGTAGGCACATCCTCTGGTCTCACCAGGGCTGTGGCAAAGAAGCCACAGAAAGCATCACAGTTCTCCATGGGATCTTGAAATAACTAGTGATTCTGCTCACTGGTATATATAGCAGAATCAGTGTCCTATAATATAGCAAAGCAGATTTGTTTGATAGTAAAGGTTGAAGTTTGTAAACTGGCAGATAAGACTGCCAGTTTAGCAGATATGCTGATTAAATATTATAAGTTTAAATATTTTTTATTATAGCATTTACTTGTCTCTTTTATGTATACAAAAGTACAAACCCGAAGAAAACTGGCCCATAATCATAGGCGCAGGTACCATTTGAGGTCAGCCATTCAGTCCCTTTCTGGAGTCTACTCCATCTTGTCCAAGACTTTGATCCTGTAGTTTTTCTGTTCTTTTCTGTGCAACAGTTTTCTGTAGATAAAATATAATTCCAATATGAATAAAAATAAATTTCATCATCATCTATCACAAAATCATTCCTTGACTCCAAATACCACTCTAATTCTCTCTACCTTGCTGCTGCTGCTGCTGCTGTTGCTAAGTCGCTTCAGTCATGTCCGACTCTGTGCGACCCCATAGACAGCAGCCCACCAGGCTCCCCTGTCCCTGGGATTCTGCAGGCAAGAACACTGGAGTGGGTTGCCATTTCCTTCTCCAATGCATGAAAGTGAAAAGTGAAAGTGAAGTCACTCATTCCTGTCTGATCCTTTGCGACCCCATGGACTGCAGCCCACCAGGCTCCTCCGTCCTTGGGATTTTCCAGGCAAGAGTACTGGAGTGGGGTGCCATTGCCTTCTCCTCTCTGTACCCTATTCACAGCAAAAGTCTTGAATTTGTTGTCTGTAATCTTATTTCCATTCTTGCATCTCCTTTTTGCCGCTGCACTCCATCCCAGTTAGGATCCATTTCCTCAGCACCGAGCTCCCTTCTATTCAGATTACACCAATGAGTTTCATGGAGTCCAATCCAATCTTCACATCTTCTCTTAACTCAGCAGTGTTCAACAACATGAGCTGCTCCCTCCATCTTGAAGCACTGTATCTTCTCTTGACTTTGGTGACACCATAGAAAGTGAAAGTGAAGTCGCTCGTGGACTGTAGCTTACCAGGCTTCTCCGTCCATGGTATTCTCCAGGCAAGAATACCGGAGTGGGTTGCCATTTCCTTCTCCAGGGGATCTTACTGACCCAAGGATCGAACCCAGGTCTCCTGCATTGGAGGCAGACACTTTACCCTATGAGCTACCAGGGAAGCCCTGGTGACACCATACTTCCCTCCTTTTCCTAAGAACCTAATGTGATTTGGCTTCTCCTTTTCACTTTCCTTGATTGATTTATCTTCTGTTCAGTATCTAAGTATTGGACTTTGCAAAGCCTTTCCATTGTACCATCTTCTTTTTAAGGCTATGTTTTCTTTAGTCCTATAGCTTTAAATACCATTGTATATGAAGGGTTCTTATTTATTATTTAGCATTAATTGTTCCCATTTTCACATCCTCTCATATCCAATCCATAGTAAGTTCTGTCAACCCTGCCCCTAAAATATTTTCTGAGTGCATCCATTTCTCTCCACCTTTGTCCATGTCATCATAATCTCTCTGAATTTCATTTTTACAAAGGAAATATAATCCTATATCATTGAAATTTGGGAAAAAAAATTTACTTTGTGTACAATAGCCAGAGTAATCCTTTAAAATGTAATTTATATGATATAATTTATCTGCTTAAAATTTGCCGGTTGTTTCTTGTTGCAGTTAGAATAAGATCTGCCTTCTTGTCCCTGGGAATGCCTGCTGTACCTGCCTGTTCTCGTCTTGAGCCACTGTATTCTCCTTTCTCTCTCCAGCAGTACTGCTGTTTCTCCAACATGCCACGTTCATTCTGATGGTAGGACTGTTCTCCGTGCCTTGAACACTCTTCCCTTGGATCGCTGTATGGTTGTTCCTTCCTCTCATTAAGATCCCATCTGAGATGTCACCGGCTTCAAAGAGGGCTTCCCTGACTTCCCAAATCAATAAACACCCTATCGCATTTGCCACTGTCCTATTCTGGTTATCCTCCTAGCACCTATAACTACTGTGTATCACTGTGACTTCATTTTTTTTTTATATTGAATAAATAGAGAATTTATATTATATATAAATATAAAATTATATATTTTTATGGAGTTCGTCAAGGCTGTATATTGTCACCCTGTTTATTTAACTTATATGCAGAGTACATCATGAGAAACGCTGGACTGGAAGAAACTCAAACTGGAATCAAGATTGCCAGAAGAAATAACAATCACCTCAGATATGCAGATGACACCACCCTTATGGCAGAAAGTGAAGAGGAACTCAAAAGCCTCGTGATGAAAATGAAAGTGGAGAGTGAAAAAGTTGGCTTAAAGCTCAACATTCAGAAAACGAAGATCATGACATCCGGTCCCACCACTTCATGGGAAATAGATGGGGAAACAGTGGAAACAGTGCCAGACTTTATTTTTCTGGGCTCCAAAATCACTGCAGATGGAGACTGCAGCCATGAAATTAAAAGATGCTTACTCCTTGGAAGGAAAGTTATGACCAACCTAGATAGCATATTCAAAAGCAGAGACATTACTTTGCCAACAAAGGTTCGTTTAGTCAAGGCTATGGTTTTTCCTGTGGTCATGTATGGATGTGAGAGTTGGACTGTGAAGAAGGCTGAGTGCTGAAAATTGATGCTTTTGAACTGTGGTGTTGGAGAAGACTCTTAAGAGTCCCTTGGACTGCAAGGAGATCCAACCAGTCCATTCTGAAGGAGATCAGCCCTGGGATTTCTTTGGAAGGAATGATGCTAAAGCTGAAACTCCAGTACTTTGGAAACCTCATGCGAAGAGTTGACTCATTGGAAAAGACTCTGATGCTGGGTGGGATTGGGGGCAAGAGGAGAAGGGGACGACAGAGGATGACATGGCTGGATGGCATCACTGACTCGATGGACGTGAGTCTGAGTGAACTCCGGGAGTTGGTGATGGACAGGGAGGCCTGGCGTGCTGCGATTCATGGGGTCGCAAAGAGTTGGACACGACTGAGCGACTGATCTGATCTGATATATAAATGTAAAATATATATAAAATTTATAATATAATAAAAATTTGTTGCTTGGATTTTGACTCTTCTCAGTTTCACCTCTTACTAGAATATAATCTCAAGAAAAGAAGGAATTTGTCAGTCCTAAAATCAGATCAGATCAGATCAGATCAGTCGCTCAGTCGTGTCCAACTCTTTGCGACCCCATGAATCGCAGCACGCCAGGCCTCCTTG
>NW_011495050.1:16858813-16935416 GCF_000754665.1 Bison bison bison | reverse complement strand
CAGCATCAGAGTCTTTTCCAATGAGTCAACTCTTTGCATGAGGTGGCCAAAGTACTGGAGTTTCAGCTTTAGCATCATTCCTTCCAAAGAAATCCCAGGGCTGATCTCCTTCAGAATGGACTGGTTGGATCTCCTTGCAGTCCAAGGGACTCTCAAGAGTCTTCTCCAACACCACAGTTCAAAAGCATCAATTTTCAGCACTCAGCCTTCTTCACAGTCCAACTCTCACATCCATACATGACCACTGGAAAAACCATAGCCTTGACTAGACAGACCTTTGTTGGCAAAGTAATGTCTCTGCTTTTGAATATGCTATCTAGGTTGGTCATAACTTTCCTTCCAAGGAGTAAGCGTCTTTTAATTTAATGGCTGCAGTCACCATCTGCAGTGATTTTGGAGCCCAGAAAAATAAAGTCTGGCACTGTTTCCACTGTTTCCCCATCTATTTCCCATGAAGTGATGGGACCGGATGCCATGATCTTTGTTTCCTGAATGTTGAGCTTTAAGCCAACTTTTTCACTCTCCTCTTTCACTTTCATCAAGAGGCTTTTGAGTTCCTCTTCACTTTCTGCCATAAGGGTGGTGTCATCTGCATATATGAGGTGACTGATATTTCTCCCGGCAATCTTGATTCCAGTTTGTGTTTCTTCCAGTCCAGAGTTTCTCATGAAGTACTCTGCATATAAGTTAAATAAACAGGGTGACAATATATAGCCTTGACATACTCCTTTTCCTATTTGGAACCAGTCTGTTGTTCCATGTCCATTTCTAACTGTTGCTTCCTGACCTGCATACAAATTTCTCAAGAGGCAGATCAGGTGGTCTGGTATTCCCCTCTTTTGAAGAATTTTCCACAGTTTATTGTGATCCACACAGTCAAAGGCTTTGGCATAGTCAATAAAGCAGAAATAGATGTTTTTCTGGAACTCTCTGGCTTTTTCGATGACCCAGTGGATGTTGGCAATTTGATCTCTGGTTCCTCTGCCTGTTCTAAAACCAGCTTGAACATCAGGAAGTTCACAGTTCACATATTGCTTAAGCCTGGCTTGGAAAATTTTAAGCATTACTTTACTAGCATGTCCTAAAAACAGTACCTGATACATAATAGGTACGCCAGAGACATCTGTTGAATAGAAAAATGAGTGAATGGATGAATTGGTATCTAGGTAACTTTCACATAAATTCTTAGGTACATTTTAGACTGTGCGTGCCCAGTCCACCCCCCACCCCCAGCCCCCACTGTCTTAAACCCACAGTTTGAACACCTTGAAGGGTGTCTAATGTCTCTTTGTTACCCTGGACTAGTGCATAAAAGGTGTACTTACCATATTTGCGAGTGTAGTAAAGTAGGGAAAGATAACTACTTGGGTGGGTATACAAAAAGAAAGCTAGGATTCAAAATTATTACCACAGTGCATATTATATGTCAGTATAATACATTTTTATTTTAAGTATTTCTCAGTCTGGGATATTAGATGGGAGTGTCTTGCATTCAGAGTTGAAAGTTAAACTGCACAAACCTATGTCAATTAAAAGAGTAATGAATGTGAAGAAGAACTGGATGAACTGAGAATTAGGGAGTCATGGGTCCCCAAGAACAAAAGCAGATGTCCCCCATGTCTATCTGTAAGCCTGAAAGGTTCGTGCATCCTTAAAGATCTGTCCTTTTATGGTGAGAACTGCCCTGATGTGATATTTCCAGCCTGGAGCCATCTCTATCTAGTCTGAACTCCCAGAAGATTTTGCCCTTATCTCTAATGATAACTACTATTTACTGCTGCATTTTAGTTTGTGTACATGTCCAAATCTTCCCTCCTCAATTGCAAACTCTAGGAGGAGGCAATGTGTTTTGTTTTGTTTTAATTACTATTTCAAGTGATTTCTTACAAATAGTTGTAAGGCACTCAGTAAATGTTTACTTTGTAAGTGAGTAAAGTAACAGATGAAGCTGGGTTATATAAGTATATGCATTTTTAAAATAACACTATAAGAGCATCATCATTATCCAGAAAAACACTGGGGAGGTTTTATTTAATATTGATTTTTCTAAGTTTGGGGATAATGGTAGCTCATTATAGAGGTTTTTATAAGTATTTATGATGAAATAAAGGGAAAGAAAAGATATTTGTGACATATGGTACTATTCCAATTGATTTAAAATTTAGGAATTTTAAGATATTTTGCTTAAGAGGTTTAATTGCATCATGTCCAGGTAGAGAGAGGAAGGAAGAAGATAGATACCGCTATCTAGGATATATTAGGTCAAGTATATTATTTCCCTGTGAAACTATCCATCTGAACTACTTTATGTTTTTTAGATCAAATGAAAATAGTTAAAATTTAGAACAATTTTGTTTCTGCTGATTTTTTTTTTCTGACTTGTCAGTTTCCACATTTGGCTCGTTTTTATTTAGAGGTGTACTTTAATTGCTTCTTCTTGTTCAAATTTGATTTATAAAACTTAATTTTTTAACCGTTAAAAAAATTGAAGTATATTTAATTTACAATGCTGTATTAATTCCAGGTGTACAGCAGAGTGATTCAGGTAATTTTCAGTTATATGTATATAATAACTATCTAATAGGTATATACATATCTATTCTTTTTGATTGTAGGTTATTATAAGGCATTGACTATAATTCCTCAGGCTATGCAGCAGGGCCATGTTGTTTTTCTTCTTTTTGTATATAGTGGTGTGTTAATGCCAAACTCCTAATTTCTCTCTCCATTCCCCCATCCCTGGCAGTCCCCCTTGTGTGTTTTCTATGTTTTGAGTCTGTTTCTGTTTTGTAAGTAGTTTCATTTGTATCCATTTCTTAGATCCCACTTATAAGTGATATCATATGATATTTGTCTTTCTCTGTGTGACTTATTTCACTCAGTGCTATAATCTTTAGGTCTATCCATGTTGCTGCATATGGCATTATTTCATTCTTTTTATGGCTGAGTAATATTCCATCGTGTATGCCTGTATATATGTGTGTGTGCATGTGTACGTGTGTGTGTGTATGTGTGTGTGTGTGTACACCAGTTCTTCTTTACCAATTCATCTGTTAGGCATTTAGGTTGCTTCCATACCTTGCCTATTGTGAATAGTGTTGCTGTGACCATTGGGGTGCATGTATATTTTCAAATTAAGAATTTTCTCTGGATATATACCCGGGAGTATAATTATAGGATCCTATCTAAATCTTTTTAGTTTTTGAAGGAACCTCCATACTGTTCTCCATAGTGGCTGCACCAATTTGCTTTCGTTCCAACAGTGTAGGAGAATTCCTTTCCTGTATACCATCTATAGTATTTATTACTTACAGACTTTAAAATTATGGTGATTCTGACTAATGGGACATTGTAGTTTTGATTTTCATTTCTCTAATAATTAGTCATATTGAACATCTTTTCTTGTGCCTGTTGGCTATCTGTATGTTTTATTTGGAGATATATCTATTTAGGTCTTCTGCCCATTTGTTGATTTGCTTGTTTATTTTATATTATTTGTTTATTTTATTTTAAGCTATATGAGCTATTTGTATATTTTGGATATTAACCCCTGGTCCAGTGTACCATTTGAAAATATTTTCTACAGCTTTTGTTGTGTAAAATCTTTTAATTTTATTTGGGTCTCATTTGTTTATTTTGTTTTTATTTCCATTACTCTAGGTGGCAGATCCAAAAATTATTGCTGCAGTGTATGTCGAAGAGTGTTCTGCTGATGTTTTCACTTAGGAGTTTTATAGTATCCAGTCTTACATTTAAGTGTTTAATCCATTTTGAGTTTATTTTTAAATATGGTGTTAGAGAATGTTCTAATTCCGTTCTTTTACATGTAGCTATCCAGCTTTCCCAACACCATTTGTTGAAGAGACTGTTTTTTTCTCCATTGTATTTTCTCACCTCCTTTGTCACGGATTAATTGACCATAAATGCCTGGGTTTATTTTAGGGCTTTCTATCCTGTTGCATTGGCATATATGTCTCTTTTTGTGCCAGTACCACACTGTCTTGATTACTGTAGCTTTGTGATATTGTCTGAAGTCAGGGAGCGTGATTCCTCCAACTCTTTTCTTTCTCAAGATTGCCTTTTGTGTCTCCATACAAATTTTTTATTTTTTTTCTGTTTTAGTTCTGTGAAAAATGTCATTGGTAATTTGAGAGGGATTGCACTGAATCTGTAGATTTCCTTAGGTAGATAGTCATTTTAAAAATATCGATCCTTTCAGTCCAAGAACACAGTATATTCTTCCATCTGTTTGTGTCTTCAGTTTCTTTCATCAGCATCTTGCAGTTGTTGGAGTATAGGTCTTTTGTCTCTTTCAGTTTATTCCTAGGTAGTTTGTTCTTTTTGAGCAGTGGGAAATGAGATTATTTCATTAACTTGTTTTTCTGACATTTTGTTGTTAGTGTATAGAAATGCAGCAGATTTCATTATGTTAATCTTGTGTCAAGCACCTGTATCAGATTTCACGGATGAGCCCTAATAGTTTTCTGGTAGCATCTTCAGGATTTTCTAGGTTCAGCTTTAACATCATCTCATGTATAAACAGTGAGTTTTATTTCTTCTTTTACAATTTCTTCTTTAATTGCTATAGCTTATAAAAGTTAATTTTGTATCTACATATCAGTCTATGTACATCAGATTATAAAATAAATGAAATTCCCACTCTCAGCTTAAAAAGAAAACACTTCTTCATTATTGAGAATGCAGTGAAAGTCCCTGCACAGTACTTGAGTTTGTAAGTGATGCTTGTAGACTTTAAAGGAAATATTGAAACTTTCCAGTGAACCGGCAACCAGTGGCCAAAATGTAGTTAAAAATTTACATTGACTGTATAGTAAGGACCAAAATTGACCATAAAGACATGTAGCCTAATATTAATTTTCTTCTATTTAATACAATGACACAAATTTATTTCACAGTGTAATGTGAAGGATGAGGAAATAAAACTACACCTGTATCATAAGGCATCATACTCACTGAGAGCTGGAACTTGATCTTATTCATTATTGTGTTCCTAAGGCCCAGCAGTGCCTGCACATTCAGTTAACACTCATTATGAAGTGCTCTGTTATACAGGAATTCAGATACAATGTGGTTACGGAATAGTTTACATTCTCCACCCACTCCCATTCTCAGCTCTTTGGCTTTGTTACAACCAGATTGAATCTTTGGTAACTCTACTTACAGATTTTGACAGAGATATTTCGTAGTTGAGAACCATTATTATTTATTTGAACCATTATGACTTATTTATGTTATTTGGTTGAAAAGTTATTGAGTATTTGTTATGTTTCTAACACAGAGTGATGCTAAAAATATATAAGACCCAGCTGCTTATAGCCTACACCATAAGTAAAATAGAGTTCCTGTTTTTAAATATGTTCTTGAAATGGTGACCCTATCTACTTTATTCTTTCTATAACAAGGAAAAGAAAAGCAATCACTTATATCAGGGAGCATGCCTGGTGTGCACAGGTAGGCCCTAGTGTTCTGTTGAACACAACAGTTTTTAGACCATCAGCACTAGGTAAGGACCTTCTGTGATCATGTTGGCTTAGACAAAAAGACAACCGCTCTGGATTTACTTGAACATAGGCAAAGAAAGACATTGGCATTTTGAAGACTAGAATATGACCAAATATTAAATATTTACTGCTTTTGTAAAACCAATCTTAACATTAATCCCATTCTGTTCTACTTTTTAGATAAGAATTTTAAAGGTACCCAATCATGGAATGACTCCTGCTTCCTGATGATATCCAGTCTAGAACAAAGTTCAGCTTTTTTAAACTTTCCCCTAAATTGTCTAATGCAGGTCCAGATCCTATAAAGTGTTTTTAGCACACCCTTGCTGAGACATCCCGTCATTCCTACATTGCGGTGTGTCAATAAACCCGGTTAACCCACATTTGTTCAACAATAGGTATGTTACAGATGGGCTTTGACTAAGATCATCTGACAGTATTAAAAGCCTGAAGATTCTTGAGTGTGTTGAAATTTAAACGTTGCATTTTCTTTTTACATATATGCCAGTGTTTTTCTCAATGTCTTTGAAGGCAGTAACATTTGAGATTTAAGTTAGAGAAAACGTGTAGCTCCAAATGTATGCATAATTGTAGTTTGTGTTATCAGCCCAGACTACTGTCTCAGGGTGTATTTCCATAGACAATTTTTGGAATACTAAACTATCAACAAGACATAACCTATGAGGCGAAGTTCTGAACACTGTATTGTTTGCAAGATTTTCTGTGAAAGGGTTTGCCATAAATTAAAACCTAAATCTGAGGGAACAACAAACTACCACGGAAACACTGCAAAGAATATATTCAAGATTTAGAACTTATTTGAAACAGCTACTCTTAACCTTCTATAAGATAAAATATTTGGAAATTCTTAGAATTTTAAAAAGATTACATTTTGAATAAGGACAGGCTTGATGATGCGTCTCTTAATATATTTGAAATAGTTAATATTGTTCTTTTTTTCTTTTTCTCTGATCAATAGAATAATTTCCCTGTTTAACATATCTATGCATATTATGAATCCTAGAGAGTACTTAAATTTTTTAAAAATTATCAGATAACTATTAGTGTGAAAATGTTTGTATTAAGATTGTAAAGCACAGTTGATTCTAAATGTCTAATGAAATGTTTTTATTTTCAATACAGATTATTGGAAAGTATTAATATATAGAAGTGTTTCTTAGTAATACCTTTGTCAATATTATTTTCTTATGTTCAAGTTTGCTTTCATCAGGATTTGCTTTCATCATTCAAAGCAAAGTAGAAAATGTTATTTTAACCTTTACAACACAGTAACATTATACTATTTGCATATATGTTTACTATAGTTTAAAATATGGGAATGAAGGCCATTTCAGATAAAATTTGTTCAGCAGGGCAATAAACGGATAGCTTCTGAATTGGGAGGATGACTCAAAATATCTGTAATTTAACACTGAAACAATAGTAGCTGAGAACATTCATGATTTCACCCATGAAGTTTACATAAAAGTTGGACATAACTTATTTAGCAAAACTTAGAGTTCTGGAAATGGATGGTTTCCTTAAAATCAGAGAAAGTATAGTAATAATGGTACTTTGGAGAGTATAAAAAGGATGTACTGATGGACATTATTTATGCCTCATCTTTGATGAGCTTTGATGAAGATGAACATAAAAGGTAGAATATGATAAATGATTTGAGGGAATCTGGAAGATGGTGTGGACGTTATGCTAAAACACTTAAATAATTAGGAGGAAATTGGTACTTCCACAGATGGGTATTTGATGGAAAGCAAATAGGTATGTAGGAAAGAAAGGAACGAGGGTTGGCTGATATAGTCAGGAGAGGCATCATTAACCAAGTCTGGGCTTGAACTGAGTCTTAAATAACAGGCAGGATTCTAAGAAATGGGAAAAATAGGAATGGAAATGAAGTCAGATAATGGTTAATATTTTAATGCTCTGAATCATCACCATTATGTGGCTCCTTCATGTAAACTTTCTGTGAGGCCTTTTACTAGGCACTTTGGGAAACAGGCTAGAAACAGGCATAAATTCTTATCCATGATGAGTTTACAATTCATGAGGTACTTATAGATTTACTTTAGAAGCTTTTTAAAATAAAGTCGTAAAAACCATATAGAATTATAGGATGAAATGGATCATTGTGACTGTCAAGCAGTGGAATTCTAGGAGGTCTAGGTGTAATGACAGATACATATGACTCGATAAGGTATTTTTTGTTCTTATATTTCAATATATTTAATGAAATGTGATCTCCCAGTAACCCTTAGTCATGGTTTTCTCATATCAAAAATAAAGATACTAAAGAGCTGGATCTTTGAGGACCCTTCTAGATAATTACATGGTTCTTTGTTGTGAGATTATCAGTATACAATATGTGACACAAAATAGTTACCTACTAGTTCTCAGTCTTAGTGGCGATGATTGTATGAAAATGGAATTTTACTCATATGAATGGCTGCATGCTATTTTAGCCTTGTTCACAGTTTGAAAGGGAGCTTCAGCTGAAAATTGCAATAGATTGTTTGGCACTCCTGATGGATCAGCATGTGCCAGGAGTTGTGCCCGGTATCCAATTCAGAATTTTGAAAAAGCTATGTAGTAGTACCAATATATTATCTAATTTTAGAAATGGTGTAATTTATCCCACCAGCAGTGGGACAACCAGAGCACTAGCCATGTCATCTAGCTATGTTAAGCAGCTGAAGGGCATGTCCCTGCTAGTCAGGGCCTGACAAAACATGCTCCACTGGAGATGGTGAAAGTGAAAGTTACTCAGTCGTGTCTGACTCTTTGTGACCCTATGAACTATACAGTCCTTTGAATTCTCCAGGCCAGAATACTGGAGTGGGTAGCCATTCCCTTCTCCAGGGGATCTTCCCAACCCAGGGATCAAACCCAGGTCTACCGCACTGCAGGCAAATTCTTTACCAGCTGAGCCACCAGGGAAGCTCGAGAATGCTGGAGTGGGTAGCCTATCCCTTCTCCAGCAAGTCTTCCCCACCCAGGAATCAAACTGGGGTCTCCTGCATTGCAGGCAGGTTCTTTACCAGCTGAGCTACCAGGGAAGCCCTCCACTGGAGAAGAGAATGGCAGACCACTTCAGTATTCTTGCCATGAGAACCCCATGAACAGTAAGTATGAAAAGGAAGAAAAGATATGACTCTGAAAGATGAACCCCCAGACTCATAGGTGTCCAATATACTAATGAGAAAGAGCAGAAAAATAGACACAGAAAGAATGAAGAGGATGAGCCAGAGTGGAAACAATGCCAGCTTGGCTATATCTGGTGGTGAAAGTAAAGTTTGATGCTGTAAAGAACAGTATTGCATGGGAACCTGGAATGTCCGTGAATCAGGTAAATTGGGTGTGTATAGTCAAAGCTATGGTTTTTCCTGTGTCTCCTGCATTTGCAGGTGGATTCTTTACCACTGAGCCACCTGGGAAGCTATTAGTCCCATATTACCTGTTTCTTAAAAACATCAGTTCTGTTAAGGAGGCTAGCCGGAAAGGTCACAGTAGCTATGATTCTTCCTGCCCCAACTCAGTCACATACCTGTCACCGAATTCGGCAAATCCATTTTCTAAATCAGCTCTTTCCTCTGACGTGCACTGTCTCTTCTTTTGTTAGGACCCTCATCACCTCTCCCCTAGATTAGTGCTAAGGTGTATCAGTCAGGATCTAACTAGGAAACAGAAACAACTCCGAGTACTTAAGAGGAAATTTATTCTAAGGAATTGAGCATAGATGTGATGAGAGTGGACATGATGCAATCTAGATATTAACAACAGCAAGAAATCATGACCTTTCCTGAGCGAAAGAGAAAAACACAGGAGGAGAATCATGTGGAAGAAGCTAGAACTATAGGCAGCTTGTCAGGCCAAAGCTGCAGGTGAGAAACAGCTCTCAGTGCAGAGGTTTCACTTCCCCTTCCCCTTTGATAACTGTTCTTCCCACCCTCACTGTCCTTCAAGACACATTCTACACTCCTACCTTTCTAAAAGGAAAATCTGATCATGTTTATCCCAACATGAAAATGTTGGGTGGTTTTCTGCTGCCTGCAGGTAGTCAGAATACATCTCCTTTTCAGCTGCTACTGTGTGCCCTGTCCATCGCTCCCCAGAAGCCATCCGTTCCCTTTCATATACTATTTCCCAACCTGGAATTCCCCCAACTCCCATCCCACATGCGAACACCAGCAAATGCCTTCTCATCTTTCAAGACGTATATTACAAATCGTGCCTGCAATGCCTGTTGTGTTTCCCTCTCCTCTCTCCCTCTCTCTCTCCCACTCTCTCTCAATCTCCTTCCTTTTCTCCCTTTCTTCCTTGTTTTCCTCTTTTGTTCTCACTAAGCAAATCAGTTGTTCCCCACGATACTCTCTCAGATTCTCTATTGTGGGTACTTGATTTCACAGTGCTGCAGTTGTATGTGTGTGTGCGTTTGCATGTTTTGGCATGCAATATTCGGTTCCATGTCCATTATCAGGTTGTAGTCTCCTCGAAGGCAGGGGTGTTTATCACATATCCTATCTTTTATCAGCTCAATAGTTTCTGAAAAATGTTCTGAGTGAATTTAATGTGCTCAAATATATTTATGCACCATCTTCTAAGATTGGACAAGTGAAGGCTTAACAAGTATTTTATGAGAGTGTCTCTTTGCATGAGAAAAAAATTCTTGAAAGAGAAAATGTATTTCTCACATTACTTTTCCCAAAGAGTATATAAAAGATCTTCTCCGATGGTCTTTAAATCCCAGTTTGAGTGGGGTTACTAACTTAATCCATGCTGAACAGAATTTTAATGCTTAAAAGAGCATTTGAAAATTCAAATAAAAATTTACAGTTCAGACTTTTGAAGGGTAAAAAATATGATTCGTATAATATATGGCAAATGCAATTTCTATATTTTTATGTTGTTTTTTGGTGGCCTTGCATAAGTTACATTAAGAATATTCTACAACTTTAGCAATGTTCAGAAGATTCTCTTTCTAATTCTCTACCTCTCCTGCTCTTTCATTGGCCTTGAGCACCTCTCAAAAACAAAAAATGTTCCCCTGCATTAATTTAAAGTTCACAGTAACTACAGGAATGTGGGTTACTATTTTAGCCCTATTTTATAGATGAGGAAACTGAGGCACTATAAAGTTAAGTAACTTGCCCAAGGTCACTTGGCCGTGGGTAGCAAAGCTTAGATGTGAATCAATTCTGATGTCAGAGCCTATATCCTTAGCCACTGCACTGCACTTCTTCATGTGGCAGTGTTTCTTTTCACCACAATCCTTGGATTTGAAAATGGATAAGAGGGAATAGAAAGCACACTGTGCCCTTCACAGCTTGCTTATCCTTTCTGTCCTCTATGGATGAAACGTGCCAATGAAGGAATGGCATTACTGCTGTAAAGCAATCATTGGGTCCTTCTGCTGACCAAGAAAGATCTAAGAGTGATGCGTTTGAAAGCAAAGAAAAATAATATTTGCGTGTATTTACAACCTGCCTTTCTCAGAAAGGATTTAAGGTGTTTCACTAAGATATGCACATTACTGACAGATAAAGTAAATTAAAATAGGTGGAAAGCAAAGCGAAGGGAAAGTTAGGCTAAAAGAGGACGGTGAGTGCGCACAACACAGGCCACGACTTTTTAGACTTGCCAGCAGCAAGCTTAACATGTGTCTCCAAGCTACATAGCAGCCTATGAAGACAGAGAAATAAGATTGAACTGTTGATTTTTCTACAAGACACACAGTGCTCAGGAGAAGCCCAGCTATTCCCAGTACTAAGGACAGAGAGAAATTAGTTCCATGGTCTTCCAAAGAGGACACTGTAATACAATAAGCAGCATCCTTAGCAGCAACATGTGCAGAGCACAGCGGACTTAAACAGAAAAGGACAGAGATTGCTTTTCACAAGATCCCTCCAAAATAAGCATCCCTCCAAAATAAGATCCCTCCAAAATAAGCATATGCATATGAAATACAGGACACAAACTCAGTCTTGCCAGGAATACAATTTTGCTCTTTTACACGTCTTTGAGAAGTGGTTCAGTGTAGTCTGACACAGACTGCCTGGTTATGTCACTAATTAACCGGGTGACACTGCGCCAGACCCCAAACCTTTTGAATCTCGTATTTAACACCAGCAAATGGAGATGCTAACCACTGCCTTAAATGTGTGCATGCTGCGTTGCTTTAGTTGTGTCCGACTCTTTGTGAACCCATGGACTGTAGCCCATCAGGCTCCTCTGTCCATGAAAAATGGAGTGGGGTGCCCTTCTCTTCTCCAGGGAATCTTCCTGACCCAGGGATTAAACCTGCATCTCTCATGTCTCTTGCATTGGTAGCTGGGTTCGTTACTACTTGCACCACCTGGTAAGCCCAACTACCTCATATAGTTTGGTCTTTAATTAGTCACTATCATAAATTGCTTAGAGTAGAGTTTGGGATACAGTCTTCCCTTGTACTGTGAGGGGATGAGGAGACACTGAGGGTGCTTAGGTCCATCTGGCCTTCCCTGGGTAAATGAACGCGGGTCCTGTTTGGTACCCTGTTAATTAACCTACTGGGAGGCAATACTGAAAATCCACCTCCTAGGACTGACTAAGGGAAAGAAAAACGCTGATTAACTCTCAGAGACTGTCATTTAGTCACTCATCAGTTCTCTTCCATCTTGAGAATCCTCACTTTATCTTGAGGGGCAGAGTCAAAGGAAGCTTGGCATGGGTCATCACATCTTTTCCAAAAACTCATCTATGATACAGTTCTGTGCAGTCTTGGCTTCTGCAACTCAAATGACAAGAATTGGCACCATTGTTTTCTATGTCTTTCTGATGTGTGACTCCATCCCTGAGACGATGAGTGAAGGCTTACAGAATGGTGGAGGGAAAGGTGAGGGCTGACAGTATTGTCCACAGAAAGTGAAAAGTCAAAGTGAAGTCGCTCAGTCGTGTCCGACTCTTTGTGACCCCGTGGACTGTAGCCCACTGGGCTCCTCCATCCATGGGATTTTTCCAGGCAAGAATACTGGCATGGGTTGCCATTTCCTTCTCCAACTGTCCACAGAGGTGGTAGGTAAAAGCTGGTTAACAGTTCCCAATATATCCCACCACATAAAATTATACCATCTTGCCAAAGCACACTTCAGTGAGCACAGTCCTTTAGCCGTCCAGTGTGTTGAGGTCCATATCTGAAGTTTTCTTTTCTTCATATTAACCTCTAGGCTGATTTTAAAGACAGAAGAACAGGCAGACTAAAGAGAAGAGCAATATAATAATTGCTGTTCTGTCACTAAGTTGTGTCCGACTCTTTGCCACCCCATAATCTGCAGCACAGCAGGCTTCCCTGTCCTTCACTGGCTTCCGGAGTTTGCTCAGACTCATGTCCATTGAGTAGATGATGCCATCAAACCATCTCATCCTCTGTCACCTCCTTCTCCTCATGTCCTCAATCTTTGTCAGTATCCGGATCATTTCCAATGAGTCAGGTCTTCCGATCAGGTGATCAAATTATTGGAGCTTCAGCTTTTGCATCAGCCCTTCTAATGAATATTCAGTGTTGATTTCCTGTAGGTTTGACTGGTTTGATTGCCTTGCTGTCCAAGGGCCTCTCAAGAGTCTTCTCCAACACCATAGTTCAAAAGCATTAATTCTTTGGCACTCAGCCTTCTTTATGATTCAACTCTCACATCCATACATGACTGCTGGAAAAACCATAGTTTTGACTCTTTGGACCTTTGTTGACAAAGTGATGTCTTTGCTTTTGAATACGCTGTCTAGGTTTATCACAGCTTTTCTTCCAAGAAGCAAGTGTCTTTTAATTAGTGACTGCGGTCACTGACCTCAGTGATTTTGGAGTCCAAGAAAATAAAGTCTGTCACTGCTTCTACTTTTTCCCCATCTATTTTACCCAACTGGTATATAGTGCATTCAGGATTGGAGCTGACTAATTTGCAAAGCCTGTGGTGTCTTGTAAATGATTTTTGAGTGCCAGGCCAGCTAATCTGTATTTACATAGGTAGTGAGAAACCACTCAGAGTTCTGGATAAGGCAATGCATAGTCAAAACTGGGTTTAAGAATAATCTAAGTGGAGGATGTAATGAAGAGTTAGAAGGATATAGAGCCTGGGGAAAGGAATGGATATTATGAGACCACTAGGCAAGGAGTCATGAGAATCTGGCTTAGGGTGTATGGTTGTCAGATTTAGGGAAAAAAAAAGGCAAACAGAAAAATCAGGATTCCCAATTAAATATAATTTGTGAACTTTTGGTATAAATATGTCCTATGCAATTTAGGGACATATTTGTAAAATATTATTACATATGTAAAATTCATATTTAACTGATATTCTGTATTTTATGTGGCAACCTGCACCACAGCAGTGCATTCCTATGCTAAATTAACCACCTGGAGTTAGCCTTGACTCTATAAGTTGAGGGCAGTGCTTCAGATGCCAGCTGCAAGTTCCATGGTTCTCAGGCTGTCTATATGTTGGACTAACTGGTCCCCAAATTGGGAATTCCCACAAGGTAACTGGCTTGATAATTTACTAGGACAACTCACAGAATTCAGAAAAGCACTCTACTTATTATAGTTTTTTTTTTTTTTATGAAGGATACAAATCAATACCAGCCAAATAACAAAGATAAGGGAGGTCTAGGAGGGTCCTGAAAAGAGATTTTTAGTGGCCTTTCCCCACAGAATGTATCACCCTCCTGGCACATCAGTGTGTTCAGCAACCAGGAAGCTCACTTAAGTCTTGTGCCAGAGTTTTTATTGGGGCTTTATTACCTAAGCATGATTGATTGAATTATTGACCCTGTGTGTGAACTCAATCTTCAGCCCCTATCCTCTCCCAGGAGGTCAAGGCCCCCTGTGAATAACAAAGACACTGTATTATATGACACACCCTCAGTGTGGTCATGGTAGTGGAAACAGATAGAAAAGGAAAGAATTATACCAGGGAGGGGTCAAAATTAATAGTAAGGTTTTAAATCCTGGGGCATTAGAAATATATAAGGAAATGTTCAATTAGGATGGGAGAGGGAGAGTAAATAATTAGCTAACTTAGATGCCTAGAGTTGAAGATACTGAAGGAACATTGTGATTAAAATTCAGGATAGAAGGACAGAAAAGCATATCTAGAGTTAAGAAGAGGTCTCAGGATTATATACTGGAGATCAGTACTTCTTAGCATGCAAGTGATTGTTGCAGCTCTGAAATGGAGTAATATACTGTGGAAAAAAAGCGTGGTAGAATAAAAAACAGGAGTCTTAAGTGTTACAGGAGGAAAGTAGAAACCAAAAGCAAAGTTAAAAACAGATTCATCATGTTCTAAATTTTCATAAATTAAATTGACAAAGTATTTTCCATATGAAATCATTTCTTGTTTTTTTTACATAGTATTCATTTTAAAGCTTTTCTACATTTATTCTGTAATTTATTTCTACCCAGTTTTCCTGAGTGTTTATGATATCCATTTACTTTTAATTTTGAACACTAATGGATTTTTGCCCAAATTTATGTAAGTTCAAAGTACTCAATGAATTGTCAATATATTAGGATAAAAACTTTACATGGCTTTTGAGCATTGTTATTAAGTACCTTGAAAAGGAGGGTGTAAAGTCTATAATTTTGGTATTTTTAGCATATAGAAATAAACATATTTTGCTCAGTAAATCTAATTTTGAAGTTAACCCAGTCTTTACTCTTTAAAGTTTAGCTATTCATGAAGACAGAAAGGTTATCGAAATGAAAGTGAGTGTTTTTATTAATTCATTTAAAACTTATTCTTTAATTATAAAATGGCTTATGACTAGTAATAGTAAATTAAGGTAATTATAATTTTCAAATAACTACATTGCAAATAGTTGCAGTGTTTCTATGTAATATTAATAGCATAAAAAGCATTGGTAAAGCTATGTTATAGCACATATATCTGTAAAATATCACATTCTTTTCTCCAGCTTCCTGATACACGATGGTGACATTTCACAAAAACTGTTAAGTGCCTGCTCTGTGCCAAAAACACTGTTCTGAATTTTATGGAACATACAAAAATGAATAATCTGGAATCTGAGAGAGACTACTTATAACAACACTACCATTTGTGTTGACTTATTGTAATTTTGGTTGAAAATCACTTTGCTATAATCATACTATCAGCCCTTTTATCAGCTACGTTATTAATAATAAAAATTAAAAAGATGAGCAGAATGATTTTTTGAAACATGCAAATAAGCAAATCACTTGAACTTCAGTAGTTGAGTGACTTCACTTTCACTTTTCACTTTCATGCACTGGAGAAGGAAATGGCAACCCACTCCAGTGTTCTTGCCTGGAGAATCCCAGGGACAGGGGAGCCTGGTGGGCTGCTATCTATGGGGTCACACAGAGTCGACACGACTGAAGTGACTTAGCAGCAGCAGTTAACCTGTAAATGAGAAATTGGACTCACTTTTCCAGTCCTGTTTTTTTTGCAGTTATTATTGGTATTTGGAATTTCAAATAGTAGATTTCATTACCTGAAATCCAAGTTCTGTTTCGGCCTTTAACATTGGAAAGCAATGATGGGCTCCGGCTTCATCTAACACATGGTAGAAAGGCACAGGCTGAGAATTAGGAGACCTGATTTCTCATCCTGGTTCTGTGAAAACATTTCAGCATCCTTGAGTGTTCTCATCTATAAAATGAGAAGATTTCATTTATGAACTTTATGGTGCCTTCCAACTTAAAAGTCTGTGGTAAAACAAACATCAATAACAAGGTTAAGGCCAATTAAGTTTGACTTAGAAAATATTTCAGAATTTTTTTACTGCTTTCCAACTATGTGGTTAGAAGTGAGGCTAGCAGAAAAGGAAGCCTAATAAAGCTAACTAAGCATTGGCGATCATCAAGTGATATTATTTAAAATTTCAAATGTGAAATATATCACTAAAATGGGAAAATCTGTTTTTAAGGATACCTAAAAGCAGTTTATTCTCTAAAAAGCAGTTAATGTTCATATAGTATCTATAAAGCTATAGGTGAACTATTTTTGGAAGAAGGCATCTTCCCAGATGATACTGAGACAAAATTTCAGCTGAAATGATTTTTGTATTATAATAAATCAGCCACTTGCTCTTAGGATAACTTGGTAGTGGTGTAGTCGTTGTGGACATTCTTTGGTTGGAGAAATTTCTTTTGTGCAAGGAAATTTTTAGTGAGATTCTTTTATTTGAGATTTTGAATGTTTTTTTTTTAATTTTTAAAAAGTTTAAAAAATTTTATTTTATATTGGAATATAGTTGATTAACAATGTTGTGTTAGTTTCAGGTGTGTAGCAGAGCAATTCACTTAGACATATACATGCATCTGTTCTTTTTCAAATTCTTTTCTCATTTAGGTTATTACAGAATATCAAGCAGATGTTGCTTCACAGACTGTTTATTAAAAGTGCCGATGTACACATGAAACTTCCAGTGACCAAAGTCTCTTAGGTTTATTCAAGCGTTCTCCCTATTCCTAACTCTAATTTGGCAATTTACCAATTTGAAGAGTGAAATTTTAGAAAATAAGACCTAAAAGGCTTCTGATTGCTGATTGCATATTGAGATGTTCCAGCCTCTGGAGAGTTTGAGTCCGAGCGAAACCAACCGCGGCATCTCCAGGGATGCTCTGCTACCTGTGGTCAGGGGGAGATACTCTACACTATGCTTGTTTATGGATGTGCTTACCCAACAGAATGCATACCCTGTGTCTTGGGCTAACTATTTGTTTATGGAAAATTCACCCCTAGCTCAGTGTCAAATAAAGTTGCTCTTTTAATAGTGCCTGGGATACTTTAAAATGTTTTGAAAGTTCCATATTGAGTACCATACAGAATTTAATTCAGATGTTTTGGATTCTCGAAGGGCTGAATAGGTGTGGTGTTTCAGACAATAGTTTTAAGCTCAAAGGCTGTCTCTTCTGAGGTGCGTATGATTATATTCTTCTGTGAAAGCAGGTAAATCTCAAACTGGAGTGTGCACAAACATCTTCGTGTGGGCTCTGGCCACAGAATTCCCATTAGCATTAGCTTGGCACTGCTTCTTGTCTCACAGACAGTAAGGAACATGCCTTTTCCACCCTTGAGGCAATAAAATAAATTAAAGGGTGCGGCATTAAATGAGTTGAATTTTGAGTAGTATTTTTCATGCCTCCAACGTTTTAAAATCCTTATGAAGCAGCATTTGGAGTCATGAAACAAGGGACTCTGTTTGTGCCAACATATTTGGTTTTTTGGTTTTCTGGAATGGTGTGTTTGTGTCAAACAGTCTTTTCGAGTCCTTTTCCCATCGTGGTAGTGTCTGTGACTAGAACTTTGTTTTTCAGTATAAATCACAAATAAATGAGCACTATGGACGGTAAGACATCTTGACTTTGTTTCTTCTGGGTCTTGTCCAGACTATTACAGTCCCTACATATCTCCATGACACAGAAGCAAGAGTTGCAAAGAACGTCCCCAGGGCCCAACCAAATCCTTCCTTTGCAGCAGCTGCCCTGCTCTGTCTATGTTCATTATGTTTGTGCTTCCTCCAATTTTGCACTTTCTTTCAGTATTTCCTAAAGAGACTGGAGAGCATTCCTTTAATCTCCAACGGAAGTTTATTTTTGTTTTCATGGAACAAAGGTTTATCTTTAATGTTACCATGTGTTGTCTCTAATTAGAAGCCCTTTTCCTATATTCTCATAAATAAGAGGGAATAATTTAATTCTTAGTGGATTTGAACATTGATAACTTCAGAGACGGTAAAATCCAGATTTTGTCTAATCCTCTTTCACCACAGAAAATGTAGAGCCTCACCCAAACACCAGGACGGCAAGATCTGAAAGTCCTGTCCTCTTAAAGGGGCCTTCTAACACAGCCACTTACTCTTTCCAGGTGTATGATATTTTATTTCAGGACATCAGAATAGGAATTCTTTTCTCATATTAATCTGTTTCCCCGCATTCAGTGGCTCTATTGTTATCTTTTCCAAAGCATGTTATGATTATTAATAAAGGTATTTCAACATAATATATTAACAAGTTTTGGACACAATGCTGTATCAGGCATCCTGCTAAATAAGTTCATCATGCAATTGAACATATGTAACTTGCAACTACTATGATATATTACCCAGCTTTATAGATAATAAATGGAGACTCAGAATTTCTGAGGCTCACTCAAAGTCAGACAGCTCATCAGGGCTGAAGCCAAAGTTTAAACCGGAGACCAGAGAGTGTCTTCTAACTATGCATCTCATTGTAGGCTGTAACCAATTATTTTCCAAGTGAGACCACATGTTAGGACTTCTGAGAATAATGCCTTAAAGTGCCTGTTATTTTTTATTTTTATTTATTTATTTTGCTCCATGCCTTATAGTGTTTAAGGCTATGACTTTCTATTTCATATCCATCATTGTTGTATATTTTTGTGTTATTTTTCTGGTGTCCCCAGATATCATAATTGGAGAAGGGAATGGCAACCTACTCTAGTATTCTTGCCTGGAGAATCCCATGGACAGAGGATCCTGGCGGGTGGGCTGCAGTCCACGGCTCACAAAGAGTCAGACACGACTGAGTGACTAACATTTTCAGTTCAGATGCTGTATTTCCACATTTTTGTCATAGTATCCCTCACTCATGGTCACCTGTTTTTCTTAGAAGTAGCATGTGTCAAGTAAAGCTAGCCTATGATAGGAAGCAAAGAATGAAAGGGGTATATATGTGGTGGGGGGGGAGGTTGAGGGATGGAGAGAGGGGAGAGAAAGAGAACATTTATTAGCATTTTCCTTAGATATCAGTCAATATGAGAACGCTGACTGTGCTGATGCTTTTCCATCCTGCTCACTGGGTTTTCCTAGGATGCCTGTCAAGTATGTTAGTATCTCATGTTTGGTAGACTGTGAGTCTCCTCTGTTCCCTGACCTGGTGGAAATAAACACTCTGTACCTGTTCAGTCTGAGTCCCTGAAATGGGGAAGAGTTAAATCCATATTTTTAGCATATTTCTGCAGTGAGATTTCCATGTTGTATTTGTAGGTGTGGAAATGAAGAATAGGCTAAAGGGTTTTGAAGGCAAGAAATATTCAGAGTAAAAAAGACCCTTCTTAGATAAATGCAGTGAGGAATGCACAGTGGTTCCGACCTCAGGAAAAGCTTTCTTCATTAACTGCTTTGAGGAGGGCATAGATGTCTTCAGTTAGGGTATATCCATCGTGCTTACTTTTTGCCCTGCATTTCAAGGACAATGAGGAAGGTTCCTGAGAATATTCACTTGCTTTAGACTGGCCTTTTAGGGGTCTAACAAAATACAAATACTGCTGGTCAAGAAAATAAAGTTGATAAAAGCTAATTATTATGTTTCAATGGTTGTAGGAATATCAACTTTTTACATAACATATTTTAAAAGTCGTTGTGCCCTGTGTTAAGTAATTTGTATTATTAATTATGCAGCTTTTAAATGTCGCCAGTAACGTTATAACAAGGTAATTTTCAGTTGAAATTCTGATTAAACCTAAATGTTGTGTTAATTACATATTATTCAAGAAATAATACAAAATAAACCCCAAATAATAAACACCCCACCCTAACCAATTACTCAGATCACAAATTCCATCATAGGCTCTACTTTTACCATTTCATTAGTCATATTTTTCTCACCCTCTTGTTTCATCTCCTTCTATTGTATCTTATTTTCTCAGGTACTGATGTCGTAGTAAAGATATGTATCAATAATAAAAATTTTACTGATAGGAAGAGAACTGCTTTAATCTGATTCAGTGTGTCAGATTTTATAATTATATAATTTGTCACATAACTTATCTATAAATACCTATAAATATTCTGGAACTCAGACAAGGAAAAAAAAAAGTTTATTACCTTAAGGCAAAACAGGTTTGCTATACTGCTGTTGACCACTGTTGAAAGTCATTTTTATAGTTTTCAGTATGTTTGCTCAAGATCACTATTAATGTTAACATATAGTATAAAACTGCGATATTTTGTATTTTCTTTTTATAGATTGTTTTTTCCTGTTAAAAACTGTCTTTAAAATGATAGTATTAAATGGAGCAACTGAGGAGGTTTCATTGTCAAAGGTACATGAACTACCTGACATGCTGTCACCTGTGATTCTGTTTAATGGGAGTAATAACTTTTTCCATTACCTATTATCTTTTATTAAAATTTTCTGTAGTTTATTGTGCCATATAATAGACATAATTTGTGATATATCAACACAGCAAATGTGAGCTTGGGAATTCTCTTGTCTTTGCTCGGAAGAGTTGACTTCCTCTACCTTTTCCCACTGCGTAGGAAAGAAAGAGGAAAACAGATGTAAATGGTAGAAACACGCAGTGGCTGTATTTACCTAAGGTCATCTTTGAGCTGTTAAGAGAAGTTTAATCAGCCACATCACATCCTTGTGGGTCACAAATATGATTTGTTAACATAAAACACTGGGCTTCCCTGTGGTTTGGCTGGTATAGAATCCACCGGCAATACAAGAGACTGCCTGTAATGCAGAAGACCCAAGTCGACCCTTGGATCAGGAAGATCCCCTGGAAAAAGAAATGGCAACTCATCCCAGTACTCTTGCCTGGGAAATTCCATAGGCAGAGGATCTTGGTGGGCTACAGTCCATGGGGTCTCAAGAGTTGGACATGACTTAGCAACTAAACCAAACCAAAAAACTGAGGGAAACATTTAGTATAATTCCAAAAAGTATTTGCTGATCAAATCGTTTATTATTTTAATCGATAAGTAGGAAGGAAAAAAATTAAGCTCAGCAAAATGCAGGATGCAAAGTGAAAGTGTTAGTTGCTCAGTCGTGTCCGACTCTTTGTGACCCCATGAACTGTAGCCCACCAGGCTCCTCTGTCCACGGGATTCTCCAGGCAAGAATACTGGAGTGGGTTGCCATTCCCTTCTCCAGGGGATCGTCCCAGTTCAGGGATTCAGCCTGGGTCTCCTATGGATTCTTTACTGTGAGCCACCAGGGAAGCCCGTAGGATGCAAAGTTGATTCAAAAGAGCTCATGAAATTGACTTAGAACTTTCATTCACTCAAAATAATTAGGTTCATTCTGACAAATTTTAAGTTATTTACTTTTCTAATCTAAAGCTGATTAAAGCTAACTTCACAAGGATCATATTATTTCTTTCATGTAATATATAGTGAACATGTCCCCGTGTTACTGGCATTCTTCTAAAAGAGATTTTAAAGATCGTGTAGCACTCTGAGATATGGATTTACAACTTTTGAAACCAATCTGAATTTCCAGTTAGATTGCTTCTAAAACTTGTCTCTTAGGACAAACATTAAGATGAACTTTACTGAATACCAATCCTTGTCTTCTCCAATTATTTCTGAGAATAAAGACTGTGAAGTTGAATTAATAACTGAGTTTGAACTTAAAGTTTTTGGAACATATTACAAAATAGCCCTAATTATTATTTTTAATGATTATAGGGTATTCCATTTTGAATAAATAATATTAATAATTAATATCCTTGAGTGTTTATTGTCTATTACTGTTTTAAGAGCATCATCCTGGTTTACCACATTTTTCTTAAAGATGATGATATGAGGTAGGGCTATTGTTGGGATATATATAGATCTATCTATCTATCTATCTAGATAGATAGATAGCTATGAGAAAATGAAGAGAGAAATGAGAAAATGAGAAAAATGAAGCACAGGAAAACAGAGACTCACTCAAGTTCAAACAAGCAATATTTTAGAGGAGGTTTTGAATCCAAACACTCTAGGTTAATAGCTAACTTTTACTAATATTCAGTAATAGACAAACAGGCTTACTGAACTTCCCAAGTTAAGAGATTTAAAATGCATTATTTGACCTTCTTAAAAGTTCTATGCTGTATAAACACTTACTTTCTTATTTTTTCTTGTAAAAAAATTGATCTTAGAACTTCGTTTAGGCAAGTTGACAAGTCATATAATTAGTAATTGGTAAAGCAGAAAGTGAAGAACTAAAGAGCTTCTTGATGAAAGTGAAAGAGGAGAGTGAAAAAGTTGGCTTAAAACTAAACATTCAAAAAACTAAGATCATGGCATCTGGTCCCATCACTTCATGGCAAATAGATGAAGAAACAATGGAAACAGTGATAGACTTTATTCTCTGGGGCTCCAAAATCACTGTAGATGGTGACTGTAGCCATGAAATTAAAAGAGTCTTACTCTTTTGAAGAAAAACTATGACCAACCTAGATAGCATGTTAAAAAGCAGAGACATTACTTTGCTGAAAAAGGTCTGTCTAGTCAAAGCTATAGCTTTTCCAGTAGTCATGTATGGATGTGAGAGTTGGACTATAAAGAAAGCTGAATGCTGAAGAATTGATGCTTTTGAACTGTGGTGTTGGAGAAGACTCTTGAGAGTCCCTTGGACTGCAAGGAGATCCAACCAGTCCATCCTATAAGAAATCAGTCCTGAATATTCATTGGAAGGACTGATACTGAAGCTGAAACTACAATACTTTGGCCACCTGATGTGAAGAACTGACTCATTGGAAAAGACCCTCATGCTGGGAAGGATTGAAGGTAGGAAGAGAAGGGGATGACAGAGGATGAGATGGTTGGATGGCATCACCGACTCGATGGACGTGAGTTTGAGCAAGCTCCAGGAAATGGTGATGGACAGGGAAGCCTGGCGTGCTGCAGTCCATGGGGTTCCAAAGAGTCAGACTCAACTGAGCGACTGAATTGAACTAAACTGAAAGTAGATTTTAACTGTTATCTGGGTTATGTGTCTTGAGTGCCCAAACTCTGAATCTCTCCACTTTTCAACTATTTGGATCATTTAGGTTCTTACCATATATCAGTATTAAAAATGGCATTTAAAGGAACATGGTTTGGATTATTTAATTAGTAGAGATTTCTGGACAAGGAGATCCCATGCCAAAGCTTCGTAATGGTCTTAGGTCTGTACATGCATCACTGGTAAATTTTTCGGCAAATGTGAGCCACTTTGTGTAAGAGAACCAGTGTCTCTGGAGACTTCACCAAAAAGAAAAAAAGAAAGAAAGAAAAAGACCGTGTTGAGATGGAGAGTGAAGGGTTAGTAGATGAGGCAGCAAAGCCCTCTGTGAAGAGGGGACATTTGAGCTCAAACTTGACCCATGATCTAAATCAGCAGCAGTGGAGTGTTCCAGGCAGAGGGAAGCCTAAGATATAACCTCTGCACTGGGAATAAGCTTTGATTTTTGAAAAAATTAAAAGAAGGCTGATAATGCTAAGATACAAGGTAGGATGGATGAGTTTGAGTTCACTCAAAGAACATTGGTGGTCAACTTCAAGTTGGCCTTTGTGTAGGGTTTCGTGTTCCATGTTATAGATTTTGGACTTCACCCAAAGTACAAATGAAGATCATAGCAGATGAGTAACAGGGTGTAATTATATCCTACAATAATAGACTGTGGCCTGAAGATTGGAAGGCTGGCCACTCCATCGGCCCTGGTGAAAGATAAAGGTGGCTTGAACTAGGGACACAGAAGTGGAGATAGTATGAAGCTGTTGGCTTGGGTTATGTTTTAGAGGTAGAGATTCGAAGACTTGCTGATAGATTTGATGCATGAGTGAAGTAAAGAGGAGAATCAATTGTGACTCCTAACTTTGGTGCTTGAGAAAACCATGTTCCTTTAATGACTTAATTGCTATTGTCCCCCCTAGATGTAATCTCCATTAGGGAAAGGACCCTATCTCCTTTATTCACTGTGTATAACCACTGCCTAGCATAAGACCCGGAGAAGGCAATGGCAACCCACTCCAGTACTCTTGCCTGGAAAATCCCATGGGCGGAGGATCCTGGTAGGCTGCAGTCCATGGGGTCACGAAGAGTCAGGCATGACTGAGTGACTTCACTTTCACTGTTCACTTTCGTGCATTGGAGAAGGCAATGGCAACCCACTCCAGTGTTCTTGCCTGGAGAATCCCAGGGACAGGGGAGCCTGGTGGGCTGCTATCTGTGTGGTCTCACAGAGTCGGACACGACTGAAGCGACTTAGCAGCAGCAGCAGCAACAGCAGCATAAGACCTGGCAAGGCAAAGAGGAGGTGTCTTGAAATATTCCTGAATAATTTAATAATTATTATACATTATTAGCATGCTATTTGCTAAGAAATTTCCCCTTATGTTTTATTTTTATAACTTTTTGAAATTTTAACATATAAACTCCAAATATATTTAGATTTATGCTACATTTTTTAAGTGTAAACTTAAGTCCATATACTGCTCTGTGATTTCTTTCATGGTATCTAAAATAATCACTCCCCATTCAAAGATTTGGTTAATAACTAGTTCTGCTTCTTATGTGCTTATAGTTTTTATTTTTTGCTTACTTCTTAAAAAAAAAACTGAAATTTAGTTTTTAAATTATATAAGGGCCTATGTTGATTTTTTCCCTAAATTGCTAACTAATTACTTCAAATTAATTAGTCCATTCCTTTCTCTTAAAAAATGTCTTCACTTACTGAATTTTTACAAGTATTAGTCTATTGCTAACTGTTTAGCAATAGTCTATTGCTAACCAGCCACATTGCTGGTTTGCTTTGCTAAGTCGCTTTCAGTTGTGTCCAGCTCTTTGCGACCCCATGGACTGTAGCCCACAAGGCTCCTCTGTCCGTGGGATTCTCCAGGCATATATGGATATAGCAGCCACATATGGATATTTAAATATACATTTATGTTAATTAATACAGTTTAAAATTCTGTTTCTCAGTCACGTTAGCTCTATTTCAGGTGTTCAATATAGTCAATGGGGTGAGTGAATATCATACAAGACAGTGCAAAATTAGAGAACATTTTCATCATCACAGAAAGTTCTATCAGACATTTGTTACTCTAGGAGATATTTTTTTTCAAGTTCCTAAAAATTTTCCAAGGGTTTAAAAAATAGAAGTGTGGTATATATAACTACACTGGGAATCATTGGCATCTTTATAATACCTAGTTTTTACTTTTGGGAGTGTGTTATGCAGCCACATTTGTGAAACAAGTTATTTTTTTCTCTCATTAAATTTTTAATTTCTTTCAATGTTGTCTATAGTTCTGCATGAGATTAATCCTAGGAGGCTTTAATGTTATAAAGTATTTAATATGTGTCTTTAATTTTTTCTTCAACCATTTTTCAATTTAGGTATTCTACTTTAATTTGTTAAAATATAGCAGGCTTTTAAAAAAGAAAATTTGCATTTTACCATATTTTCAAGTTTATTAATACAATGATTTCCTTGACTTAAAATCTATTTAGCTGTCTTTTAGTCTTCAAATTTTATTTACTTGCTTTTACTATTTTCTCTAATAAATTCCCAGAGGTTTTAAATGTTTTAAGTAATTGTCAATATTTATTCAGTTTCTCCTCATTTTTCACACAGAAACTCTGGACCTGTCCAACTGAGACATTTTGATGCTTTAAGATGATTTTGTGTTTCCTTTTATGGCCTTCCATATGTATTTCATCATTTGCGTTCAGGATATCTTATTTGCTTCTCTGTGTAGTTCTTACTGGTCATTTTGCTGTCTCTCCTAGGTACTCTGAAGTTAGAAAATGAGTAACTGAGGAAGCTAGTAATTGAATGCAAAACTAGTAAAACTATATCGCCTACACTTTTAAAACATTTTAAGGAAAAATAATTATTTTAAAATTCTATATCTTTTCTATTTGTACTGCCTTGTAGTACAATTTGCTTTTATAATCTGTTTGAATACCTAGTATTTGGTCAGTGTTTGTAATTATTTTATAAATCCTTATAGATATTTAGTCTTTGTTTATAGGAAACTGAGTATCTAACATCTAATTTTGTGCATCTAGGTTCTATTTTATTAATTATATTGTTCAAATTATTTATACCCTTATTTTTTTATTCTTCAGTGTATAGCACTGTGATAGTGGCTTAATATTTACCAGTCAATGGTATTGATTTTTTAATCAACATGCTGTAACTAGAATTTGCTAATTCTTTAATGTTGCAGGATATTAATAATATTGTCTGCATAAATTTTTGCTGTTTTTACATGAAAACATCTTTAACATTTTAAAATGTTTAATGAAACAATTAATATACTTCTGTTTTTATCCCAGTCTTAAACTTGTTCCATTATCTGTCTTGCTAGATATTGCATTCTGTTTCTGTGCTCCTAATTATTGTATTTTAACTTTTTTCAGTATATTATTACTACTTGGTTTTAATATATTTAAACATGTGGAAAGTAGAGTTCCTACTAAATGTTATCCTGAAGTATTATCCAGTTTGTTTTTAAAAGTCTGCTGCTGCTGCTGCTGCTGCTAAGTTGCTTCAGTCGTGTCCGACTCTATGCGACCCCATGGACAGCAGCCCACCAGGCTCCCCTGTTCCTGGGATTCTCCAGGCAAGAACACTGGAGTGGGTTGCCATTTCCTTCTCCAATGCATGAAAGTGAAGAGTGAAAGTGAAGTTGTTCAGTCGTGTCCGACTCTTAGCGACCCCATGGACTGCAGCCTACCAGGCTCCTCCGCCCATGGGATTTTCCAGGCAAGAGTACTGGAGTGGGGTGCCATTGCCTTCTCCGTTTTAAAAGTCTACTTTTATCTAATTATCAAACCCAAAATAATGTAAATTTCTTTTAGAGAGGAATTAGTTGCATTGCCATCTTTTCAACCCCACACCCTATTTTCTGTTAATCTACTCTGTGTTTGCTAATCTTGTTAATATTTAATGCCTATTTAATGTATGTTGTCTAATATTCTATTTTATTACAGTATTTCAAGCAAGCATTTAGACTCATTTGAATCAAACTTCTTTGTAATTTAAAAAGTATCTTTTTATCTTTGGTAAGTTTCAGTTTTCCCTGCAAATTATTTTTAAGCTGAGTTTTTCTATTCTTAATGGTTAATAATTCATCTCTCTGAAATTGGGAACGCATCTTTAAAAGAAGGTCTGCAGCAATGATGTCTTATGATGTAGTGTCTGAGGCAGACACTGAGAGTGGCTGATCTGAGCAGATCTGAGACTGTTTTGGTCAACATCACATATAAATTTCAGAGTCAACTGAATATTATGTTCTTTTATAGCTTTCCCCTGTAAGGCTGTGCTACTGTTTCCTTCTGCTTTTTGCCATTGTTTTTTCTTTTTTATATGATTTACTTTTGATGTGGAGAGAAAGATAGATGTAGGGGTAAAAAGATGATTCTGTCTTTACTGGTTTTCTTTGACAATACAAACATGAACTTGATATTGATTTTAGTTACTTTCCTTAATCTCAAGTATGGGGGCTTTCTCCCAGTCTGGAAATTCTTAGTATTATACATACTGTCAATTCATCATATCCTCAGTATACTTAAATTTAGGCGTATCTGTTGTTAGTGGGTTGCAGTTGTATAACCAGATTCCTCTGGTCTTTTTTTCCCACTTATCATCTTTTTAACCCATTTGTATTTTTCTCTGCATTCTTGTATATATTGCTTATCATTATTCTTTTTGTTTTCTTTATTGTGATTTTAACAGCCCCTCCTTATATATTTAGTTTGAAAGAATATCTCAAAATCTTACTGAAAAGCATATTTTGAAAATACTACTGCATTTTACTAAGTAAATATATTTCTGGGCAATACTGGGAAAGCCTTCCTTTGTAGTCATTAATATAATGTTAGTTAGCATATTGTCTTATTTCAAAATTTCTCCCCCATCACTAACCCTCAACTCCAAGGGCCCCTTATTTTATATTTTCTTAACATACCGAAATGACAGAGATAGCCAAATCATAAAACAGAGAATCAGCACACTTTAGGATTTCTGTTATCTCCATCAGCTTTGTCCTGGTTGTTATGTCTTTCTCTTTCTTGATGGTAAAGATGGCAAAGCCAAGATGATATAGAATAGAGTGTCTAGCACAGTTCCTGGCCAGGGGGCAGATAAATTGTTCATGATATTTTCTCCTTAGCAGTGAGAGTTCCTAATGAGATTTGTGATCTCCCTGGAATTGCAAAGGGACCAAAATTATGATACTTGTGGGAGGCTACTCATGCTAAGGAACTTGATACTAGGCAGATTTGACCATAGGTTCTAGGTTCTTATCATAAATAAGAGAAAATGAAACAGCTCAGAGTAGAGATCTAAAGGATTTAGGAAGCTGGAGGATAAACAGGTTCTGACAATTGGAAATATACTTTCTTGTTCTCATGCACTATTACTGATTCAGCCAGTTTCATGAAATTTTTAAAGAAGTGGCTTTGTGTCTTCATTCATACAAACATATTTTTAGAAATACACTTCTGTGTTGTATAAAATAAATATTATCTAGCCTATTTTAACCAAATAATTTTTTTAGCCAAAAATTTAACCAAATGTTTTTCTTCTTTGTTATTTAAACCTTAATGGTTGAGTTAGTGGTTTGTCACAGTTTTTTTTTTTATGTGTTATTGCTTGACTATAGATACACAAGGTGTTATTATTAATATATCTTATATATAGTAACAGAGAGGTTGCTTTAAAAATGTTTTAAACCTGAATTTTCCCCTGTTGACTTTTTCCTTGCTAATCTACATAGTTTTTAAATATTTCAATAAAATTAGGACAATTCAACTCAATTTGAATTGTGTTATCTCTAACTTCCTCATTGAAGGAACTTTTCTTTCAATTGTACAACCTTCCCAAACCGACATGCAAATTACACTTTGCACATTATTCCCCGATTCACATATTGCTTCTTTCAAAGAGTTTGTGAAATTTTTAGTAGCTGTTTATAGAATTGTGGCAGATTTCTTAAGAACGTTTAGAACATCTCAACTTATCAACAGCTCATAAAAAATATCAGTTCTGCCCCCCCCAACCCTGTCCCTCATTAAAACTCTTCATCGGCAGCTACACATGGCAAGAAAACAAAACCAAAGGAAAGGTAACAGTTTCTATAACCTAATTTAGATATGCTTCATTTGTGTCACAGTTAAATCTCCAAAGAGCATTGGGAAGCATGATGGAATGGAATTCCCCCACAGCTTCAGCAGGAGCCAACTCTCCATATGGTACATGAATAATTCTCAAGTGCAATGGATAAAATAAATGGCGAGACTGATCTTGTATGTCTCTTCAGATGTGGAAAGGAGGCCTCATAGAAAATAAAGCTGCAGAATTAATGCCTTCTATCAGTACATACACTTTAGCCTCCAAAATAGAATGAGATGTTCTTGGGCAAAGTAGAACTAAATATAAAGGAACCAAATGATATCAAGGGTTTACTGTTAAAAAATAATGATCCATTCTTATCTTGCCCCTCATACTGTTGTGTGTGTATGCTCAGTCATATCCGACTCTTTGAGACCCCATGGACTGTGGCCCACCAGGCTCCTCTGTCCAGGGAACTTTTCAGGCAAGAATACTAGAGTGTGCTGCCATTTCCTCTTGCAGGGGATCTTCCCGACCCAGGGATTGAACCTGTGTCTCCTGCATTTGCAGGTGGATTCTTTACCACTGAGCCACCTGGGAAGCCCCTCATATTGTTGTAGGGATGTTATATCTCAGATCTGCTTCACTCTCCTCTTCTTTCCAGGTTTGGAACACGTATCACTAGCATCCCAGTGTGTGATCTGTATTAGAATAACTTGAGATGCAGGATTAAAATTCTAATTCCTAGGTCCTATCCCTGAGCTGCTGAATCTTTGGGAGTGGGGCTTGAAAGTCTTCATTTTCATCAAACATTCAGTGTGAATCTCATTCAGACTAACATTGGTGCCCGTTATAATAGAGACTATAGAATAAGACTCGAAACAAAGAAGAGAATGGCAGAACCAACGATAGGCACCATGATTTCCCTCTGAGGATGCAAAGGGCATTAGGGTATGTTTCCACCAGTGGTTTCCTATACTTATTTAATATTTGAGCCAAGGGTTAGCCTGATCCAAGATAGAAGGCTGGAATGGGAAAGCTGAGTGTGTGGTGGATGGTGCTGGGTGACAGGTACATACTTCTTTTTGTTCTCAGAAAGCACAGAGTGGGAGGAAGCAGGATCAGATTGAATGCTGTAGTTAATAGTGAATGGCATCCATTCTGTGATTTGATTTCTTTCTTTTTCTGGTAAGATTTACTTGGTTATATTTTTCCACATCAAGAGTCAAATATTTTAAGTATATAAAAACAGAGTGGGAGGCTGATAGAATGATTTTTTAAAAATGGCTGAAAAATTATGTCTGAACTAGGGAAAGACTATTAACATGTAAAAGTCATCTATATAGTTTGGTTCATTGCTGTTTACAGTGTACTGGTTCTAAATTGTGATTGCCAATAGAAAATAACCACAAAGAAGAACAACGAAAATAGACCAAAAGCAAACTGAAAAAAAAAAAAAAAAGCACTAATTCACCTGTTTAAGGTGTACCTTTTTTGAAGACAGGAAGATGTTTATTTCTAGATGATTCAAGTTAGATGAATTTGTGTCATTTACAAGAGTTATAAAATGTGGCTTTAAGATAGAAAATTCCCCTGTATTTATTGCCAATGCATCGAATATTAGATAAGTCCTGATAATTCTGGTATTCTGGAATTTTCTCTTTGGAGGGAAGGAATGCGTATTTCTTTGCCTTGAGTGAGAGGGTGATTGGGATTGAATCACTGTGGGTAAGAATCTTTCTAGGTTTTTCATTAAGTGTGGCTATATAATCAGTATTGAAATAAGAACTTTATCGCTTACCACCTTCAATAGTTAGTAAATTCATTTGTATGCTTACAGTTTAAAGGAAAAAGTGAAATTCTATTTAATTGGAAAGGAAGCTACCATGTCCAGTTTTTTTCCCTGTGTGTGTGTGTGTGTGTGTGTACGCGCGCATTCTAGTTACTTATATCAGAAGTGCATAGGAGAGTGTCTCCTGGAGGCTGGCACAGGGTTTATGATGCAAATATTGAAGGGCTGTGAGTCACCAGCAGAGAGTTCATTTATGTGAGCTTTCCACCTTTTGGCTTACCCTATAACTTCTGCCTGTAAAGGTGCTTGCTTTTATTCTATTGTAGCCTTTGTTGCCAAAGGCAGAGGATATTTTCTTTTTAAGAGAGCCCTTAGATGCTTCCTCCAGGTTGCCTCTGCTGGAGCAGTGTGGATAAGCTACTTTGTTATCACTGGCACCCTACCTGCTCTCCTAATTCTCCAGAGAGTAAGTGTTCTTCTTAAAAATATAGCTATATTGAGTGCCTCTGTGTCTTTAGATACTCTTTTAATGTGCTAGTATAAAATAAAAGTCTTTTTGAAGATATGTTTTATGGGGAAGTGCCTTCTGGGGCCTCTAGAGATGTTCACAAGCACTGAATCGAGGTACCTGTATAGTGGTTTAATGACAGTGTAGAACGCTTGTTATAAAGTGCCCTTTTGATATGTATCCCAGCACATGGCACAATTAGAGCGTGGTGGGCATGTTGATTTGTTTCCACCTTTACCCCCAAAGCGCCACCCACCCCCATCGATTTGTTAGGGTTTTGCAACTATAGATCTGTGTTTTGTTTTGTTTTTTCCATCCCCCGAAGATGAAGGAGATCTGTCAGAATGGAAATTTGGAAAATTACACATACACTTGTGAAATTAGGCAAATTCTTATAAAGTTTGTATTCCCACCTAATGTACAGGATCCACAACAGTGCTTTGTTTTGTGTAAGGAATTGTTTTTCTCGCTGTGCAGAAAACGTGTGCAGGACTGTACAGGCATAGAGAGAATATTCATCATTATTTACTGTGTCAAACTCAAACGGAGGGCCAAATTGGCAGCATTCCAGGAGCAGGAGGCCACACCTATTTGTGAAAATGGAACAGATTTCTGTAGTTGCCTATTTTGTTCCTATTGTTGACTATTCTGTTCAAGGCGGTGGTGCCGGGACATGTAGTTTGCAAGCTGCATATGTTGGTTAACAATGAAGGTTGGCCACGGTACTGCTCCATAAAATCCTGGAGACCACACTTGGTTTGTGCACCAGCCTGATCATAATAAGGGATTGGAGTGAGAGATGATAAGTGGAGGAACCTGTGTGATCCGGCTGGGACCTCTTGCTTCACACTGATTGCCACTGATTGATAGGCCTGCTGATGGCTGGACGTTTTCGTCTCACTAGATGCCCTATCCTCAGAAGAGGAGGATGAGGAGAACGCCATGCTGCTTGAAGTTCCTGGTGTTCAAATAACTCACATAGCAGGCTGTAATTTTTAAAAATTGAGATGCAATCCCTGTTTGTGTAAAGATATTTTTCTATACCATAGCCAGACACACATGAAAAACTTTTTAGCCAAATTCACTGGCTGCTCAATTGTTTGCATTATTCAGGGCTCCTGGAAGTGTATGAAGCAGTAACATGTGGGATCAGCCTGAAGTAGTGGCTCTAGTCTGTTCCATGTCATCCCAGAATTGTCTCAAACAATGTGACTGAAGCACTTTCTAGATTCTCTGGCATTATTTGGGAGAACCATTAACCAGCACTAAATAAGCAAACCTAACCTGCCACTAATCAGGTCTGATTGCACTAAGTTGCCCTGGTGATAAGTAGTTTGATCACAGAATCAGCTGTAGTACACAAAGGATGGAGCCTATGTTAATTTCAAAATATTATACTGTTTCTATTAAATGATAACAAAAATATAATTTGTACTGTTACACAGTGACTTCTAGCATTTATATTCCCTACAGTTGTTCTCAAACTTGAGCGTGCCTTGGAATCCCTTACAGGGTTTGTTAAAACACAGGTTGATGGGCCTCACCCTCAGAGTTTCTGAAGCCAGATCTGGGGTGGAGTCTGACAATTAATTTTGAATTTCTATCAAGTTGTCTGATGATGATAATGCTGTGGGTCTGAGGATGACATTTAGAGAACCACTGTTTGCTATCAAACTGTTTGTAATTAGCCAGTGAAATCAGGCATCATTTTTAGAGCCGTTATTTTATAAAATGAGTTTTTTAGAAGGTTTAATCAATAATGAATTGTACATGTAAAGAATCATTTTAATAAAGCAGGGTCAGAAAGGATGTTATTAAACTGAAGGAATAAGTAGAGGGAAATTGATCTATGTGATGAGATGGGAATTGTTAGATTACAATTTTATTAAGAAGGAAAAGAAGTTTATATATACAGTGACCAAAACCTGGTGCAAGTATTTTTGTTGATATTTTTCTTGTAATTAAAAAAAATTCCCCCAAATCTTTGCAGTGATTTTCCTTTGATTTCTTGCATGTAGTCATGTGCTTGCTGGCTGTTTTCACACGATGCAGATACGTTGCTTATGAGACAAAGAAATGCATCCTGAATGTTTTTAAGGGCCATATTGATTCATCTTTGCCTTATGAAGTTGTTTAAGAAATTAATCATCAGAATCCTTTGTTTAATATCTATTGTTTGGCTAATGCTTTTGTTGTTATTGTAGACTTTTAAAAAACCAACACGTGCATTGTCTTTGATTTGCTCTAGAAAGAGAAAGAAATATGCATCCATTCTAGAGTCAGAAGACTAGGCTCCCCTTGTCCCTGTTTTTTGTATCTCTGTTTAAATAAGATAATTTAAAAAAATAACATCTCTTTTGCTTATACTAATTTAGCTTTGTAAAACAATATAGGATATTATTCTCTAGTTTTACACAATTTTGTTTGTCAAATAAGAATACTAGCTGCATTTTGATGGTGTGTTGAAGTTTCTAAAGAAGATGCATTTTTTTTTTCTTGTACAGGTCTATAAACTTATAAGTTCTGATTAATTCACCTAATACATATCACTCACATATCATGTATAAGAGGTTCTGTGGGCAGATTCAAATACTTTTTTCGTACTCATAATGCTTTTAGAATAATATAACATACTGTATTCATATTCTGGGTAACACCTGATGATCTGTTGTGATAGCAGAGTTGATTTTGTGGAAGATTTTCTGCTTGCCTGATCTCACATCCCCCAGAAAACTTTTGGCAGGCTGTGGGTGGAAGGCACCTGATTTGAATAACCAGGAAATGACATGGATTTCACACTGATAGCAGAATAAACTTCCTTCAACAATATAATTAGTAATAATTGGACCCAGTATTCTCTCTCCTTCATTTGATCTTCAACTTTATGACAATTAAATTCAACTAAAATTTTCTTATTTGAAAAACTATCAAATGCCATGGAGAAGGCAATGGCACCCCACTCCAGTACTCTTGCCTAGAAAATCCCGTGGACGGAGGAGCCTGGTAGGCTGCAGTCCATGGGGTCGCTAAGAGTCAGATACGACTAAGCGTCTTCACTTTCACTTTTCACTTTCCTGCATTGGAGAAGGAAATGGCAACCCATTCCAGTGTTCTTGCCTGGAGAATCCCAAGGACGGGGGAGCCTGGTGGGCTGCCGTCTATGGGGTCGCACAGAGTCGGACACGACTGAAGCGACTTGGCAGCAGCAGCAGCAACATTAAATGCCATGGTTAAATGCTAGGTACCAAACCATACTTGTTACTTCCAGTTACAAATGGAGGTCAGATAAAATTATATCTGAGGAAATAAGAAAATGCACAAATAACTGGAATTTAGGATATCTAAGAAGGCTTTCTTGCCCGCCCCATGTTAAAATGGAGTATCTTAAAAAAAAGTTGCATGTATTGTATGTGTAACATTCGTCTGCTTCATTCAGTTATCCACTCCTTTCTGGCTGGGACCATCCACTTTGTACATTACTGTTAACTCGGTATGCGATATAGTGCCTGCCATGTGCTTCACCCTTAATAAATACTGGTTAAGTGAATAACAAATGAATGAATAAATACATGAGTCCATGAAAGTCTCATAAAAATAACAAAATAATTTATAAGATTTTTATCTATTTTTAGTTATTACCAAGGGCTTTATATTATTGAAATAAATCATATAGAAATACATACTTTTAGTAATGAATATACTTTTGCGTTTCTTTATGATACAGTTACCATCTTCAGAAAGCTTTGTGGGGCTCTGGACTGAGAGGCCTGATTACAAAATATGTGAATTTCAGTGCCAGCTCTGTCACTGACTTCCTGGGTCAATGCACAAGGCACTTATTAATGAACTGACTTTTTTTCAATGCCTGAGTTACTGCCTGAGAGTAAATTGGTCATTAGAGATTCTAGTTTAAATTTATCTGGATTTCCTCATCTGACTTTGTTTTTCCTGTGATGTCAGTGTTTAATCTGCTCTGTGTGATTAGTTGCTGCTTGCTAGGTTTGCATATGTTGTAAGCAAAAGTATTTTCTTGTTAGTATCATTGGCTTAATTTGAAGGTTCCAAAAACAGAGCATTTCAGGGGAAAAAGTTAAAGAATTTAAAGTGTTCTCAGATTTACATATAAGAAGTGTTAATACTGCTATCTAATAAAAATGGCCAAGGACCTTGTAGCAAAGAATATTATTCTATTTTTATAAAAATCAAACAGTTCATTTTTTCCCCTAAAGAAACAATTTGAATAAAACCTGACCCTCTTCTCTTCTTTTTACAATGGAATATGGTCAAATTGAACCCACCATTAAAAATTCTCTAATATCTTTTTTTGCATTAACATTTCAAAACTCAATTTAAATATTCACAGATCTCATTTTTAATAAACTTAACAAATTCAGGTAATTTCCTTCAACTTTCTAGATTGAAGGACAGCAGTTGGTACAGATATAAAAAAGATGTACAGCTATGAGCAAAGCCCAAAATCAATTATATATAAGAAATAACCTAACACATGGAAAGAAATTAATCAAAAAGAAGAATTTCTACTATATAATTCTGTGGTCTGCTACCTGCAGGCAACAAACGCAAATGAAAAAATCAACATTCTTTTGGCAGATAAGAGAAAAATTAATAAAAATGTTTCCTTCCTACTAGATCCCCTGATGCAACTATTGTTAAAAGTGAGTGACTGCAGGAAGAACTTGCTCGTTTAAAATGCTGTTTTTTTAAACTACAGAAATAAGGTTTTATTCTTGCTGTTAAGCTCAATTACATGAGTTAGTATGGATTTGCACTGTCCAAAGAGCATGCCTTTTCCCTGCCCCTTCTCATTAAATGACTCTGTGGGATATGCACGAGACAAATGTAATAGGAATCAGGTGAGTAGCATTTTGAGGTGTGCCTACAGCGTAATGATGATTCTAAGGAATCTGAGTGTAGCAGCTGAAAACTCTGAGAGGAACTACTGAGAGCCACAAAAAATGCCCCAGATACAGTCAAAAGATATTAGTACTCTAAAGATAGACATGTTCCTACTCCATAATGAGATGGGGAGGAGTGCATTTTTGTGGATTTCTGCTTTTTAGAGTTGCATTTTTACTTTTCATTTCTAACTGAACAAACAAGCCATATTGTACAGAATGTATGAAACTAACAGTCTTTCCTATTAGAAGGATTTTATATTTTGTGTTTTATGAATATCATCCTGAGATTAACGGAGATATATGAGACTAGAATACAGAGGATTCGGTAATGACATCCAATTTAAATATTAATATTAGTCCACCGCCACATTTCTATCACATGTAGAGAATGTGACATAAGTTTAGAATGGAAAGTTTATATTAATTCCCCTTACCTATTAACTAACATACAGCATACCTGTATAGAGTTTTGACATATTTGTATATTATGTATTAAATGTAAACCATAATTTGCCTATCCCTTTAATTTGACTTTCTTATCCCTAGCTTATATTGTCATATTCACTTTTTGAAAGATAGCATTACATGGAAACGTGGGCTAATTATTATGTAATTTTAAAGAATGGTATATATTATTGTTTGAATTGTCAGATTTAAAGATATCTATTGTTTTATATATAGTAGGTTTTATGTACCTTCTTACTCCTTTGTGTGAATGATTCTTTTGCAAACAGCTTTAAAGAAGCACAAAACGGAGCTGGCAACTTGGAGACAGTACACCATTTTCATTTTCATTTGTTCATTAAGATTTTAAGAAATTTATTTCGTGTTCTTTGTTCTGCATATGTCCTGTATGTAAAATTATGTAATAAATTTTTGATGGAAGTTTTAATAATACTAACAGATGTAAAAATGATCTGAAATGGCATACATTTAAAAACACAGAATAAAAAGGTTTGGAAATACTTGTGTGTTTTAGAGGAAACTCACCTAGCAGAATTTCTGAGCACACTGTGATGGATTATTGTAATTATTGGGAATGATAATATTTTAATTCGAATTTCTTCCCACCTGTCGGTTGTAATCAAGGCTGCCCAGTATTCTGAAACAGTCTCATTTTGCTAGGTGGCTAGTCTTGTGCAGCCTCTAGAATGCTTAGAATATTAATGCATGGAGAGGAGACTGAATGCTCTCTATAGTTCCATTATGGCAAAGTGTCTTGTTTTAATCAAAACATATACAAAACCTAACTAAAACAATTTATAATAAATTAATTCCAGCGAGTACTTAAGAGGAAGAAACCATTTTGGGGGACATTGTATCAGAATATAGAATTTGGCGTTTCTCTTCATCATAATTGACAATGTATATTAATTTCTGTAGAATTTAATTTCTTTCTTGGGTGCCTCATTCTGAAGTGCTTTGAATTTATATGAACAAAGACAATCTGACATTTATGTGAGGATCAGTCTAGTTTATAGTAGGCTGCCAGAGTAGGAAATTTTTTATCAAGATAATATATGTTGAAAGACATGTTTATTTGATTTAATATTTATGATGTTGGTCTTTATCATTTTTTGCATTTCCTCCTTGTATTGCTTATTTTAATCCTATGTCCTCTAAATTCTTATATATCTCCTATATTTTTTCCCTAGAGTTTTTGCTTGTTTGCCTTTTTTTTTTTTTTTTTTGTCATCTAGCTTTTACTCCAGTGGCTTTGGATGGGCTTCAGGGATTTCTTTAACCACCTGAAATCATAGTAATAATTTTCTCATGAATTCACTTGTCCAGGGAGAAGTACTCCTCAAAATGCTTCTTAACTAAATAAATCTAGTTCTTGACATTCATTTCATTCAGCGATTACACTACCTTTATATAGGATAGGACTACTTAACCTTGAATGCCCCTATTGTTCTTTGCCAATTCCGAATCACTGAAACAACCACCACGTGAAAAGTTTCTGCCACACATAGGCTCGACTTTTGCAACATATCTGTTGGTGCTCGGTGAATAAAACCTTAGCAAATACCAGCAGGCCTCCCTGATTGCTCAGGTGGTAAAGAATCTGCCTTCAAGGCAAGAGACTCGGGTTCAATCCCTCCGTCAGGATGAACCCCCTGCAGAAGGGAATGGCTACCCACTCCAGTATTCTTGCCTGGAGAATCCCATGGACAGAGGAGCCCGGCAGGCCACAGTCCATGGGTTCGCAAAGAGTCAGACACAACTGAGTGACTAACACACACAAATAAAGCTTTCCTGCACTTTGGGAAGGTCCTGGGTAATGTCAAGTGTTGTGAATCTGCACCACCCTTCTCAGCTTCAGCTTTATCTCTAGAGGACAGAAGTAGTAGAAGTAGTGGTCAATTCAGGTGGTTCCTAGGTACCAGTTATCTCCCTTTCTGAAAATGGAAGTATTTCTTTGCATCCACCAGAATCTTCCGCTAATCTCTATTATTAATCCAATACAAAAATGAAAAGATACCTCTTCATTCTGAGAGATGATTAACACCGTTGTGGGCCAGACATCCAGCATTGTTGTATTCATAACTTTAGGATGTACAGCTAATTGTTCGCATTTGGAAAATCAGATAAATATTTATATTTATAAACATTAAGACAATTCATTCTGGAGTGTGTTTGAATATCTGTAAATCAGAGGCAATTGAAGAGTTGAAATTCAGATTTCCTTTCACTTGCCTGCCAAGTGGCCTCAATCAGAAGTAATTTTCTCCATGAGGGCACAGAGAGCTCAGTCGTAAGCCTTTTCTAAGTAGATATTATTATTTGTGTCAAATTACGTGTGGTGATTTTTCTGAAGTGGACTTCTGTGCCCACTAATCCATACCCAGGAGGTTCCTTCATTCCCTCCTTCATTGGTGCTATTAATTGTGCTTCAAGTGTCTCTTACCCTCTTAAAATGTTAGTTTATAGCTACCGATTATCTGTAAGGTTTGCAATATAGAGAGTAGAGTGAGATCTAATCTTAAACCATAAATACTATGCATTTTAAGAGAAACCTTTTTGCCAGAGCCTGATTTGATAGCATAGCTAAAGAAATGGTTAGTAATTTCACATTTTAAAGTACAATAAATTACATCAATCTGACACGTGCTTTGGGCGAAATACACACTGGTTACTAAATCACCTTTTTTTAACCTGTTATAAATATTGACAGTGAGATCTCATGTATTTTGAGCAGTGAACTCAGAAATTTCTTTTACCTTTCATTTGGATTTTTGTAATTTGTTTTTGACAATAAGTGCTTCTTTTCAGTTACATGCTTTGAATTGCAAATAGATAGCCAACATAAAACAGCCCCTGGAATATATAACATTATACTGTCAATTAAGATCTTACCATAATCTTTGATAAATAAAAGTTATATATGATGCGGAAGCCTTTTTCACATATGTGTATATATATGAATGGCTTGGTTAGACACTTATTGAGGCTATATCAATGTTTTGTGGGTTTCTTTCAAAATTTCACATAAGAGTTTCCATTTAATTTTTAATAATGTGATTAAATTTTATTTTAATGTATACTATTGGAGCCAAATTGTTAAGTCCTGGACGATTTTAAGTAATTGTTCAAGTACATATTATCTTCAATAAAGACTCTTTTACGAATGTTAGAAAGTCTGCTCACATTTTATTTTTAAAAAACAAAGTATTTTACTATTAATTTTATTCTAGTAATGTGCATGCACTTTCTTTATAATATATAGGCTTTTGTAATTGAAGAGCATACACAAGTAAAAAAGACATTCAGTAAAATTTATATGAATTATTTAAAATATTTATTTTACAATTAGAGATTTATTTTTTGTTAACCAAACCCAAGAGTATGTATTCCAAAAGAAGTCTAGATTGTCTTGTCTGTTACATGATATAAACTGATATTAAGGCAGTTTCCTTTATAGATTGACTTGGTAAGGATATAAATTATGCAAATAATTAAATATTCATAATCAATTATTTTATTTTTGGTAATGTCTGTAAAAAAGACTTTCCTGGTTATTTTTGCTGGGAGGGTTTAAATTTTGGTTGATTTTTGATAATCTGAGAAGAGCAGTAAGAGGTTTCTCAATTTTAAGACTAGATCTTTAAACACCTAAAAATAAAGTTATGTTAGTAGACATGAGCAATTTCTGAAGGATTCTGTGTTTACGAGTAACCTGTTTTATAGTTTTACTTATGAAAGAATGCATTTATAACTACAAAAGAATGGTTTGCATAGTGGTGTGGTATAAAAGGCATTTTAAAATAAAATAGAGTTTTCATGTCAACTTTTCCACATATTAACTTGTAGCCTTATTCTGGTTAGCTAACCTCCTGACCTTTACTTTCCAGATTTACCAAAAGAAAGAATAATAATTTCCATACCTACCTCACTGGGTTATTTTAAAGATCACATAAGAAAGTACTTTGAAAGTCCTATATGAGATATAAAAGTGAGACGGTTTAGGTGTCTTATTTTGACCAAACTTGTTATTAAAACTAAGTATCTTGAAAAAATAAAAACATGGAAAATATTCTATTTTATTCCTTGTTAGACTTGCAGTTAATAATTAAAATTATTCAAATAACTGTTTTAGTGATTGTAATATTTTACCTTATTACTATTTTATATATTCCTTGCATGTCTTAGTACTTGACATAATTGTTAAAAGGTGAAAGATTATATATTACTTGAAATAATGAACAAGAGATAAAAACTAATATGAGATCCATGGCTTTTGAATGCAACTGAGCACACATGGTTTTTTTTTAACTCTCCACCTAGAATTGAAAAAGCACATTACTAGAGTGTTTGGAATTAGTGCATCCTTTCTTCCTTAACATTTGTTATTTTGGAGAAAAGAAGAAAAAATAAATTTTAGAAAGGACAAAGAAACTCTGTAATAATTTTTTTTGGCTTGAATGTACCTTAAATTTAAATCCACATTTCCAAGAAGTAAGAGAAAGAGACTGCCTAAGCCTTTTAAGTATTTAGCCTGTCTGATGAGACTGCTGACATGAGTGACAATTAGTACAAATTACCATAATTGTGTTCTTTGGATGAAATGCCACAGTGCTTCTTTAGGAGCAAATGCAGGCTTCCACTTAGTAAAATGAGTCGGATACTTTGATTCTTCTGGGCAGTCAGAAATTCACAATCGGCCATGTGGTATTTCCATGTCATCCACTTCAGATCCATCTCAACAACTACAGCCCACCCTTTCCTTTCAATAAAATAGGTCCATTAATGTAATGCACCTGACTCATTCACTCTAAGGAAGTTGTATTTTTATTACAGAAAAAGTATCACATAAATACAAATTACATTTTTTTCATTAGAAAACTACTTTTCATTTCAGAAAAAATTCAATTAATTATGAATAGGGTTATGCTTTCATCAGGGAGAGAAATATGTAATTTTTTCTTCAAGCTTCAAACACATATAATGAAATCTTTTCTCAGAATCCACTCTTAAGATGGATTTTTAAAAGTATTGACTTTATTAAAATCTCAGTTCAATTAAAATGCATTCAATTACTTTAAATCTTTATTAAAATCTCAGGTAAAATTGTACAACAGTGTAAAAGAGACTTGTACTCTTTACCAGGCAGTTAATTCTAACAAATGAACATAAAGTGCACAGTTTTGCTCTTCAGGAGAGAATAAAAGAATAAGCTTTGGGCTTCAAGTTGGAGGTGGGGAAGGATGGGAGATGGAGGTTGCTTTCTATTTAGTAATTTCAGGAACAGGTTTCTTTCCACTTGTTACATTGCTCAGTATACTTGTTGATGCAGATGTGGCATTATCTTGTCTAGGTGCCCTTGGTACTACTTGTCCTTTCGTAGAATACCTTATCCTCCTTCACCACCTTAATCAAAAAGACCCTGTTTAAGGATTTTATTTCACACAATTCTTTGGATTTTTTTGGTACAGTGTCCCTCTTCTTTTTCAAGGGCCGCTAGAGGATGCCATTGAAGAGGAAGAAGAAGAATGTCCATCAGAGGAAACAGACATTATATCAAAGGGGGACTTTCCACTGGAGGAAAGCTTTTCCACAGAATTTGGGCCTGAAAATCTGAGTTGTGAAGAGGTGGAATACTTTTGCAACAAAGGTAATCATTAATGGCTGGGCATGATATGTGAGTCCATTTACTCAGATGATTTTGTGTAGTTGAAAACTGCACTGATAAACTGGAGGAAGAGTGTTCGGGGTGCTAATATTTAATTCAACAGTCTGAAAATGTGTACAGGATTTTTAAAATGCAATATTATTTTGAAAGATAAAAAAATTTTATAACTCATAAGTCATACTGTGTATTTAAACACATAGTTTCATATTGATTGGCCAGTTGACTGAATATTTTCATGTTGCTTGGACAGTTGACTACAATATATTTACTCTTCATCATTTATCCCTTCCACAAATATTATTGAACATCAGTTGTTTACAAGGCACTGAATTCATCATTGAGGGTAAGCAGGGAATGGGCCAGAGTCCCTATACAAGGTTTGAGCTCATTTCTTTTGGACACTGAATGCCTTAAGTGTTTGACATTGACTTTCAACATTGAGGATGGTGCTCTTTTTAGATATTGACAAATAAGAAAATACACACTCTTTCTCTCTTCTAAATATTCTTTTGATACACTATCTTATAATAGAGGAAAAACCTGAGACACTGTATCTCAACCTATTTCCAACCTATCTTGACTTGGAGCCAAGTGGCCCTGCCAGTAACTATGTCCTCATTGGTCATGTATACTCATTATTTAACTTGCTTTTCCAAAACTGAGTTTAAGGGTTCTTATGATTCTTTTTAATTTTTCAAATGATTGTTTGGCGTCTGCAAGTGAGGTGGATCTTCTGTTACCTCCTGCACCAATGTATGATTTCACAAGTGTTCAGGTTACTTCTTTGGTTTCAGAATAGCTACTTTTATTGATTTTACCATGGTTGTTTCCCATAGGGCATGACTGAGAGTGTCTGTCTATCTCTGTATGTCTGTTTATGTTTCTTGTAAGCAATATTTTTTTTGTTTTAGGCAGATAGAGAAATTATGGAAAGTGAGTTTTTACATGTTTGTGTGAATTTGATGATCAGAATTGATAGTCTGAAATCAAGAATGCTGATATATCATCCCCCCAGACTGCTAATATACATGTCTCAGCAGCCAACTATTTACATTTGATACATGTTTATAGAAGTTCAGAAAACCTCTTTGACCATTAACTCCTAGATACTTCAAGATGACTTTGTAACCTGGTCCTTGGCCCCCACATCAGAGACTTTTGGTTGAAAACAAGAATGGTAGGGACAGAATAGACCTTCTTTTTTAGTATTGACTTAGATATCAGGCTAAATTAATATTTTCCCTATTGGAACCATTTCTTGATGCTGCATAACCACAACAATACATAGTAGAGCTATATGGAGAGGAAGAGTTTTTAAATATGTTTGAAGGCATCCCATTTTCCATCTTTATCAGGAAATACACTCTTTTGTGCACTGTAGAGAACCTACCTTACATTGCAGGACTGCAATAAAGGAAGGAACCAATAGCTATTAAGTATCATTTATTCTTCTTACTCTTGTCCTTAAAAGACTTAGTGCATGGACTCAAGAATTTTGTCAATTTATTAATCCAGGGAGAGCAGTAATAATAATTATTAGATGTTGTTTACATTTGGTAATAATCATTGGTGATGGCCTGTGTTTAATGAAAGAATATATTGGGTTGGCAAAAGAAGTTTGTGCAGGTTTTTCTGTAAGATGTTATAGAAAACCCAAATGAACTTCTTTGGTCCACCTAATAAAACTTCAAATTTTAAGTTAGTAGTTTCTTGGAAGAAAATGGACTTATAGTGAAAATGAAAGTGAAGTCACTCAGTCGTGTCCAACTCTTGCAACCTCATGGACTGTAGCCTACCAGGCTCCTCTTTGGAATTTTCCAGGCAAGAGTACTGGAGTGGGTTGCCATTTCCTTCTCCAGGGGATCTTCCTGACCCAGGGGTTGAACCCAGGTCTCCTGCATTGCAGGCAGATGCTTTACCGTCTGAGCCACAAGGAAAGTCCTAAATGGACTTATAGCAGATGCTTATTATAGGATTACATAATTATAGTCTCAGAATAATAACTTCCATCTATACTAAACAGAGTCTTAACTCAATGAAAAATAATGACAGGCCTTGAGGGACTAAAAAAAAAAAAAAAGAAACAAAACTGAATTACAATTCTTAAGAACATTGTTTAATAAACATTATTAACTGTTTGATAAATAATTGGAAAGTTGAAAAATATATCAAAGTAACATTTAATATATAATGTAGGTAACATGGGGCTTCCCAGGTGGTGCTAGTGGTAAAGAAACTGCCTACAATAGGAGACAAAAGAGATGCAGGTTTCATCCCTGGGTTTCGAAGATTCCCTGGAGGAGGACATGTCAACCCACTCCAGTCTTCTTGCCTGGAGAATCCCCATGGACAGAGGAGCTTGATAGGTTACAGTCCAAAGGTCACAAAGAGTCAGACATGATTGAAATGACCTAGCACACACATTGGAGAAGGCAGTGGCACCCCACTCCACTACTCTTGCTTGGAAAATCACATGGACCGAGGAGCCTGGTGGGCTGCAGTCCATGGGGTCGCAAAGAGTCGGACACGACTGAGCAACTTCACTTTCACTTTTCACTTTCATGCATTGGAGAAGGAAATGGCAACCCACTCCAGTGTTCTTGCCTGGAGAATCCCAGGGACGGGGGAGTCTGGTGGGCTGCCGTCTATGGGGTCGCACAGAGTCGGACATGACTGAAGCGATGTAGCAGCAGCAGCAGCACACACATGCACACATAGGTAATATATTAAAAATATATAATTAATATATATTATACAAATAATTCTCTGCTTAATTTGAAGCTAGATAATAATGCTAGGTGGGAATAGAATTCTAATTTTGACATAATATTTTTTAGGATAAATACTACTCTACTATTTCAAACCACTGTCGCTTTATTTAATAGGAAAAGAATTTCATTATTTTACTCTCATAAGTTGTGAGACCAGGGAATTCCCACTGAAGCAGTAAGAACTGGTGTGAAAGAGAGACAACTCTTTGATATGAATTGCATCCCCTTGAGGTCATACAGGGATTCCATTCATTTTTCATTTAAGTTGATTAACTGTAATAGGAAGAAAAAATTTTCTCTCTGGAAAATTAGAATCTAATCTTTCTGCAGAAATGTACAAATTAGTCTCAGTGACACATAATTATGTTTTCTTGCAGGGAAGAAGACAGATAGGTTTAAAAGAGTATATGTATTTAAATGGTTAATGATGCCAGAGTCATGATTGAAGAAGCATGTGAGAATTGTTATTCTGATGAAAACTATTTTTAAGTTGGGATCATGGATGAAACATACTTTTGCGTATATTCTAAATTATTTGTGACAACTTAAACATTGTAAATATGTGTAAGAAAATGAATTGGATTATTTTGAAAGTTTCTTTGTCTAAAAATCTAGTCAAAATCACAATCTGACAATGATGTAGTTGTTTCACTGGGTTCCAGAGATACTCTTATCAAATAGGATAGGAATTTAAAAACTAAGATCACAAAAACATGGCTGGAGTATCTTGTTTTCCAAACAAGGTATTTTGACACATTGTCAGAGAAGAGTATTGAGATACTCATATAGTTACAATATATCTTCATTTATATTTTAGCAACTGTCTTTTGTATAAAAGCAATCTATTGTATTGTAACTTTTCTTTTTTAGAAAAGAAGAAAAATTTCGACTTTCTGGAGACATAGCTTATCATGGGTAAAAGTTGCTGTTTCCTTTTGAAATTGAACCTCTACATTATGTAGGATGTTTTCAGTGTTTAGAATAGTTATTTACTTATTATTGTGGCATTTTCCTCTGTTCCACATGAATATTATCTATTCTTTTGTTGTCAAGGGGAAGACTCTTTTTTTTTTTACAAGTCTCAAAGTATCTATTAATGTTAGTAAAGTTCCTAGTTATAAAATGTGATTAAATGTGATCCAAATCACTCTTATAATGTAATATTCCACAGAAATGTAAAACAAGTTGGTCAGACTTTTGTCATTTTTAAATGTGTAGAATTTTTAATCACATGAATCTAAAGCCTAAATATTTACAATTAAAATGGAAAAGATCACTTTAATAAAACCTTGTTATAGTCAAAGGGGGCCTAATTTTGAATCTGACAATTCTATTGATTCCTTTTTCACTTTTTACTTTGGGTTTGGTTGCATGTTTCATGTTTTTGTTTTTCATCTTTGAAATGAATCAAATGAACTATGTTTATAAAAAGATGCTATTTCAAAGTTGCTTTGATCCTTTTAGATTTTAAGAAATTTAGCAAAGTGTAAAGCACTGCTTTCAGTGTGCATCATCCTCTTTGGTGCAGTGAGTTTAGATCCTTTGGCATCTTGCCTTACCGTATCTCAGAGAGGAAGGAAACAAGCAAGAATTATTTCCTTGAATTTACAGATGACGAAGACATCAAGGCTGGGTGCATAAGTGCTGCACCTTTCCTGTGTACTGAAGCCTTTGCTGCAGTGCCTTTTTTTCTGCCTTTGTTCTGGCTTATAGAATAAACATGGAAGAACCTCAGTGTTGGTTTAGAGCTAAGCAAACTAGTATAAATGGAAATATAGGTGGTCTGGAAAGCAACCTGGGGCGCTTTTGGTTATGTCACTGCTGGCAGGTGGGGACTCATATATACTAGCAATTCTTGGATCAACTCAGAGACAGTAAGATTTACAGTGGAGGTGATATTAAAGCAGCTCTAAAACTGGCTTACTATTATTAATTATTTGGAAGATGGTTTCCTCACTGAACTATTCAGTTTGTTAATGACTAAAGTAGATAAACCTGTCTTGGGATACATTCCAGGAGGATGTCACATGGTATGTGAACAGGCAGAAAATTGCCAGGCCAGTATGATTAGGCTGTTAGAAAATGATGCTGTCAACAAGCAAGCAAGCAAACAACCACAAACCTCTGAAGAAACTATGTATTCGTGAACTTTGAATGATCAATAGTGATTTTCTGAAAAAGTTAACCAAGTTAACAAACTGGTCTCTGATGACATCATCTCTGAAAAAAGTCTGAAAGGGAAAAATAATGTCATTAAGTTGATTTTGAAAGAAAAGCAAGCCTTTCTTATAGTCCTGCTATCTAGATACAGAGAATGATCAGAGAGGTCACTGGGTGCAGTGTTTTACTTGAAGAGATGAATTAATGTTGGAGCTCTTCAATCTGGAAGAATTAGGGTTGAAAAAAGGGAGCATAATGGAAATCCGTAAAATAAGAAAACAGATACTGTGTAACAATGGGCATTCTCACATTCCAAAACATTTGACCCAGGTAATGTGCAGAAAGTAAAGGTTGTCCTTCTATATTTAAAAAGCTTTAGAATAGCAAAATGCGAAACTAGAATAAAGCCCGAGTTACTCAGACTTGGATTTAGCTCTAGCCCCAGAAGTAATTAATACCAAAGCAAAAACAAACATAAACAGATAATTAGGTTGGCAGGAGCTTCCAGTTTAGTTCCATAGATTGAATTCAATACAACTCAACTTATATGTTAGGCATCTGCTATGTGTTGGACCCTTTTCTTGGTTCTGGGGATGCAACAATAGACGAAAGTCCATCCCTGCTCTTGAGAGACAGACAACAATCAAACTCACAGTGTATAATATAATGGGTGATGCTGAACATCATGAAGAAAAGCAGCACAGGTGGGGATGAGAAAATGCCATTGTGGGTGGGGTGTGTGTGTGTGTGTGTGTGTGTGTGTGTGTGTGTCTAGTGTGTGCTGCACACCGCCTTATACAGAGTGATGGTAGGATAGGTGAACTTTGAGTGGAGACCCGAGGGAAGGGAGTGAGCTCTGGTACTCCAGGATCAAGTTGACTGTACCTGTGAGGCTAGTGTTGCAGGAAGCCAGAGGAGGACAGCAGAGAGCTGGGGGATACAGGAGAAGTGTGGCCATACCTGTGGAATTGACATCCTAGGAGTCTCTGGGATTCTTATTGCTGTGGAAGGCTTGGGTAAGCCACAGAGGAGAGCTGGAGTATAACTGAGAGAAAGCCATGATGATGACTTCTCTCTACCTAGAGAAGGAAGGGCTGCAGAGAGTACAAGTGAAAGCAGGAAATGGAAGCAAGAAAACCGGGGAAGCTGTCAGGAAATACAGATAACTCCAACTGGAACCATCCCTTTAACAACAGTCTTGATGAGACTCCATCTGTAGCTCGTTAATGCAGTTTCCGGAAGAACAGTTTAGGGATGTTTGAGGCTAATGAGTCTCTTTGCTCCCTTCCACAACACCAGAGCTGAGTTTATGTTCTCTATAAATTTTCACATCCTTGACTCAGAAAGATAGAGCAGGAGGCATGAAAATCAGAATAGTTTCATCACTGTACTTAACTATTTCTGCCAATACGTTTCCAGACTCATGGGGATGTTCCTTTCCCCCAACTCTTGCCTTTCTTTCCATGGTTTGTGTCATTTTGTAGCTTTGTTCAAAATTTAAGAACGGAGGGAAAGCCGTATTTCTCTTTGGACTGTTAAAGCCTGGATTATTGGCATTTGTCATCCCTCACCCCCCATGTCAAGGTAAAGCAACAAAATTATTATCTTAATTCTTAACACTAGAAGAAGAAGAGCAAAAGCGCAGTTTCATAAAGATTTGGTTAGGGGAGTAGTAATTGCTTGTTTTTCACTTGATTCAGTGTCAAACATTCATGCTATTTTGTGTCCTGTTTTCTTTTTTATTTTTCATTCTGTTATTATTTTAGTTCAGAAAGTCTGTTTACATACAGTTCATAAATGCTTTTCAGTCAGTTTGGTTTCTTTCTTCCTCATTTGTGCCTTTAATGACATGTTTTTACCTCCTCTGATGCTTGGGCAACTGGAATCGGAATCTGCAAAAGGCAGCTCTACCATAATCACTTTGAGTTCAGTCAGGAAGGAGATCTTTACAGGCAACTTTGTTCCTTTTTTCTTAACGGGATTAAGAAGCTGAGCTTTTTAAATTCTTGCATATAACATTGACATTTCCAGGGTGTGTTTGGACCAGGGAGTTCAAAGAGAAGGAATGAAAAAGAAAAGCCAATATGACTTTGTTTTTTACCTTGCTGGAGGAGCTGTTTGTGCAAATCGCCTATAAGCTTATTGACCTGAATCTTTGACTCCTTGTTTTCTCTGGATTTGGCTGGAGTGGAGACACTGATGGAGCCCTGATAGAGCTGATTGAACAGCCCCCAGCTTTGCTTGGCACAGACCTCCTTTCCCTTCTCCTCCACTTCCCCCTCCCTCCACATGACATTATTGTTCCTTGGCAAACCCTCTGTTTTTCTGGATCTAGTACTCCTTTTTAAAAATTTTATTTTAAAATCATTAAATTTTTCTTGCATAGCTCATCCAACAATGCAAAATGGAAAGTAATTTTTTTTTAGAATATAGAAATAGAGGCTATCATAGTGTCCTACTTGTATTTTTATCTCATAAGACTGGAAAAAGGAAGAAATACCTTATGACATTGTGGTATCACTCTTCTGGCCATATTAAAATCCCAAAACATATTTTTTATTTGATATCAGTTTGGTTTTTTCCTTAAGCCACAATTATTGGGAAAAAAATGAAGGAACATTTGAAGGCAATTTGTGCTTTCAGGGGAGTTAGCATTTTCTCATTTTTTGGGAACCAGAGGGTGTTCAAATTTTGTTCAAGGCTTAGTATTTTATTTGTAAGAATCAATTCAAACTTTCTGTTTACCTCATCTTTGATGCCAGATATATCATTATGAAAATTTCAACAAAATTAACATGATTGATTTTACACAATGTTGAATGAGTCATGATGATATCATTTATATGAATTTTGTATGATAATATGTGTTATGTTTTTGCATGTGATAAACTAAATTCATTGCTTTTTCTGTAAGCAAACCATTAACAGATCTCCATTGTGCAATCTACTAAAGGCATTTTTTAGATATAGTAAAACTTGATAAATATATAATTACATAATTATAGTTTATGAAACAATTTCATGTTGTAATATAGCATAGTTTATTCTGCTTCTACCTGACTATATAAGATATTAAGAGATAGATATATGCCTGTTTTGTTTATATCTTTATTTTATATCAACATAATTATTGTTAATAATAAAAACTGAGATCAATATAAAACCATATTTAATCATTTAGAGATGTTGCCTTTTTGATTTTGTTTCTTCTGCAAGTGAAAGACTATAAAACTTAGTATAAGTTTGTTGTTTTCCCTACAATGTTGAAACTCAGGAAAAAAGAAAGAATTTATTTAATCTATTATTTTATATATGTAAAACTAGGCATCTGTATAGTAGAAGACATCTGAATTATTGATTGACTTTTTCCTTTTTTCTAGATATTAATCACTGATTTTAGCTGAATACTATTAAGGAAAACTGTATATTTTAAGCCCTTTTATTGTTGTATTTTCTCAGTGATATTCTGGGTAGAATGAAGAGCCAGTGTTTCTTGAAGGAAGTAGATTTGTTCAAGTAGTAATTATATAAACAGTTATTCTTAATTTAAAAAGTATTTTTCAATTTTATTTTGCTCAAATTAAAAATATATATAAAACAATGCATGCAGATATGCACTAGTGTGCCAATCATTTACATCTACTAACTCGATTTATTTTTCTATTCAAAGAAAATTACAAGTACGAATAGAATTAGGGAAGCCTGAGAAGCTAATTTATTTTAATCATATGGAATTAACATGGTTGACAACCTTGAATCCTACTGTTGGTCCCATAATAATTTGAGATAAAATGTTATCATTGTAGAGAAACTGATCTCTTGGAAGTAGCCATGTCTTTTCTGCTTTCTATTGCTGAACATCATAAATGATTTAAAAACATTTTTCTTGGTTCTCTGCCCTAGCATTTTTTAGGTTTAAATCAAGGAAGAGTTTCAGAGCTTTTAATCTTCTAATATAAAATTCATAGTTTCTTGTTAGTATGTAAAATTTCTCACAATGTTTTGATTATCATTTGAGAAGCAACAGGCAGTATTAAAGCATTTGCCCTTCCATTGCCTGATGGGATAATCTTTACCTCTGGTAGTGCTAAATGTAGAATGTGGAAAGCTGCCGTATGATGAATTTAATTATAGTAATATAGTCAGTCACTTTTTTTGTTGTTCTTAAAAGGTCAAGTAAAAATAAGTGAATGTGTTATACCAGTGAAGCAAATACTGATAACGAATGCGGATTGCTGTTTCAGCGTCTTTCAGTAGTGCAGTGAGATTCCAGAGATTGGCACTGAGTCTACATACCAATTATAATAATTATAATAATGGTAGTAACACCTTCCATTTGGTGACTGCTCCTGAAAGTCAGGAGTCCTGCTGTATATACATCATTTCTAATCAACTTACTGTCCTGCAGGGTGGATGTTGTTTTTACCTGCAACTTCCAAAGCTTCGGTAACTTGGCCAAAGTCACACAATTACCAAAGGTTAATACCAGTTTCAAACCTAGTGATGGCAGTTATAAAGATAGAGAGCTAATTTTGTTTTCTGATGTCCATCATTATACGATCCTTATAGAAGAAGATGAGCACATCAGATGAAGCCTGGACATGTGAAGCATTAAACTCACTTTTTCAAGGTATTTTTAATACTTATTAGACATGATGTGTCAGTCAAGATAAGGGCATATGTAAATACAAGAAACTTAAAAATGGTAAATAAATACTTCAGGGGAGTGCTTCAAAGATTTCTATTCTTTTGGTCCTCCCTTAAAGACTCTGTCCATATAAACCAATTTGCAGTAAGTAGAGTTGGCATTTCAGTAAAATGAGAGGGCTATATTGAAAGCTCTTTAGACTCATTATATTAACTGGATGATTGTTACTCTGATTTGGTGGCATGAAATAAGCCACAATTTCTCATTGTTTGTTTCTTGTGAAGTTGTTTTCAAGTAATTCAAAGACTGGGCACAAACCAAAATGTGTGTGCTTGGGCAGAAGTCAGTAATAAATAGCAATAATGTTTAAAAATCCATCAAAATTATTTGAATAGGAATTTCAGCCCTGTAAAAATCTTTGCAAAGTGAACTCTTTAAAACAGTTTGACCTTAACATAAAATAAGGCCAAATAAAAAGCAGAGAAAGGAAGGAAGGAAGAGGAGAAGAGAGCATTGTTTGCAGGGAAAGCTCCGGCCACTGTGAAAACTTTTCACTTTTCTGAAGGAAATGCAGTGCAGCAGATGGTAAGAGTGGAAGTGAGATAAACATAGGAACTGGAAAAATAAGCAATACATTCTAACAGGTTCTGTATCAAAGATCTGGAGAAGTAGAAAGATTAGACAAGAAACTGTTCTGAAACTTGACAGTAGCTGTATCTTACCAAGTCTTAAACGCACATAGCAGAGATGGAAAGTGGAATTGCACAGACAGTAGGCTGTGATTATATTTTTCTGACAGTGAGAAGGGAAGGTCTCTTTAAGGATTATTTTTAAAGATAGAGATTTATCTAGGTGGAAATCTATAGTATAGATGTATAAAACACTTCTCGGCTACCTGTTTAACAATGGGATTTGATGAAGCCTTTGTTCTTGCTGTAGAATTAGCACAAGACACTGTAGTTTGTGTCTTAGATAATCTTTTCTTTTATTTATTTTTTTTCCAATGCTTTTTATGATCCAGGCTAGTTAACTGATACTGAAATCTATGTTACCTGTTTCTGGTCATGGAAGTGTTGGTATGTGTAAGTGCCTGTAAGTGACCACATGTATACAGAGGCAGAAAGGGAAATATATAAAAGAATGTTTTTATTTCTTAAAGATGAAGTCATCTAGTAAAGGAAGGAAAACATGTCTACAAGTGAGAAAAGAGAACATATATATAAAGAGTGGAGGAAATGTTAAGTTTGGGCTGATTAAGGAAGCATCGTAGTCATTCTTAAGCCTCCTATGACGTTGCACGTGATTCCAATATGGAAACTGATTCACCAGCAAGGATCTGCCTCATTTAAGCCTGTGTTGTGTGCTGCTGTATCTTGACCTGGTGACTGACAGTGAAAGAGAATACCACAATACAGTAACTCAACAAGAAATAGTTCTATACAAATATAGTGTTACTGACAATAAGAAAACAGGCTAATATCCTAAGGGAAACCCAATTTTTATGAAAAAAAATGATGTTTTCTCTATAATACTGTCAGTTTGTGTTGGGGAACTTTTTAAGGTGCCCCCCACCTCCAAATTAGATCACTAGTAAAAGGAATGGATTTTGACAGTTTATGTAAAATGCATACCTTAACTTCATATTTATTGCTAAAATATTAAATCTACTCATTCACCTTTTAAATTTATTTATCAATTGTTTAGTTAGTTTGATGTGGTGTAACATAGCTTCAGAATTCCTCATTTCCTTCCAAGGCCCTGCACCTAATGTTGTAATTACAACTCTGCATTCTTCTTTTAAGCAGAGGCCTCTCCAATTGAATAAGCTTTAGGCCCCACAAGGCCTGAATCAACCTCTGTTAGTACCTTCAGTAAATATGGGTGATCTCATAGGAGACAGCAATGATTAAGAATGTTGTTTGCTTTCAACTTGGTAATTTTTGAAAAGCCTTGAATAAGATTCCTAAAATTTCTTGGCATTTATAGTAGATATCTGAATTTCAAATCTGCTATCATTCTAGGATAGGTTGCCCTGAGCATAAAGAGAGTATAAATACTCATGGAAACACTGTATTAAAACATTCTCCCATGTTTCTGAAAATCTAGGCAGTGCTCTGGATGCTATCTCTGTTTTCCTTGTGTTATCAGCAGCCAAGGACCTCTTGCTGGCCCTGAGGGAGGACATGCTGTGGGAAGACCTTGTGGTAAAAGGAGTTTGAATGGATCGCTTGATAACATGGCTTCCTGGGTGGCTCAGGCAATTAAGAGTCTGCCTGCCATTCAGGAGACCTGGGTTCAATCCCTGGGTTGGGAAGATCCCCTAGAGAAGAGAACAGCTACCCACTCCAGTATTCTGGCCTGGAGAATTCCATGGGCAGAGGAGCCTGCCAGGCTACATGTAGTCCATGGAGTGGCAAAGAGTCGGACACGACTGAGAGACTTCGACTTCACTTGATAACACACTGGGATCATCCCTAGTTGTGGAAGCTGATGATGGGTTTGAGTTTGGAGAAGGCTGATGTAGCCTAGAAAACTTCCCCACCTCCCCAGATATGGAAACTTCATTAGGATTACGTTCAGCTGTAAGAATAGGTTCCTGAAAGTTTCCCAGGACTCTTCCACTTATAATCCATTGTTGGGAATTTATTTTTAACTTAAGGAGTGGTCCACCTCATGAAAAGAGAGGGTGGAAATGTGTTACTCATTATCAGGTGACCACTTGCCCACCTGTAAGTTCTGTTACTGTGGAGCATTTTCAGCTTCAAAGGGCATTGTTTTTGTCTTTGCTTGATTATTGGGATAATGAATAACTCAAAGCATTGTGGTAGTCAGTTCTTACCACATGCATGTTTTTTTCCAATCCAGTAAATATTTATTGAATACTTGCTATATCAAACATTTTGGGCCATGCTGTGATTACTATGTGAGTAAATGCAGGGAAGGTCTTGGCTATTTTGGAATTTACATTCTAGTGAGGAGACAGACATTAATAAAATAATCACAGAAGTGGTACACGGTGGCTTGAAAGAGTGAGGAAGGTTAAAGTGTTCTTAAGAATGTGACACTTCAGTTGCTATCTAATGCAAAATTAATTATGTAAAAAGAAGTAATAGGGTTCCAAGTAGAGGGGCAGCATGGCAAGAGACTAGTGAGCATGCAGATTGTGGTGGAACCACAGTGGAACTTGACCCAGAAGAGAGATGTATGGGCCAGAGAGATCAGGAAGAACAATGATCATAGGGTGAAGGACAGGAAATAATGAGAGGAAGCATAAGACAGGGAGATAAATATTTTGAAAATGAAGCATTACAGGCAAATCTGAGCTTCCCATAAACATGGTAGAGAGAGAAAATGTAAGAATAAAATATATATAATTTCAGTGGTCATGCAGTAGAAAAAAACAGAGTTTATCAGAAGAAATAAATGTTATCCCCTATTTGTGAGCTCTGAGAGTCATTTATCATCATTAGGGTATTTGAACTACTGTTGGATAAAGGGCATTCAGATAGGGACCAAAGTTTTTGTTAGCTGCTGTCCCACAATATGCATTCTCCATTGGTCTTGGCTTTTTGGATGTGTGGTGTGAGTAAAGTCTTAATTATAATAAGTAAATTATATTGTGGCGATGGAACACAGTGGTAATGAGTGATTGCTTATGACTCATAGTCCTACATGGATTATGAGAAAGGAGAAGCCTCTCTGGAGTGATTGTTAAACAGGAAAGAATAAACAATTAGATTGTATGGAAAACGGTATTCAAAGATCATAACTTTCTCAGATTGGTTTGGTCTTTCTGTGTAGACTAGGTTTACTCGTTAGGGAGACAGTTTAGAGAGTGTGAGCTTTGGTTTTACTTTTTGTTGTTGACGGTGATGGTGCTGTTGGTGATGATGATGGCGATAATGTTGATGTCGGTGATAATGATAGTTTCCTAAAGGGAATGCTGGGTTTGAAGCTTGAAGACTGAGGCCAGAAAACTGAAAGCTAATGGTTTCTTGATGGCCAAACAACAGATCCCTGAATAGGTCAATTACAGTTCAGAGTAACTTACTTTGTCTCCTCTTTGGAACAAGAAATGGCTTAATTTGGTAGAATCCTCTTCTGAACGGAACATAGTAGTTGAAGTGGCTTTTCTTTTTAGTTGCAGTGAGGGTTTTTGTTGTTGTTGTTCCTTTGAACAGGTTTGGTTTGAGGGGAAGCAGGGGAAGAGAAAATAAAACTTATTTAAGCATAAACTTTGAAATATGTATTTCAGAAATGTCTTTTAAAGTAAGATGCCTCCTCCACTTGCTTGTAAATGTTCTTGTGAGAAATAACGAGGAGTGAAATTTCTTGAATGATACAGTGCTGAGTATTTGCCTTATTTTATCTCATGTGGAAATTTACCTTATGTTCCAAATCTTAAGTAAACTTAAACTTTTCACATGGAGGCTGATATTGATGTTAGGAATAAATATTCAGGACTGTAGAAAGAATTTATAAACCACTGTTTTTTCTTCCTAAGTTATCAATAATTTCAATGTGACTTTTATTTGATATAGTTACCATACTGTTGCTGCTGCTAAGTCGCTTCAGTCGTGTCCGACTCTGTGCGACCCCATAGACGGCAGCCCACCAGGCTCCCCCGTCCCTGGGATTCTCCAGGCAAGAACACTGGAGTGTGTTGCCATTTCCTTCTCCAATGCATGAAAGTGAAAAGTGAAAGTGAAGTCGCTCAGTCGTGTCCGACCTTCAGCAACCCCATGGACTGCAGCCTTCCAGGCTCCTCCATCCATGGGATTTTCCAGGCAAGAGTATTGGAGTGGGGTGCCATTGCCTTCTCCAATAGTTACCATAAACAGTATTTTCAACAACCTTCCCTTACTAGCTATAATAAAATGCCACAGATATTACAGTAGTCATATGTTGACTGTAGAGACTGAGTTTCTTTTCAGAATAACAGACCTAGCCCTGGACCATTGTTATCAAACATTTAAGGATTGTTTCCTGATCTGGAGTCTAAAAATTTATAATCAAATAAATGTGGATTCTGTTTTTTGATCTGCTTGATTCATACTCTGGGGTATGAAAAAGGCTATTATATAAGTTACAAGGAAATAGCATGCATTTAAAAATGTTTGTGTACTGAATATAACTATCCAGAACACAGCAAAATCCTACATTTTCTTATATTTATAGTAAGCCAAGGGGGACTTGAGACAGGCATGATTATAGGGATCCACAGAATAATGGATGTACTCTATTCAAACCATTGAAATGTTTAGATTTTATTTTTAGACATTAGCAAAAAAAAGGGCAACAATTGAATGTTTTTATTTTTTTGTCTCTGGAGATGTAACAGTGTCTGTAATTTGGCAATGTAGAGTTAATTTAACATGACACCTCTGTTTGGATAATCTATAACCAAACAATTGTTTTAAGCCAAACAACATTGTGGAGGCTATTAGGCAAAGCAAACACAAACTGAATCTTAAACTTAAATGTCCTCGCCCTTCAATACAAGCCGCAGTTTTCTGTTTTTGACTGTTACAGTCCTTTAACCAAAGCTATCTTGTCTGATGATAAAACCATAAGTGTATGAAGCTCACACATTTTTCATCTCTTTTATGACCTTATCTTTCATGAGCGGCTTCTGTGAAGGTATCCTAACTATAGGAAGCACCTGGAAAACATATGTGATATCTATTCTCTGATAAGCAGTTGTGAACAAGCAAGTAGATCTGTCACTTCTGAACTGTTCATTGTTAAAAAATACTTTGATGATTTAGCTGATTGCAAAATACATTATAGGGATGACTAACAGCTACAGTAACACTCCTAGTCAAGAAAGTTCAATAGTTTCATTGTACAAGAATTTCTATAAGAGGTTAATATTGATAGGAACTACATGGATTAAAAGAGCAGGACTGAGAAAGGCTGTTTGCTTGCATGACTGCTTTCAAACACTGCTGCTATTTTGTGCGGAAAAAGTGACTGCCTCAGAACGTGGCAAGTCTTTAATTTCTACAGGAATGTCTAACTTTCAGTGAAAAGATATTTATTTGTGTTTTGAAATGATTTTTGCCTTGCAAATAGAGCCACTGCTTTTACCACCTTGCCAACAATACCTAATATGGAATGAAAAGACACTGTTTCGTATGTTCCAAAGACTATATTCTAGTGCATTTCCCTGAGTCATTTGTGGTATGTTTTATAGAGCTCAATAACGCCTTCAATTTCCTCCTATAGGGCTTTCACTGATTCTGAAAACTAAACTAAGAAAAATGGAAGGGCCCACAAAATATGTATGATATCTTTTAAAAGAGCAACAAAAGAGTTTAATCTTGCAATGGAAAACCATTAACTGCATAGCCATAATTTCAGAAATATTGTAGATTTTGTTACCATTTGACATTTATTCCATTTCATCATTTTATGAATTGGTCTCTGATGTATATAGTGGTTATCCCATTAAATGTGTTTGTGCTTTGCTAAAAATATACTGAAATTTCTATTTAAAAGCATGTGAATAAAGAATTTAGCAAGTAAATGAATGGATATCAAATGGATTTCTAGCTCTTTCTGTAATACTCGTCCTGGCATCCTTTTCTCTCCCTTTCCTCTTCCTACCAACAAAGCTTTTGAAGCAGTATCTGAACAAATTTGTCATTATCTTAGCTATTAATTATTCATGCCATTTTTTCATAAGCTGCTCTAGAGTGCTGCTTTCAAACATATAAGAATCAAAAATGGATAAAAGTTAAAAAAAAGAGATGGTCAATGAAGTCATTCCCATTCAAATCAAGAAGAGGCTGAAATTGGGTTAATATCAAAATAAAGTTCTATTTATAAATTTTCCATGAGAATAAATATTGATAGGAAAGAGGCAAGTCTCTATTGTGAGGGGAAAATACTGTTTCTTAAAGTAATTTAGAGATTTCATATTCGATTAAATTATTTTTTAATCATTTCATTTTTCATTAGTAAAAAGATTAAAAATGAATTAGGTGAAAACATTACCATAAAAATGAGACCTGGTTTCCTGAAATAAACTTAAATGATGAAGGGTTTAAAAGTTGAAAAATGTGACATATCTTAGTTATTAAATAGTGCTGAAAGCAATTAATTAGTAAATGTAATGATATTGCAATAGGTTATACTAAAAAGTATAAAACCAAAATCTAATTTTCTAACTGCACAGTGAGCAATGGTTATTGATTAAGGATTTCTGTATAATTTGGTTTTAGCAAATTCTAAGTAAATAGTATACGTAAAATAAAAATGAAGAAACAAGGCTTATATATGATGAAGAGAAAGCAGCTATCTTATCACATCTTGCTGTCTTTGTTGTTAGACCTCCATTCAACTATAATGTCCTAATGGGTCTGGAGTATGGTCTTTGGAATTGGACTGACCTGGAATCAGTTCTTGGCTCTGCTACTTAGCAGTGTGCTTGGGCATCTTCTTACATATCTGCCTATTGGTTTACTCTTCTGAAATATAGGGATAATAATGCATGGCAGAGTTGTTGATGTGATATGATGTTCATTTAACTAGTTCTGTGTGGTGCCTAAGAAATAGTAGCCATGTTTAAGTTCCATACAGAATCTGAACTTTGTGACATTATCTCTTCTTTATTCATCTTTATGGTTTCAGTATTTGGCACATAGCAGACATTGAGATAAATATAAATTTAATTCTGACCCATTTTGTTTTCTATATCTAAATATTAATACATCATTTCATATGATACTCATATGCTTTTTTCACATTTTGGGGTTCTCATTTTTACATTTTGGGGTTCTTTAAGAAAACACAAGTAATTAGTCAATGACTTTTATTCTTCTCACTCAGGACTTATTTTTATTAATGTGATGCATATGGTACATTTAATCAGTTTCATAAATGGTTTAAAATAATTGTAAAATGTAATTTCTTTAGAGCTGTTAATTGTGTACTACCAGCTATTTTTAGTGCTTCTTTACTGAATACTCTGCAGTATTTATTTTCAGTCGTTTTCTAATTATATGTGCTGCATAATGAAACAAATTAGATCAAATTGTTCCATGAATCAGGATTATCAATACTGAGTATTTCTGCAGATGTTGGCCCAAGTTGAAATCTAAGCTCTACAGTTTTGATTTGGCAGATAAGTGACATTTAATGAAGGCATTTTATTATATGAAATTACTAGTTCAATCAAGCCCTTAATAGTTGAATGATAATATTTTCATTTGAGTGATTTACTAAAGTTCTATGTGTATCAAATGTCTTCTGAGATTTGTAGTCATCCTGCCATCTTCTTTTCCTAGTAGTTACTGATGAAAATGATCATGGGTAAATTTGGCCCATACTGAATGAGGGAAAGGACTTCATTCAATCAACCGTCAAACAGTAGGAATATTTCGTTAATTGTCTCTTGTTAGCATCTTAAAACTCTCTCTGGATCCTATTTTTGCATCACTGAAATGTTTTTAGTTTCACCACCTTCAAGATGCCATTTTTCCTGCACAATAACTTAGCTGCTTCTGCTGCTGGTGCTAAGTCACTTCAGTCGTGTCCGACTCTGTGCGACCCCATAGATGGCAGCCCACCAGGCTCTGCTGTCCCTGGGATTCTCCAGGCAAGAACACTGGAGTGTTTTGCCATTTCCTTCTCCAATAATCTTTTTCTTTGGGGAAGTGGTTCTCATTTTTAATCTGAAAAAAAAAAAATGGTTTTTAAACATGGAGCCCCGGACGTGAAACCTACAGAATTCAGATTCATTTAAGATTATGCCTCCAAATTTCAGATATTTTATTGGTTCCTTTTTCTGGGAAGCTTTCACGACACCGAGTTTTCATTAAATGTCATGCCTCTGTGCTTCTGTCACCATGGACTGCTCCCGTGAAATCATTAATCGCATGAGGTTGCAGTCTGTTCATTTGTCTCTGTCCTAATCTACAGGTTGTATGAGAGAAGGAACCATCTTTGTTTTGTATTCTTAGTGCTCAGAGACTCAAAAGTAGTCTTTTAATCAGCTAACTAAGAATGCTTTATATCACTTCTGTCTAACAAAGACAGACATCCATAGATCTAAGTCAATTCTTTTAACTTCTAAGTGTTGGGATTACTCTTCAATATATTCTTCCACACATACTTGTTTCTCACTGTATTTCTGAATACTTTTCCTTCCAAATATGTAATTTGCCAAATAAAGTATTTTAGAGTAGACTTAATTCCAATCTCACAAAAAATTTAGTGAAGCAATATCTGGGATGTGAGTTAGATTGTTATTACAGATTAAGTGAGGGAAAACTCAAAGACCACAGGTCTGACAAAGTGTGTTCATAGAAAATAAATATGTGTTCATTACTGTATTTGTGTTACATGATCATGTCAGTTCCCCAATGCTTCTCCATCTTCAACAGGAAGGTAGAACTTCAAAATTAATTAGAAGGTTCTCCATGGTCAATGTCATTTCATGCTTTTGGTCTCTGAGTTTCTATATCTTATGTGATCTCATTTGGAATTATTCATGTACTACCCTGGTTATTTTTGTCAGTGGCAACCTCTTTTATGCATGTGGCATGTCTCCTTAACTAGATTATATGGTTCTTAAGAGAAAGCTTCTTTTTGTTTTTCATATATTTCATTGCATCTTCAAATATATGCCTTGTCAATGTTAATTACTGACTGAATTTTGCATAGCACAGTGTTTTCAACAATTAAAATGTAATAGTAAAAGTCAGGAAGATTTACTTCTCTCTGTGTATGTAGAATGATATAAATAATAACTGAATATAATACTTAACTTACCCAAGTAGTTCTGATGAAAATTTTACTCTCTGTTCTCTGGGTCCTTGGATGTGTGATTTTTAACAGTGTAGTCTCATGCTTACTTTTTTATCCATCTCTCTATGACTAAAATTCAACTATTTAAAGGTGTATGTGTTCTTTCTTCAACTAATGGGATGGGGAGAGGGTAGGGAGGCAAGAAAGGATGTTTTAGAAAGAATGCCAAGCTGATAGGAGACTCAAATTTAACCCCTAACCTTTTACAAACTGCTGATTTGGGTGGTCTTCATGATGCCTCTCTGTGCTCCCCCATAGCCCTACTGTTCTGCTTGTTAGGGGAAGGAGATGGCTGGGAAGCACTTATTGCTGAAGCATGAGAAGGCTTAGGGAAGATTCCTTATGTGGAAATAAATGTTGTAGCTCTAAGACTATAGATAAGTCACCCTATCTGTACATCAACTTCCAGATGGGTGAACTTGTCTCATTTGGGTTACATGTTCTCCAGAGTCCTCTGTGATGCTCACATCCCTGTTTCAAGATCACAAGATATGAGAAAAGGGCTTAGAAGGGACGGATGTTGTTTAAAATATATAGGTTGATGCTCTAGTCTTCACTGTTTGTGGAGGGGGGGGGCATTTTCCTTTGTAGACTCCTCTGCATCCGTGCCTGGAGTTAAACTTCCATTCAGTCTGTGGAAAAGCAAGGAAAAGGTCACTCACCTAGGTGGTAGATTCTAGCGTGAATTATAGTCCCCATGAAAAATAGAGCATTGGTAAAGTCAGTATTAGTTCAGTTGCTCAGTTGTGTCGGATTCTTTACGACCCCATGGACTGGAGCATCCAGACTTCCCTGTCCATCACCAACTCTGGGAGCTTGCTCAAACTCATGTCCATTGAATTGGTGATGCCATCCTACGATCTCATCCTCTGTCATCCCCTTCTCCTCCTGCCTTCCATCTTTCCCAGAATCAGGATCTTTCTGAATGAGTCAGTTCTTTGCATCAGGTGGCCAAAGTATTATTGGAGCTTCAACTTCGGTATCAGCCTTTCCAGTGAATATTCAGGACTGATTTCCTTTACGACTGACTGGTTTGATCTCCTTGAAGTCCAAGGGACTCTCAAGAATCTTCTCCAACACCACAGTTCAAAAGCGTCAATTCTTCGGCACTCAGCTTTCCCTAAACTGGGTCAGACATCCCTGGTGGCACTCCAGAAGATTCAGTCCTACAGGATATTGTTCTAGTAACATTGACTTAATTGGTAACAAAGTTTTCGGGTTTCTCAAGTTCTTCCAGTATACGAAAAGGCCATGGAGCCTCCTCATGTGCAGAGGCTGAGAACCAGTCCTGTTTGTGTCTGAGAAGTGAGAGCTGGTCTCTAACCCTGATCTCCCAATTGGCTGGTGCATCTGTGTTCTATGTGACCTACAAAAAAAAGGAGCACAGAAGATTCAAACTGTTAGCTTACTACTGAGCCTTTGTACATACATTTCTTATGGCTCTTGGATCATGTCTTGCACTCTCACTTTATGAACTTGCTCTCTATAATGAGTTTTATACTCCTTTCAAAAAGGTATTTTTCCATATATATCCTACCATGCCTACCATAGTTCCTTAAACCTGGTAGATGATCAATAAACATTTTCTGGAGAGGATTTCATTTTGATAATCCAGAAAAGAAGAGAGAACTCACTTTTAAAAGAGCCGTCAATTCCAGGCATGGAGTTTGGTGGTATGCTGCTGCTGCTGCTGCTAAGTTGCTTCAGTCGTGTCCGACTCTGTGTGACTCCATAGACGGCAGCCCACCAGGCTCCCCTGTCCCTGGGATTCTCCAGGCAAGAACACTGGAGTGGGTTGCCATTTCCTTCTCCAATGCATGAAAGTGAAAAGTGAAAGTGAAGTCGCTCAGTCATGTCTGACTCCTAGCGACCCCATGGACTGCAGCCTACCAGGCTCCTCTGTCCATGGGATTTTCCAGGCAAGAGTATTGGAGTGGGGTGCCATTGCCTTCTCCTTGGTAGTATGGGTATGTGTTTTATTCTTTGTTACCCACCAGAGGCAGCCCTTCTCTATTAGGGAAATTAAGTTCAGCAGAGCTGTCACTGGATTTCTGCAATGTATTTCTTTACTTTTATTTGACTCTTTAAAATGCTTTATTTTTGTGAAACTATATATAGAAGTGAATGTAAAATTTATGGAGTTTAAACTTCAAAACTCATATTAACATCACACTACTGTCATTGTAATAATAATTGTTTCCTGAAAATTTTGTATTTTCTAGGTTACTGTGAAAGATTTTTAAAATTCAATGTATAATTTATAACAATATAAATATTTAAGTACTATTAATATTAGAGATTTAACAATTGTGTGAAAAATAGTTATTGAATGCTTCAAAGGGCAAGCAATTTGACTTTAAAAATTTAGCATTATTAGATTCAAGGTTTAGTTTCCCTGTTTTTAATTTATATTCTTTTCATTTTTGTCATCACACCACATTTTCTTGTTATTTTGTTTCCTGATTTCTGTTATCCTTATAACTAGGAATGTTTGTATTATTCTTTGCACTATATTAAAGTCAGTTGTTTTTGTTTAAAGCAGCAGTACTTTGTTACATTATCATTTAAAATGAAGACACTTAAAAAATCAGACTTTTTGCTTTTAAAATGTGGTTACGTTAGTAGGTTTCTCATTCTTTGCTGTAAGTATACTTTTGCTCAAGGTATATTACATCATTTTTCTTTTTTATGTGAAATGAAGACATGATTTTGAAACTAGCTGTACTTATTCAGGAACAAGTATAGGTTTGTAGCTTCCTACATTGTGAAGACTTGTGTGACTGGCTCATCTTATATGATTATCATTCAGTTATGACCTTTTTATACCCATTTTTAAAATAAATACAAACACATTTTAGTACGCTTAATGATGGAGAAAAAGAAAATCTCCAAAATAGCTCACTTTCAACCCAAACACAAATATGTCTTCTCTGTTGCATCTTGCTTTTATAAAAATGTAATTTGGAAATAAGCAAGTTAGTTTTCTGTATTGAAAACAGTATAAAGAATACATACAGATTTTCATTTTCTTCTTGAATAATACTAATAATTCCAAATGAAAAATTTTATGGAAATGTTTTTAGTATTTATAGCAGTTTATTTATTTATGACTAATGTTGATTTTATTTATTATAAACCCATAATAGTTATCAAAATGATTAATCATAGAACTGTGTTCAGTATAATTACCATGTATGTAACAATTATATAATTAGACATATGCTAAGGACATCCCTGTGGGAGGATTTGAATGTCAAATAGAGGGCTTTAATCACGTCTCCTTCTCTTTGTATGTTGGTGTTTTCCAGGTGATGATGAAGGAGTCCAGGAGACAGCAGAATCAGATGGGGACACGCAGTCAGAGAAACCAGGGCAACCTGCAGTTGAGACAGATGACTGGGATGGACCAGGTAGGACAAAAATGTAAAATTAACCATCTGTTGCTACTATCCACTTTTTTTTCCCCTTGAATTTGAATTAAATAATAAAACTCTTACACTCTCATCTCTGATTTTAAAAAATATGTGTGTATTCTTGTTATATAGAAGTCTGAATAAATAACATCATTTAAAGAAGATTTTATCTTTGGTAAACTGTAAAAACCAGTGTTACCTCTACTTGAAATTTTCATCTTTGTTTTCTTTTATATTAATATAAGATTTTAGTCAATTCTACTTGCATTTTCTTTGAACAGAGATCTTTATGCCATATCCATCTTTAAAATGGGCATACCTTTAAAGCTTCAGACAATAACAGTACTCCAAAGAAATTCATTTAGTTTAGTCATGTTGTAAGTCATGGATTCAGTCACAGTATGTTTTTAGAAGTTTAGAAAATATTAACAGATACTCCCCTTTAATTCAAGATTTTGTTAACATTTTCACTTACAAATGAAAAATAAATTCAGTTTTAAAGACCTTGATATTTAATCATTTCAAGAAAAAGAAAAACTAACTTAAAATACTCTAAAACACCAACATCATTTTATAAAAATATATTCAGTTATAAGAACCCTGTGGATAAAAAACCTTTATGCCAAAGGAGACTATTACGTCATAGGGCTTAAGGATATAGACGAGTTTTGAAATAGTTTTGGCCATAATTTCCAAAGCAGTAACATTTTTCATTAAGAAAGATTCCTATATTTCAGTCACATTTTCACCCTTGCATGACTTTGCAAATTGCTCTCTGTTGTGCATCAAGAAGAGAGGAACTCCAGTGGTAATTTTCTGAAAGCAGCAGCTGGAAAATATAATGAAAACAAAAATGAGGATACAGTATATCTGATTATTATGATGTCATTTCTAATGTTATTTATGACATATGCAAATGTTTGTATTCTGTATACTATAGCATAGTGTTACACAAGATTTTGGATCAAAATGTATTATAGTTAAAGTACTATAGTACCAAGTTTTAAGCGTTTGAAAGAAAATGTGGACATCTGGCATTTTCACCTTATCGCATAGTGCTTCTGTCTCAATATAGGTAAGAATTCCCCTGATTAAAAAAAAATAAGAAAAAACTTTGGAAAAAAGTTTTTGTCCTTGGAGATTACATTTAACTTAAAAAAGGTGGGCAACTTGATGTTGTATGGTTGTTCATTCATGGAATTAGGTATATATTGGCTACTTAGAAGACTTTTTACTTTTAGATTAGATGGCCTTTCTGATATGCCTACCTGCAAAGGGTACATTCTGGATTCTCTCAAAGGGGCAAACTTGGAGGTGGCTGGTTTTCCTCCTCGCTCAAGTCTGGGGCCCACAGTGTTCCCAGTGACTTGGAGGTATGTAAGCAAATTTCAGAAGGGTAGTGAATTATTAATCACATACTGGACACCCGATGCTACCTTTTTCAGGAATATTTTCCAGAAATAAAGTCATAGGTCAAAAAGGAGGGGAGCAAGGGTAAAGCATGATAAGATTTTTTACATCTGAGTTATTTAATGTACTTAATGTATCTGGTTTTATTCAGTTGATATCAGTGAAAATGTATATACTCTTTCTGTGGCACATTTGAATATGTAAACACTTTAAAGGAAAAATGTGTACCTCCAAGTAGGTATACCTAGAGGAAATCCATCCTTTGTATGTTGTAAAATCAGTAACACATTTTTCCCTATAGGTGTTTTGAAAAATAAAGGGGAGTTTATTATTTTGACATCCTCTGATTAATGAAATTGATTCATAACAAAAGATTACCTATTGGACATGTATCTTTTAAGGTATAACATTCCTCTAATCAGGAGAAAGTATACAGGATGTTTCTGGACTTTTTCTTTTGCATGAATAGTGATTACATCAATCATGCTCACGCTCAGTTGTTCAGTCATGTCTGACTTTGCAACCCCTTGGACGGTAGGCTGCCAGGCTCCTCTGTCCATGAGATTTTCTAGGCAAGAATACTGGAGTGGGTTGCCGTTTCCTCTTCCAGGGGATCTTCCCAGCTCACGGATTGAATCGTCTCCTGCATCTCCTGCAATGCAGGTGGATTCTTTTTACTGCTGTGCTCCGGGGAAGCCTAATTACATCAGTATTTTTACCCAAATTTTTGTTTTTCAGAAAAATTATTGGTATTTCACTACTGTATTAAGGAGAGGAAGTTTTCGAGGTTTCCATACATGTTAGAAAATGAGCTCTGGATTCTAAAGGTTTAAGTTCAAATTCTGGATTTGCTGCTCACTTGCTGAATAATTTTTGGCAAATTGCTTAATGTCTCTGTGCCATTATTCTGGTTTGTTAAAATGTGGAAAGTGATATTAATGCCTCTTATGGCTTTTGTGAGAATTAAACCAGATCATGCACATAAAGTGCTAATGATCATTATTATGGCTTTGAAATTGTTGAGAGTTGAAGCAGAACCTTTAAAAATTCTTTTTGGCTTTTTTTTTTTTTTTAAAGTACAGTAGTACATCTGATACAACAAGGGTAAGCTTTTGTAATGCTAAGCATTTGGTTTTGAATTTAGCCATAAATTGTTAGTTAAGACATAAGGTGATGAGTCAGGTGTGATTTCAAGGTCTTCTAACTTTAAGAAGATCTCCCACCCAGTTCTGAAAGTCACCCTAAGATGGACAGTTGTCTCTAAAAAATAGAACAGAATCTAAGGACAAGGAAATTATCTAAAGAATTTGAGGCACAGAGCTGACATCATTTAAGATGGATCAGGATTTACCGTATTTTTAAAGTTTGATTGAAGACAACTCCATGATTTTTCTTGATCCTTAATTCCATAATGAATCACCTTCTATCTAAAGTGTTCTATTGTATCAAATACAGATTCCCCAGTGCAATTTTTCCTTATTTGTTGTTCATCTAAAAGGTACATTTAGTAATTGCTTGTACCTCTGCTAACTCGTAAAAGTGGAACCTTCCCAGGTGGCTCTAGTAGTAAAGCACTCACCAGCCAATGCAAGAAACTTAAGGGATGCTGGTTCGATCCCTGGGTCAGGAAGATCCCCTGGAGGAGGGCATGGCTACCCATTCCAGTATTCTTGCCTGGAGAATCCCATAGACAGAGGAGCCTAGTGGGCTACTATCTATAGGTTTGCAAAGAGTTAGATACAAATGAAGTGACTTAGCATGCACGCATGCAAGCAGTCTTTAGGAAAATTATCTTCTGTTTGTAAAGATTTCTAATGGTGAAATTCTTTAATGTTTAAATACTTGTGACTCTTATTTGAATAATTTTCAATTTATTATGTGTCTTTCATATTTGTGTGGAGTGCTAGACTCAACACTAAGCTAATAAAGTTGAGGCCAGTATAATAGTCGTTACCACATTATTTCAATATTTCACACATCTATTTGCAACTTTCATTCTTCTTTCTTTCTCTCAAGAAAATTACCTTGACACTCCCTTGCTTGGAATCTAGTTCAAATGATACTTGTTATCCACTGTTCTTCCTTTTCATCTGCATTTGCCTATACCTCACGTCAGAGGGTAAAGAATCTGCCTGCAATTCAGGAAACCTGGATTTGATTCCTGGGTTGGGAAGATCTCTTGGAGGAAGAAATGGCTACCCACTCCAGTATTCTTGCCTAGAATTCCATGGACAGAGGAGCCTGGTGGACTCCTGTCCATGGGGTCACAAAGAGTTGGACACTTACTTCTCATACCTTTCATATCATTTCAGTTTCATATCATTTCACTTAAACTTCTGTTTAAGTAAATGCCTTTTCTTTTATCACCCTCACAAGTAATTCAGTCTGCCAGTACCCATACATTTAACTACTTAATAAACATTGTACACTAAAAAACTGTGAAAGGTGCTAGAGAGAAGTCCAAACATGTAATATTATGCTGTCAACAAGCTCTTGTTTTTATTGAGGTATAGTTGATTTACAATGTTGTGTTAATTTCTACTGTGCAGCAAAATGATTCCATTAAACATTCCTTTTCATATTCTTTTCCATCCTGATTTATCACAGAATATTGAATATAGTTCCCTGTGCTATACTGTAGGATCTTGTTTATCCACTCTATGTATAATAGTTTGCATCTGCTAACCTCTAACCTCCCCCTTGGCAACCATAAGTTTAGAGTCTGTTTTGTAAATGAGTTCAGTTGTATCATATTTTAGACTCCACATGTAAGTGACATCATATAAGTGACTTCCACATCGGACTGCACTTAGTATGATAATCTCTAGTTCCGTCCATGTTGCCGCAGATAGCATTATATCATTCTTTTTCGTGGCTGAGTAATACTCCCTTCTGTGTATGTGCCGCATCTTCTTTATCTGTCCCTCTGTTGATGGACATTTAGGTTGTTTCACGTCTTGGCTATTGTAAATGGATAGTGCTGCTGTGAACTTAGGAGTCCATGTATCTTTTTGAATTATAGTTTTGTCCCGATTTTTGTCCAGGAATGAGATTTCTGGATCATATGGAAACTCTATTTTTAGTTTTTTGAGGAACTCCCATGCTGTTTTCCATGGTGGCTGCACCAACTTACATTCCCAACAGCAGTGTAGGAGGGTTTTCTTTTCTCCACACCCTCTCCAGCATTTGTTATTTGTAGACTTTTAAATGATGGCCATTCTGACCAGTGTTCACACTCTTTTTTGATGCCATTTCTCTCCTTTAATAGTCTTTAATTATCCATGTATTACAGTTAGAATAGGATGCAGTAATTAAGCATGTCAACCTAGAAAGCAGATAATGATCTTGGTTACAGGAGAAAATGCACAAATTTTAGAGCCAGGCAGATCTGTATATGAGTATACATGCTGACACCTATGGTCTTGTGACCTTGGGAGTATTGAACTGCCAGAACAGATCTTAGTTTTTTGATGTTTAGTTTTAAGCCAGCTTTTCCACTCTCCTCTTTCATGCTGATCAAGGGACTCTTTAGTTCTTCTTCACTTTCTGCCAGTAGCGAGGTGGATTTGCATGTGTGAAATTGTTGATATTTCTCCTGGCAGTCTTGATGCCAGCTTGTGATTCATCCAGCCTGGCATTTCTCATGAATCATTGGGTTAGTTACTAACTCGCCAAGGGCTCAGTTTCCTTATTTATAAAGTGGGGCTAATTGTAATTACTACATCATTAATAAGACTTTCTATGTAAAACATGGAGATCAAAGCTTCATAAGTGCTCAATAGATAGCTGTTAATACTACTTTTAGTATCATTTTGGCAATTGTGCCTTAGATGCCATTATAATGCCTTACAGATGATAAGCTCACATTTGTATAGTGAGTTAACCTTGCCATATTTTGCTATTAGAAATCATCATATGGTTATATTAACTATGTTCTAAGTCAACTGGATTTAAAACATAATTCAGTAAAAGAAATTTTAATGTGAGTAAATTTCCAAGAATAAATGTTTAGCATAAAATCAGTTATGTGTACTTGTTGCATCTGGACTAAAAATTGGTCAAGACATCTATAAATGTCACCTCTTTTCAGTTGCTTGTCAGTGTTGCGGATGCATACAGAGGATCAAGCTAGTTGTGGTCTGTGCCTGAAATCAAACTGTGAAGATGGGGAATTTTGTGCAAAGTGGAATGGCAGCCAGGAGACTACTGTGAGGAAGCACATACTAATGATACAGAGGTTTTTTTCTTTTTTTTCCCCCCTTTACTAGTCCAAAGAAGGGCTTGGAGATTACAGTTCTGATTTAGTTTCCTTTTTGACTGGGAAAATGTGGTAGATATAAGATCTGGGAAATGCCATTTGAAGTAAATTAACAGAAACCTATGAAACATAGTTAACCATAGATATAGTCTGACAGTAAGAAGAATATTGTGAGAAGCGGAGGAAATCGTAGAATGACTGTGTATTACTCTGACAGTGAATTGGTATTATCTCTGCTATCAGATAATGCAGTTATCATTAATTTTCACATTTGCATTTCAATCTTTGGAAGGAAATGACTCTTGCCGGATGAAGATAAGAGCTCTGTACCACTATAATGAACCATCATTTTATCCCAACTCTTTGTGTCCATATGAAAATGAGGCAGGGAGGAGTGTGTGTGTGGTGGGGGGGAGGGGGTCGGAAAAACATTATAGCAAAGTGTCAAAAATTGCTACAGACTTTTGAGTCCCTTCTGAAACAAGAGGGGGTCAAAATAAATCTTCTACAGTGTCGTTAAGTGGATATCGGATTAAAGATGAAAGCCTTACTCTTTGTAGAATGGAATGTCACATAAACAGAGTGAACAAGTTTCTTTATCTTATTCCTTTACTCCAGTTTTCACTCTGATATAGAATTAGAACACACATAAACCTAACCAGAAAAAGAAAGAAAAAGGTAGATTGAAGGCAAAGGACTTATGATTATTGTTTGGAACGAGATGTCTTTGAGTAATAAGGAACTGTATAAAATATACCAGTTTGTCATTATTATTCTTTATTCAGATGTACAAGAATGAGAATCAAGGATATTTAAATAATGGCTTGTTTTAGAATATGCAAATACCTGATTTGTTTGCACAACTTTAATTGAGAAATTCAAGTTAAAGGATAATGAACTGAGATTAATTTGTTTTGGACCTTTTCTTTCCAGTGACTTTTTCCTCAAACACACTCCTGGAAAATAAAATACAATGTCAAGTTTTATAAATATAGCATGATCCCAGAAAAATATATGACAACACGTACTTTCCTATCCCAGACCCTACTCTCATGGCAGAATTCATTAATTATTCTTTTACATTCAAAGCTTCCTTCATTAAACTAAAATTTCCACCCTTTCTATGAAACTTACTGATTGAGAGTGTTGTGGGTTAAGTCAGGTCCCCTCGTAATTCACATGCTGAAGTCTTAAATTCCTAACTGTCCAGAGTGTGGTGTTATTTGGAAATAGGGTCATTAAAGATGTAATTAGTTAAGGTTGTACTGGATTAGGGCAGGCCTTAAATCCAACATGACTGGTATCCTCATCAGAAGGGGAAATTTGGAGACAGACCACATACACAGGGAGAACATTGTGAAAATGAAGGCAGAGACTGAGATGATGCTCCTACAAGCTTAAGAAGGCTGAAGATTGACAACAGATCACCAGAAGCTAGGGAAGGTATGGAACAGATTCTCTCACAAAGCCCCCAGAGGAATCAATCTTGCTGAACTTTGATCTTGGACTTGTAGACTCCAGAATTGTGAGACAATACATTCCTGTTATTTAAACTACATGATTTATGGTATTTTGTTATAGCACCTCTAGTAAACCAATACAGAGACCAGGAGCTAGAGAGAATCATGTGGGCAGTCACTTATATGCCTGCCAACTATATATATGTTACTGAAATTTTTAACTGATTTTAAATATTGTCTAAACCACCTAAATATATTTGCAAAATATGGCATTGTTTCTATGGCAACCATATTGAAACCTTCAAAAGACTGGGTAAAGAGAAATAACTAAAACATTTAGGTGTGGGCAAAATAACTTAAAGCAGTAGGGAGAAAATCATGAAAATATTGTAAGAATCTATCTTAGATGGCTTTGCAAGTGCATTTATATCCTCACTGTACTCCAATGAAACAAATTAAAATTGTAGATGAAGCATTTGAATGACATTTATGAAACTGGAGGACCAATCCGTGGACTCATAGGCCCAATACAGTGAAGGTCTAGGCCTTACATCAAATGTTTATTGAAAGTGCTTTTGTATATTGTAATATACTGTATATTATAATACTTCGATTATTTTGTATATATACTATTATAGAAGTATACTTCTAATATACTTCTATAAGTAATATAATACTTATATTATTATTTAAAAATCATTCCATGGTTTGGCTGTTTTGATTAACTACTCACCTCAATTTTGTCCAATAATAGAATGTCTACTGTGTTCCTTACTCCTGAGTCATAATTTGCTTTAGAATTCTTCTCAACATGCACTCTAGGAAGACACTTGTCAATAGAGTATGAGAAAAAACCTTTGATATGCCTTTTATAAAGAATCTGCCTGCAGTGCGGGAGACCTGGGTTCAATCCCTAGGGTGGAAAGATCCCCTGGAGGAGGGCGTGGCAACCCACTCCAGTATTCTTGCCTGGAGAGTTCCATGGACAGAGGAGCCTGGAGGGCTATAGTCCACAGGTCGCAAAAAGTTGAAAACGACTGAACAACTAAGCACAGGACATCTCTTTGATAAATCTTTTTATTGAAACATATGCATTAGATGTTTATTTTGGCACAAGAATTTTTGGAAATTGTTTTCCTTGACTCAACATTGTGTCTGGAAAGATACCTAAAAATATGACTGATTCTTAAATCTAAAAATTTGAAAGAAGACCTAAACTGTGTAATTATTTGCTTCTCTTTTGTCTGGTTCAGAAAGGGACTTAATAAAGCTCTTAAGGGTACGTAAAGACCAACACAGTGACGAACACTAGAAGTAGAAGTAGTTTAAAAAGATGGAAAATAAAAGCAAGTACATAGAGACATGCACACTTGCTATTAATGGGCCACAAATTGAAACTAGATTACTATTCAGTTCACTTCAGTCACTCAGTTGTGTCTGACTCTTTGCAACCCCATGGACTGCAGCACACCAGGCCTCCCTGTCCATCACCAACTCCCGGAGTTTAATCAAACTCATGTCCACTGAGTTGGTGATGCATCCAACCATCTCATCCTCTGTCATCCCCTTCTCCTCCCACCTTCAATCATTCCCAGCATCAGGGTCTTTTCAAATGTTCTTCACATCAGGTGGCCAAAGATTTGAAGTTTCATCTTCAACACCAGTCCTTCCAATGAATATTCAGGACTGATTTCCTTTAGTATGCACTGCTTGGATCTCCTTGCAATCCAAGGGACTCTCAAGAGCCTTCTCCAACACCACAGTTCAAAATTATCAATTCTTCGGACCTCAGCTTTCTTTATAGTCCAATTCCCACATCCATACATTGCTACTGGAAAAACCATAGCTTTGACTAAATGGACTTTTGTAGACAAAGTAATGTCTCTGCTTTTTAATATGCTGTCTAAATTGGTCATAGCTTTTCTTCAAAGGAAGAAGAAATTTTAAATTCATGGCTGCAGTCACCATCTGCAGTGATTTTGGAGCCCAAGAAAAGAGAATCTGTCACTGTTTCCATTGTTTCCCCATCTATTTGCCATGAAGTGATGGGACTAGATGCCATGATCTTAGTTTTTTGAATGTTGAGTTTCAAGCCAACTTTTTCACTCTCCTCTTTCACTTTCATCAAGAGGCCTTTCAATTCCTCTTTACTTTCTACCATAAGGGTGGTGTCATCTGCATATCTGAAGTTATTGATATTTCTCCTGGCAATCTTGATTCCAGCTTGTGCTTCATTCCAGTGTTTCTCATGATGTACTGTGCATATAAGTTAAATAAGCAGGGTGACAATATACAGCCTTGACATACTCCTTTTCCTATTTGGAACCAGTCTGTTGTTTCATGTCCAGTTCTAACTGTTGCTTCCTGATCTGCATACAGACTTCTCAAGAGGCAAGTCAGTGTCTCTGGTATGGTCTGGTATTCCCATCTCTTTCAGAATTGCCCACAGTTTGTTGTGACCCACACAGTCAAAGGCATTGGCATAGTCAATGAAGCAGAAATAGATGTTTTTCTGGAACTCTCTTCCTTTTTCATTGATCCAACGGATGTTGACAGTTTGATCTCTGGTTCCTCTTTTCTAAATCCAGCTTACTATAAGATTATATAAAAGGGTAATATTGATTCAGTTCAGTTCAGTTCACTTGCTCAGTCATGTCCAACTCTTTGCAACCCCATGAATTGCAGCACACCAGGCCTCCCTGTCCATCACCAACTCCCTGAGTTCACTCAAACTCACGTCCATCGAGTCGGTGATGCCATCCAGCCATCTTATCCTCTGTCGTCCCCTTGTCCTCCTGCCCCCAATCCCTCCCAGCATCAGAGTCTGCCGGGGTCCAGCCCCGGTGGATCCAGGGAATTCGAAGCGGGGACGGCGTCGGCGAGGATCAGGAAACAATTGCTTAATTAAACGTTAATTAAGGATATAAAGAGTAATAGAATGAAGATAGCTCAGTGAGGAAATTCAGTGGAGAAAAGAGGCTGAAATAAGGATAGCTCAGTGAGGAAATTCAGTGGAGAAAAGAGGCTGAATAATTCAGCCAGAAGGTAAGAGAAAGAACGACATGGTGAGACCAAGTTTCGGTGAACAAGGCCCGCACTTTATTTTCCAAAGTAGTTTTTATACCTTAAGTTATGCATAGAGGATAATGGGGGAAGGGGTAGAGTCATGCAGTAAGCCAGGCTTTCTTCCTGCAAACTTATCATATGCAAAAGTTTAGGTGATTTGCATCATCTTCTGGCCCTGAGGCCTGTTAACATTTTAAGACCTTTTCTTCAGAAAACTTATTTTTCTCTAAAGGTGGTTAAGTCAGGCGCCAGCCTCCAAAAAGCATTAGATAAAGTTGCATTCCTACAGAGCAAAGGTGTGGTGGGCTATAACAAGAAAAAGAATTAACTCAAGGGTCCCAGGTTACAAACATTAAAGCTACTATTTACACCAATTATATTAATCAATACACTGCCAGGGACACAGCAGGTAAGGGATATGGAGACTTAGCAGCAAACATTGGCCCAACAAGTGAAAATCCCTTCACCAATACAATTTCTAATCAATCTTTTGACTGCTCAAAGGAATCTGTATTTAGACAGTTTAGAACATCTCATGCCTCTCACAGTTTGGAGGCTCTGAGCAATCACATGTGGCCGGAAAAACCTATTCAGGCAGGCTAGAGGACTTCCAAGGGAGTTTGTAGGTTGAAACACTGTCACACCCAGGAATTATTAACTGGAGCTATAAGCTAACTCTTTTTTCAGAGAGGTAGTGGGGGACAGCCCCCCGTAAAGTCAGAAGTGTAGGTGAAAGCACAAAGCAGAAAGTAGGCAGACTCTGGTTTTGGGGGTAGATTGCTCGAGAATTTCCAGGGAGACTCCTGAGGCTTGATCCCGCCTTTGCGTATGCCAAGCCTCCTTCCTCATGACCTTTGCCA
>NW_011495050.1:16857968-16858713 GCF_000754665.1 Bison bison bison | reverse complement strand
TGCTTTTGAATAGGCTATCTAGGTTGGTCATAACTTTCCTTCCAAGGAGTAAGCGTCTTTTAATTTCATGGCTGTCATCACCATCTGCAGTGATTTTGGAGCCCCCAAAAATAAAGTCTGACATTGTTTCCACTGTTTCCCCATCTATTTCCCATGAAGTGATGGGACCAGATGCCATGATCTTTGTTTTCTGAATGTTGAGCTTTAAGCCAACTTTTTCACTCTCCTCTTTCACTTTCCTCAAGAGGCTCTTTAGTTCTGCTTCACTTTCTGCCATAGGGGTGGTGTCATCTGTATGTCTGAGGTTATTGATATTACTCCCGGCAATCTTTTTCCAGCTTGTGCTTCTTCCAGCCCAGTGATTCTCGTGATGTACTCTGCATGTAAGTTAAATAAACAGGGTGACAATATACAGCCTTGACGTACTTCTTTTCCTAGTCTCTTGTTCCCAGTCTCTTGTTCCATGTCCAGTTCTAACTGTTGCTTCCTGACCTGCATACAGATTTCTCAAGAGGCAGGTCAGGTGGTCTGGTATTCCCATCTCTTGAAGACTTTTCCACAGTTTATTGTGATCCACACAGTCAAAGGTTTTGGCATAGTCAGTAAAACAGAAATAGGTGTTTTTCTGGAACTCTTGCTTTTTCGATGATCCAGAGGATGTTGGCAATTTGATCTGTGGTTCCTCTGCCTTTTCTAAAACCAGCTTGAACATCTGGAAGTTCACGGTTCATGTATTGTTGAAGCC
>NW_011495050.1:16856671-16857868 GCF_000754665.1 Bison bison bison | reverse complement strand
AATGAAAACTGACCTTTTCCAGTCCTGTGGCCACTGCTGAGTTTTCCAAATTTGCTGGCATATTGAGTGCAGCACTTTCACAGCATCATCTTTCAGGATTTGAAATAGCTCAACTGGAATGCCATCACCTCCACTAGCTTTGTTCATATTGATGTTTTCTAAGGCCCACTTGACTTCATATTCTAGGATGTCTGGCTCTAGGTGAGTGATCACACCATAGTGATTATGTGAGTCATGAAAATCTTTTTTGTACAGTTCTTCTGTGTATTCTTGTCATCTCTTCTTAATATCTTCTGCTTCTGTTAGGTCCATACCATTTCTGTCCTTTATCGAGCCCATCTTTGCATGAAATGTTCCCTTGGTATTTCTAATTTTGTTGAAGAGACCTCTAGTCTTTCCCATTCTGTTGTTTTCCTCTATTTCTTTGCATTGATTGCTGAGGAAGGCTTTCTCATCTCTCCTTGCTATCCTTTGGATTTCTGCATTCAGATGCTTATATCTTTCCTTTTCTCCTTTGCTTTTCACTTCTCTTCACAGCTATTTGTAAGACCTCCCCAGACATCCATTTTGCCTTTTTGCATTTCTTTTCCATGGGGATGGTCTTGATCCCTGTCTCCTGTACAATGTCACGAACCTCAGTCCCTAGTTCATCAGGCACTCTATCTCTCAGATCTAGTCCCTTAAATCTATTTCTCACTTCTGCTGGATAATCATAAGGCATTTGATTTAGGTCATATCTGAATGGTCTAGTGGTTTTCCCTACTTTCTTCATTTTAAGTCTGAATTTCGCAATAAAGAGTTCATGATCTGAACCACAGTCAGCTCCCAGTCTTGTTTTTTCTGACTGTAGAGAGCTTCTCCATCTTTGGCTGCAAAGAATATAATCAATCTGATTTTGGTGCTGACCATCTGGTGATGTCCATTTGTAGAGCCTTCTCTTGTTTTTTTTGAAGAGGGTGTTTGCTATGATCAGTGCATTCTTTTGGCAAAACTCTATTAGCCTTTGCCCTGCTTCCTTCTGTATTCCAAGGCCAAATTTCCCTGTTACTCCAGTTGTTTCTTGTTCCTACTTTTGCATTCCAGTCCCCTATAATGAAAAGGACAAATATGGTCCACTGGAGAAGAGAATGGCAAACCAGTTCAGTACTCTTGCCTTGAGAACCCCATGAACAGTATGAAAAGGCAAAATGATAGGAT
>NW_011495050.1:16852218-16856571 GCF_000754665.1 Bison bison bison | reverse complement strand
AATGAAAGGATGGAGCCAAAGCAAAAACAATACCCAGTTGTGGATGTGACTGGTGATAGAAGCAAGGTCCAATGCTGTAAAGAGCAATATTGCATAGGAACCTGGAATGTTAGGTCCGTGAATCAAGGCAAATTGGAAGTGGTCAAACAGGAAATGGCAAGAGTGAACGTCGACATTCTAGGAATCAGCTATCTAAAATGTACTGGAATGGGTGAATTTAACTCAGATGACCATTATATCTACTACTGCGGGCAGGAATCCCTTAGAAGAAATGGAGTAGCCATCATGGTCAACAAAAGAGTCCTAAATGCAGTACTTGGATGCAATCTCAAAATCGATAGAATGATCTCTGTTCGTTTCCAAGGCAAACCATTCAATATCACAGTAATCCAAGTCTATGCCCCAACCAGTAATGCTGAAGAAGCTGAAGTTGAACGGTTCTATGAAGGCCTAAAAGACCTTTTAGAACTAACACCCAAATATTGATTAACACAGATAAAATACATTTCTTATAATTGGTAGTTGAATTTACATCCTTGAATAAATTCAGGTTCAGTATTGTAGGCAACAGTGCTACATAGACATTACTGGTGTCTTCCAATGAATCATATCCATAAGAATATACAGGCCAGGCCACTGTTCCACTTGTGGTGAGTTTATTGTATCAAGTGGTTCAGCAATTTTTACCTCCATCTATTGTAAAATTTCCCATCAACTTTTCACCTAATGATTACTGCCAGGATCCTGTATATCATTACGGCTTGTGAGATGGTGCCTTTCACATATTTATCATTCCTTCTGTTTTATTGGTGGTGGTGGTTTTGTCGCTAAGTCATGTCTGACTCTTGTGACCCCATGGACTGTAGCCTGCCAGACTCCTCTGTCCATGGGATTTCCCATGCAAGAATATTGGAATGGGATGCCATTTCCTTCTCCAGGGTCTGCATTATTAACTAACATTGTTACCTTCTGAAAATTTTTCCCTCATCTACTATTCAGTTACCCCTAAATACTATTCATAAAGGAAAGCGTGTTTAATTCTTTCCCATTACATGTCAATTTTCAGAATAGTAAAGAATGGTATAAGGCTGGTAAAATAAGCTGTAAGTACTATTGTTGGATTTAAATTCAAAATCTGTGTGAAGACATGTGATACATATAAGCCACATACTGAGAATTATATTAAAAATAAACTACTTGGACTACAATATGAAGAAAAGGTAGAGGGAGGACAGTAGAAATAGAAATACAGCAGTAGTCTTAGCAAGAGGTGATCATCAGCTTTACATAGTATATTTTGCTCATTTCTTTAAATTTTACTATTTCAACTTTTATCTCCTAAGAACTGGGAGTTTATGTGTGGATTTCTTTCGAGTTTTATCATTTTAATGTAATTGATATGCTAAATTTAATAATAATATATAAAAATTTACTGTAAATGTGATGTGTTAGAGGTATTGCTTTCCCCTTTTTTCTAATAATAGATCTTAATGTGTTACTGTTATTCTTGTTTAAGCCTCAGGAGTACACTTGGACCTTGGGGATTGTTATATCTTTGTTTTCATAATAAACTCCTACACTGTTTCTGAGATTGATTCTTGGAGCAAGCAACTTACTCATAAATATAATTTGCATATGCCCGCCAGATCATGTACTTCTTCCCCTGCACCTTAGCAGACCCACTTTGAATTAATTAATTCCAATTAGTTCAAACACTTATTGGAGAATAACTGTGTGCCAGACTCGAAGGATAAAACAATGGCTTGGGCTTAGACTACCTTCAAAAAGCTCAAAGTACAAAGAGGACAGACAAATGATGAGATAATTGAAATCCGTTTCTATGGATTCAGTTGTAGAGGCATGACCAGTGTGCAGTGGTGGCAAAGGGAGAGGAAGGTCATCCACTGCAGAGTAGGAGGGGTGGTGGGAGAGTGGCTGAGCAATCAGCTTTCAGAGACGGAGTAGGGAAACATTGCTGATGTTGGTGAGACTTAAAGCTGATGAGATAAAACAACCAATAGGAATCTCTTCAGTGATCCCAGGGACAGAGTGACAAATACACACTGGATGCACTTAAGTTGTTAATGATTGATAGGACATGTTTAGTTGTTTGCAAAATTATATATATATATTATATATTAAGTCTAGTAAGCGTGCTGCCATTCTGCCTGTATAGAAGCTTCCATGTTCCTGTTAAGCCTGCCCTACTGTATCAGTGTTGCCTAGAAGCCACTGTCCTTCCCTCACTCTTGGGCTTTCTGAAGGATAATGGAAACTAAAGTATCCTCAAGTCATGCATGGCAATCTATACTGAAGAATAGTACCATCTATATAGTACCATCTTTAACTGTTGAATAACAGCAGTTAAAGAACTTGGTAAAAGGTCAGCTGTGAAAAAAATAAAGAAACCTTATTGTTATTTTAGCTATTTACTGGAAATTGAGCAGCAAAGCAAGGTATGTAGTGGCCCAACTGGTCTTGCCTGTTGTTTGGAAGTGGGGCTGACTCTTGGAGGTTCTTGGAGAATTTGGGGGTGGAATAAGAAAGCAAGTCTCAATATGGAAGGTCTAAGCTTTTTGCTAACAGCAGTTCTACTTGGTAGACTTCCCTGTAGGCTATATTTTAAGAGTCCTTAAAAGAAAATTTCTAAGTGCTGCATAAAAAAAAAATATTGAATATATTATCACATACAAGAGAGTAATGAAAATAACATTTGATGCTAAGCATAGTTATTAGGGTAAATTCATGAGAATCAAGTATCTTGAGTTTTCATGGCAGAATCTCTTGATGTTAACAAGAAGTATAATATTCTTTTTAACTGACACCCTGAGTAAAAACAGCGTTCCTGATTGAATGGAGTTTTAACAAATTCTTTGTTTTTTTTCAGCTAATTTTTTCATATGAATTAATCAGCATTGTTTCATTTTTGAGCATTGTATTAATGTAAAATAAAATGAAGAATACACAATTATAACAAGGATGCAAACATGACATTTTTTACAGAATTAAGTAAACTATAAACCAGACAAAGAATATGAAATGGCTGAGGATGTGAGACTGGCAGCATTCATTTTAGTGTGTGTTTTAAGTAAACAATGAATTATTTAAGTTTATAATGAGGGCATGGCAACCCACTCCACTGTTTTTGCCTGGAGAATCCCATGGACAGAGGAAGCTGACAGGCTACAGTCCACAGTGTTGCAAAGTCAGACACGACTGAAGCGACTTGGCACACAAGGTATTTAAAATTTTATTTTCTATATAAAAGCAATGCAAGCTCGCCAAAAGAAGACAAAAACGAGTGGAAGTCATTTTCAGCCATAAGAGTGTTTGTTATTTCCCTCTACCCATTTTTCTTTAAATTTGATGCTTTCTGAGAATTTAATAAAAGGGGGACATTGGATATAAATAGCAATTGCTGTAATATGATTAATGCAATAGTGGTTAAACAGGGTGATAAATGATATAACATTTTAAAATATTATGCCTGAAATTTCTAATCCTATAGCTGGAAATAATGATTTCTGAAAACCATTCTGTTGTAAAAGAAGTCAGTTGAGTAGCCTTTCTTAATTATACAAATATAAGAGCCAGGATATTTCAGACTGGGTGTGGGAGCCCTTTGTCTCCTTGGGTTGCATGCTTCCTGTCTTGTCATCTCACAGTTCTGTGAGAGGGCAGGGAGATGGAGGGCTGATTTACACGTGCAGCCTGTGGAGCTCTCTGTGTGGCAACCAACCACACTCTCCCACTTCTTCCCCGCATTGTGGTTTGCATTAGTCTACTCAGGCTGCCATAACAGAATATCATTGACTCATGGCTTCAATGACAGAAGCTTATTTCCTCATAATTCTGGAGACTGGAAGTCCAAGATCGAGGTGCCACAAAGTTCATTTCTGGTGAGACTTCTCCTCCTCGCTTCGCGACCTTTTCACTGTGTTCACACACAGCATTTTCTCCATGTGTACGCACTCCTGATGTCTCTTCCTATTCTTATGTGAATACCAATCCTGTTAGTTTAGGACCCTACACACTTATGACCTCATCTAACACACTAGTAAAGTAATGCTCAAAATTCTCCAAGCCAGGCTTCAACAATACATGAACTGTGAACTTCCAGATGTTCAAAATGGTTTCAGAAAAGGCAGAGGAACCAGAGATTAAATTGCCAACATCTGCTGGATCATTGAAAAAGCAAGAGGGTTCCATAAAAACATCTATTTCTGTTTAATTGACTATGCCAAAGCCTTTGAATGTGTGGATCACAATAAACTGTGGAAAATTCTGAAAGAGATGAGAATACCAGACCATCTGACCTGCCTCTTGAGAAATCTGTATGCAGGTCAGGAAGCA
>NW_011495050.1:16843211-16852103 GCF_000754665.1 Bison bison bison | reverse complement strand
ACCACCCTTATGGCAGAAAGTGAAGAACTAAAGATCCTCTTGATGAAAGTGAAAGAGAAGAGTGAAAAAGTTGGCTTAAAGCTCAACATTCAGAAAACTAAGATCATGGCATCCAGCCCCATCACTTCATGGGAAATAGATGGGGAAGCAGTGGAAACAGTGTCAGACTTTATTTTGGGGGGCTCCAAAATCACTGCAGATGGTGACTGCAGCAATGAAATTAAAAGACGATTACTTTTTAGAAGGGAAATTATGACCAATCTAGACAGCATATTGAAAAGCAGAGACATTACTTTGCCAACAAAGGTCCGTCTTGTCAAGGCTATGGTTTTTCCAGTAGTCATGTATGGATGTGAGAGTTGGACTGTGAAGACAGCTGAGCACCAAAGAATTGATGTTTTTGAACTGTGGTGTTGGAGAAGACCCTTGAGAGTCCCTTGGACTACAAAGAGATCCAACCAGTTCATCCTAAAGGAGATCAGTCCTGGGTGTTCATTGGAAGGACTGATGTTGAAGCTGAAACTCCAATACTTTGGCCACCTGTTGCGAAGAGCTGACTCATTTGAAAAGGCCCTGATGCTGGGAACAATTGAAAACAGGAGGAGAAGGGGACAACAGAGGATGAGATGGTTGGATGGCATCACCGACTCACTGGACATGAGTTTGATTAAACTCTGGGATTTGGTGATGGACAGGGAGGCCTGGCATGCTGTGGTCCATGGAGTCAAAAAGAGTCGGACACACCTGAGTGGCTGAACTGAACTTAATCTTAATTACTTCCTTAAGTGTCCTGACTCCAAATACAGTGACATGGGTAGATAGGGCTTCAACCCATGATTCTTGGAAAAGAGACAGTTTGGGTCATGAATAGTGAATAATAGGTTCGATTGGATGGGTTTTACCAAAGTCTGCTGGCAGAGAAAGGACATCTTGGAAAATGGATGATTTGTAAAGAGCAAGCAAAGCCAGGACTCAACCATAGGGCTTGATGTTTTAAGAGAGAAGGCTATTTTTAAGAGAGAGTGCTATTTTCCCCCACCCTTTGTTCCTAAATATGGAACTCTTTGTGAGACCAGCTTACATGTCCTGGGATCTTGCTCTGGAGAAGGATAGATGATCTGAGATGTGATGTGAATTCAGTGAACTGAACCCTGAAGTCTAAGGCAGAATACTATGGCAGACTGTACAAGACTTGAGTCCACTTGGGTGTTTCCTTAGTGAAGGGGGGAGTCCACCATCCTGTGTGGTACCCATGTGCAGTAGTGACCCTGAGGAATAGAAAGCAAAGCAGGGGCTCCTGCTGGTCCCTTGGAATTCAGAGGTATGATTGGCTCTTGGGTAGTTCTTGGAGATTTTGCAGGGAATGAAGAAAAAGATCTCAAGAAGGAGAGGCTTAACTTCATGTTAATTGAGATTTTACCCCAAGCTGAAGAATGAGGACATATAAGTCATGGGAGACCATAAAGGAAGTCCAGGGAAAATGCACCTATCTCTGCTCTGGGAGGCCAGTCAAGGCCTCTTTACTTGTAAGCATGGATGCATTTACAGATGGAGGGAGAGATGAGGGGAAGGACATTCCAACGGTCCAGGCTGAGGGAACATACCACACCTGCATCACTAGAGACCGTGCACTGTGGTTGGCAGTGAGGTAGGGACTCACAATGGATAACTAGGCAACAGCCTCTTGCAAGAGTTTGGATCAGAACGCAGTAGAGATTTGGGTCATAAATGTTGTCAGCATCATTATTTGTGTAGCTTCAAAGTAGGTTTAAAGAGGCAAAGAAAGAAGAAGGGATTTCTCCCACCCCCAAATCCCAAGCACAGGAAGACAGTGATCTGGAAGTGGCACTTGGAGCAGGTTGGAAGCTGTCTCAGCTCTGAACCATTGTCTTTCTCTCTCTCTCTCTCTCTCTGTCTCTCACACACACACTCACACGCACACACTCTCTCTCTCTCATTTTTTATTGAGCAATGTGAAAGCAGAAGTTTTCTTATGAACCTTTACCCTTATTCTGCAAGGAGAAAAAATACTTTATTCATTGTGAAAAGATATTGTAACTTTTTTCAGTTATTAACTTTAATCTTTACATTTTATATTAAAGTTGAAAATAAATATGAGATTTTAAAAGGCACTCAGCCACATATAATGCACCTTTTCCCCCAAGTTTTGATATATTGATATGTATGATAGGAAAAATTATTTGATTTTCAAGAATAAGTAGATAGTTTTGAAAAGGCCAAATTATTCATTCATTAAAAATCATAATTACAATTATGTGGCAAAATTAACTTTCTATAAAATAGGTTTTTCTGTCTGGAAAATGGAAGTGAATTATTTTACAAACTCATGTAACTTAAGGCTACTTTTCATGCTCATAACTCATAATTAATATATGGTAGAATAATTTAGCACATTTTAAAATTAAAGAAGAGTTTTTTAGTTAACTCAGCTTTCTGAATTTTACTCAATTTTTAACTTTTAAATGTAAACATAATAAAATGAAAAATAGTTATTAGATATTATAATCAAGTAAAATGAAGGTAGCATTAATGTAACTATTTCAAAAATGCAGGAAACATTTCAGTCATTATTTTAAAATACATAAAATTGATACTACTTCTGGTTCTCTTTGGGCCGTATTAAATATTATTACTGTTAATAGATCTGTGTAATTCAAGACATTTCATCCATTGGACTCAGAAAGTCATTTTCAGAAATCCAAAAGACATACTAATAAAAGTGCTGTTAAAGTAAAATCACTAAATCAGAAAAGTTAAAGCCTTTATTTTTCAAAGTGTTATTCTCTTGAAATGTTAAAAATGAAACCCATCTAGAATTAATGTTGAGGTCATAAAACTCTGTTGGGCAGTATTGTCTTCCTCCATGAACTTTTCAACTTTCCCCATTCCAGTCATGTCTCTAGTACCCAGTATTTATTAAGAGTTTACTAGGTGCTGGTCACTGCTTTAGGCATGGGGAGTGTAAGAGCAAATTCTCAATGTTTTCTCTCATAACCACTCTAGGAATACTTTTTCCCTCTTGACAAAATAGAAGGCCAAGGCACAGAAATTAACTTGCCTACGATTACAAAGCAAATAATCATGAGATTGAAATGAAACACCTGGACTGCAGAGGTGGTGCCCATCATCACTGGCTTTTCTCTACCTTTCGTACAATGAGCCCTTCTAAACTGTGCCACTGTTATTTGTGACCACATTTTGACATCCTTTCACCTGACTGGGGTTCTTTTTCCTTCCCTAAAATACAAGCAAGGAGAATATATTTTATCTTCCATTAAAACCTTTTAGTAAGTTTAATTTATCCTTTGATAAAAATTTTTGTGAACCCAAGACTTTCTTTCTAGTCACAACATTTTGGTTACTGTGTTTAATTTATCATTTGTTTGGCTTTGTCCTGGAGAACAACATACCCTTAACAGCTACCATTCATTAAGCACCTTGGCTCCAGTCACTGTATCTCATTTTACAGTTGAGGAAATTAAGGCTTAAATATTTAAGTTTGAGGCATACCTTGGAAATATTTTGGATTTTTTCCAGACCACCTCAGTGAAGCAAATATCACAATAAAACAAATCACACAATTTTTTTGGTTTCCTAGTGCATGTAGAAGTTTTGTTTACACTATAATGTGGTCTATTCAGTATGCAAAGCATCATGTCTAAAAAACAATGTACATACTTTTTTAATTTTTTAAAAATTATTATTGGAGTATAGTTGCTTTACAATGTTGTGTTAGTTTCTGCTGTACAGCAGAGCAAATCAGTTATAAATATACATATATCCCGTCTATTTTTTAGATTTCCACATTGTAAAGACTTTAACTTAAAAATCCTTTATTGCTAAAACAATTCAAGCCATCATCTGAGCCTTCAGTGAGTCGTAGTAGCATCAAAGATCACTGGTCACAGAAGACCATAACAAATACAACAATAATGAAAAAGTTTGAAATATCGCAAGAATTACCGAAATGTGACCCAGAGACCTGAAGTGGGCAAATGCTGTTGGAAAAGTGTTGCTGATTGACTTGCTCAACACAGGGTTGTCACAAACCTTCAATCTGTAAAAAACAGTATCTGAAAAGCACATAAGTCAAAGTGCGATAAAACGAGGCATGCCGTCCCAGCCCGGATTTCCACTGAGAGTGGTGATCAGCAGTGCTGGTAATATTCATTTGTAGGCATTTCCTTTTTTTGTCCCTGTGTAAACTGATGTCTTTGGGTACTTCTTTTAATCCTCACAGCAAGTGTGACAGGTTATCCCTATTTTATACGTAAAGATGTTAAGTCTTAGAGTAATTAGGTCCCACATTGCAAGTATGTGATGAGTAGCTTACCTAGTCTCAGATCAATGGTGAGGTCAAACTTATAGCGGTAGTGAAGTAATAGAAGATACAATCTGAGATGAATATACTTTTAGATTCTGCTCTTTCACTTAACAGCCGAGTAAATTTTGTCAAATTATGTCACCTTTCTCATCTGTTAAATGGGAGTTTTATATACAGCCCACTCTCATTATCTGCAGATTCCAGATCCTTGAATTGAATCAACCATGGATGGAAAATACTCAGAGAAAAGTTCCAGAAGTTTCCAGAGAAAAGTTCCAGAAAAGTTCCAAACTTGAATTTACTGTGGCAGCAACTATTTACATAGCATTTTCCTTATGTTTACAGCTATTTATATAACATTTACATTGTATTCAGTATTATAAGTAATCTAGAGATGATTTAAAGTACATGGAAGGATGTATCGCTTCCATGCAAATGCTATACCATTTTATATAAGGGCCTTGATCATTTGAAGATTTTGTTTTTCCTGCTGGGAGGTCCTAGAATCAGTCCCCTGTGGAAACCAAGGGATGACTGTACCTGCGTCATAGGATTTTATGAGCTTTGCGTTAGTGAAGTGCCGAGAAGAGGGTCGGGTCCAGAGTAAGTGCCGTGTAAGTGATGTAAGCACGACTTCACCCTCATTATCATCTTCATCATCCTTGTTTTATAGTCGGGTTTTTTTCTTCCTGTCTTAAATCTTGCTTCAGCTTTGTTTCTCCTCCGTTAGATTTACTCAGGTTTCGCATGGCCAGAGTAGTAAGTCCCTTTGTGTCTGTTTATTTAGAAAATGAAATTGTTTCATAGGATTCAACATCCTTGATCAGAGTAAAACTTCCAGTTGAGTAGGAATTGAGTATTTTAGATTAAAAAATAATAATAATTTAGACATTTGTTGCTTATGCTCGGTCTCATTCCACAAAGGATTTGGGGTGACTTATGGAAAACATGCAGTATAAAATGATAGTATAAATTATAAAACTAGGGGAAAGAAAACTGGACAGGAAGATGGTAGAAGCGAGCCAAACCAGCGTCCAAGGTAGTTGCTTAAAAGCCCCACCTCTCTTGGGCTTTCTCCCCTGAACTCTTGGTTTTGGTGTTCTGAGGGCTCACAGTACCTTCCTATTTCTCTTTCCTTTTCTCCTTTTCCTCTTGGGACTTAACCAGCGCACTTCCTCAGATAAACATACTGAAGAGTTCTCATGAGACCTCTATTCTCAATTGGTTTCTTTCTTTTTACCCAGAACTGTTCAGTTCACTTTCTGAAGAAGAAACAGGAAAGGGCAGAATGTTACTGACTCCTTCTTCCGGGGTGTGCAAATTACCACAACACTGACAGTTTTTCATTTTGTATACTTTTCCAAAAATTCCTATTTAGAAAATCAAATATCTGCTTATCATTATTTTACTAAAAAGTCCACTGAATAAATGAATTCCATAGGATTAGAAAAAATAAAGTTTGCTGTGAATGGTGGATGACACTGTTGTTCAATAGGGTGCTCTTAAAAACAGACCAAATGCTTTTTGCAGTTTTCAATTTGTAAGAAAATGATTTCATTAGAGGGGAAGAGAGAGGGGAAAAACCATCAGTGGGAATGTTGGAGAATGCAGGCTCCTCAGGAGACCTGCAGAGAAGGCAAACTAAGTGTCCAGATGCAGATTAGGCCTCAGAACATGAGGGTGTAAAAGGGATTTAATGGTGGGGTGGATTATAGAAATCCATGTAACAATGTTAAATAATTATAGTTCCAACCGAGATCAAAGCAGTGCTGATTGAACGCCCTCAAGCTGTTAACACGAAGTATCGTGAAGGGAAAAAACCCCTGCCTCAGAGATTGGTCAGCCTGGGCAAACAATGTCTGTGATCTATAGAAGTTCCAACTCTATTGAAGGCACCCGTTGTCGGGGAGGAAAAATGGAGGAAGCCTGTGAGGGAATTTCTTCCTTTGGATCTCGATATTGAAACTGACTTTTACAGCTGTTTGTAATTGGGTTGAAATTGCTAAAAAAATATGTATATGATTAACCCTTTCATTTGGAGGCTGGAGAAAAGACTCAGGCGTATTACAGATGTCAATTCTATAATTGACTTACTGTTCTTGATTTTTCTCTTTGAGGAAAATGTCACTTTTTGCTCCATATACCAGGATTGATATTGACTGTAGATGGGGTTACCAGAAAAAAGATTCTTTGTGGAAGACACATTTATCTACAGAGGAGCAAATATGTCTTGACTATCAAGGGGGGAAAAAATGAGACAACATTCATTTGTGGATATTTTTTATTTTGTAATGTCTCCAAGACATTATAAAATGCAGAATTATGAAACAATTGAAATTAGTTATCAAAAGGGACAACCAGTTAAATTAACTGCAATCACAAGTTGTTAGACTAATTTCATGTAGAACTATATATATATTAACATCTATCTATTTATTTACTATATGATAAGGAAAGAGAGAAGCATAGTTTTTACACCATATCAGATCAGATCAGATCAGTCGCTCAGTCGCGTCCGACTCTTTGCAACCCCATGAATCGCAGCACACCAGGCCTCCCTGTCCATCACCAACTCCCGGAGTTCACTCAGACACACGTCCATCAAGTCAGTGATGCCATCCAGCCATCTCATCCTCTGTCGTCCCCTTCTCCTCTTGCCCCCAATACCTCCCAGCATCAGAGTCTTTTCCAATGAGTCAACTCTTCGCATGAGGTGGCCAAAGTACTGGAGTTTCAGCTTTAGCATCATTCCTTCCAAAGTCTTTTTCTACTTAAAAAAAAAAATGAAATTATTATTTTAAGTCACTAAAAACACAAAGCCAGCAAGCATTAAAACTAGATTTATGGAAATTACATTTCTGTATTTTATATTTCTCTTTAAAATATATAGCTGACATATATGGTTGACTTGTACAGTTGCTACATGGCTGACATAAAAAGTTGAATTATGTAGTTGAAGAGCCAACTCTTTGCAAATGGTTTTCATGGTACTGTGGATATTGTGACTGGAATTTAACTTGGAGTAGATTAAAACAGAGATTTCAGTAAGGCACATGACATTTCTAATACAATTTTAAGATTTGGAATGTTTGGAACAGAGTTATCTACCGCATTTTACATTTTGAAAGGCTTTTTGTTAGGAGATGAAATATTGATCCAGATATTTGATAATAAATATTTATACATCAGTTAACAAGTTGGTAATGACTTTTTGAGAAAAAATTGGTTTTGGGTAGACAAAATCTGAATGTTCTTAGTAGAATAATACAATTTTTGCTCAGTCAAGTACCTTTGGCTCGACGTTTGGGTAAGGATGCTTCAAGAATGAAGACTTTCTGCTGTATGAATCCTTCTATTGTAGGAAATAACCAATATTAGAGATAATGCCTCATTAAATTGGTGTGATAAATGGTCTAACTTCATGGCTTTTCTTAGGTAGAGGTTTTATGACATTACATTTAATTTTTAATATTTTAATATGAATGCATTTTCCTTGCCAAACTAATTTCTATTTTTATAGGGATACAGATGTGTTAGCTGTAACATCTTTTCTCATCTATGGAAAACATCATTTCTCCTTTGTAAAATATTATTTTAAAATCATATTCATGTGGTATTGGAGAGGATGATAAGAAATTATAGGAGTAAACTCTTAATGAGTATATAGTGAATATTCTCAAAACTGTTTAAAACAATAATAAAAATATAAATTAAGACAATTTCTACAAGCTACCAGCTAATTATTAGTCAATTTTATGGTTTCATACACGTTTTTATGTTTAGGATGTCAGTAATGTTCTAAAGTCGGTCTTATATATTTAACAACGAAATAATTTGGTTATTTTATTTTATTTCTTTTCATTGTTTCTGTTCATTTACATGGACAAGCACTTTTTTTTCATTATTATTTCCATAGTTTCTTCTTTACAGAGAAGGTTTAAAAAGTGCATAAGGAGTTCATTAACTACCCAAGTTACCCATATTGAAATGCTGGTGCTATAGATTGTAACTTTAATTTTTTTGGTTGTTCAAAGTAATATCATTTTACTCCATAGGTAATTACACACTTGAATAAATGCCAGATGAAATAATTTTTTAAAATTGCTTTATTTTCTTATTTTTGAGAAAGTTCTGTTTTTGGTTTAAGAATACAAAAGACCACACGGTTATTGATGAGTTTGTGCTTCATTGCTTCATTCGTGTCCCACAGTTTAGGAACCCGTGGACTTTATGTAGCGCGCCCGTCTCCTCTGTCCATGGGAGTCTCCAGGCAAGAATCCTGGGGTGGGTTGCCATACCCTTCCCCAGGGACTCTTCTCAACTCAGGAATTGAACGTGTGTCTCCAAGTCTTCTGCATTGCAGGCAGATTCTTTACCTACTGAGCCACCTGGGAAGCCTGTTGATGAGTTCAGCATGAAACAAAAGATCTGGAATTATAATAGTATGGAAAAAGAAAATTCTAATGTATTTATTTGTACACAGTTGGGTCCAAATCCTGGCTCAGTGTTTGATTATTTGTTAGTTGAATGACCTTGGAAATTTTGCC
>NW_011495050.1:16842437-16842672 GCF_000754665.1 Bison bison bison | reverse complement strand
GAAATTTTGCCTGCTATCTCTGAATTTTAGTTTCTTCATAGAAATGATACCTGCCTCATACATGTGCTGTGAGAATAAACGGAGGTCAAGTGAAACTTTGTATTTCACCCTAGTCAGGCTGCAGGCATGGGTAGAAGGAGAACTGTCCTGGAAACTCTTCAACACTCTTTACAATTAAACACAGATCCTAGCAGAGTTTGGGTGGGGATCTCTGACTTTGGGCTTGGCAGATCGG
>NW_011495050.1:16841037-16842036 GCF_000754665.1 Bison bison bison | reverse complement strand
TGGCAACCCACTCCAGTGTTCTTGCCTGGAGAATCCCAGGGATGGGGGAGCCTGGTGGGCTGCCGTCTATGGGATCACACAGAGTCAGACACGAGTGAAGTGACTTAGCAGCACCAGCAGCAGCTCTTTCACTGTACTTGTGACCATTTAAACCATAGTTACCTCTGCCTGAAGGATCATCTCTTCCATCTCCTATGTCAGCCCTCATATACAACCACACTTTATTTTTCTTTGTTACCCAGAATTGTTGCTACACATTTAGAAATTCTCTTCTCTGTTTATAACGATCTGTGCATTTTCTAGCAACCTCATTGTGCAGCCTACGTAGCTCCTGGCTTCATTTCTAGTGTGTGTGTGTGTGTGTGTGTGTGTGTGTTAGTTGCTCAGTTGTGTCTGACTCTTTGCAACCACATGGACTGTAACTCGGCTGCTTCTCTGTCCATGGAATTCTCCAGGTAAGAACACTGGAGTGGGTTCCCATTCCCCCCTCCAAGGGATCTTCCTATCCCAGCCATCGAACCCAGGTCTCCCGCATTGCAGGCAGATCCTTTACTGTTTGAGCCATAAGGGAAGCCCTTATTTCTAGTATTACTCAGTCTCAACCCCAAATCTAATTTTTTCAACATTATAGTTATTAGCATCTTAAATGGCTTGACCTCTGTGGTTCTGGCACATCATTGCCTCATTGTGAGGATGAAGAATAGACTTTCTCTATTAATGCTACAATGCTTTTGAACTGTGGTGTTGGAGAAGACTCTTGAGAGTCCCTTGGACTGCAAGGAGATCCAACCAGTCCATTCTGAAGGAGATCAGTCCTGGGTGTTCTTTGGAAGGAATGATGCTAAAGCTGAAACTCCAATACTTTGGCCACCTCATGCAAAGAGTTGACTCATTGGAAAAGACTCTGATGCTGGGAGGGATTGGGGGCAGGAGGAGAAGGGGACGACAGAGGATAAGATGGCTGGATGGCATCACCGACTCAATGGACTCGAGTTTGAG
>NW_011495050.1:16840408-16840937 GCF_000754665.1 Bison bison bison | reverse complement strand
TTTTTTGGTTCAACAAACCACACTTTCCCAATGTGTAGTGGTTACACCACTCTCTTTACCATTCAGCCAGACAGTTTTTCTCCGGTGTCACTTGCTGATCTCAGGTTTCCCTTAGGATTCTTGCCAGCATTACTCAACATTTGCCTGCCGTTGTCTAGCTTTCTTTCTTGTGCCATGCCAAGTCGCTTCAGTCGTGTCTGACTCTGTGCGAACCCATGGACTGTAGTCCACCAGGCTCTTCTGTCTATGGGATTCTCCAGGCAAGGATACTGGAGTGGGTTGCCATGCCCTCCTCCAGGGGATCTTCCCGACCCAGGAATCGAACCCGTGTCTTTTGTCTTCTTGCATTGGCAGGCAAATTCTTTACCACTAGCACCACTTGGGAAGCCCTTTCATTCTAGGGCACATTCATTATCCCTAGCTCTTTCACTGTCAGAGAAGGCAATGGCACCCCACTCCAGTACTCTTGCCTGGAAAATCCCATAGATGGAGGAGCCTGGCAGGCTGCAGTCCATGGGGTCACTGAGGG
>NW_011495050.1:16827757-16840308 GCF_000754665.1 Bison bison bison | reverse complement strand
CTGGGTGTTCTTTGGAAGGAATGATGCTAAAGCTGAAACTCCAATACTTTGGCCACCTCATGCAAAGAGTTGACTCATTGGAAAAGACTCTGATGCTGGGAGGGATTGGGGGCAGGAGGAGAAGGGGACGACAGAGGATAAGATGGCTGGATGGCATCACCGACTCAATGGACTCGAGTTTGAGTGAACTCCGGGAGTTGGTGATGGACAGGGAGGCCTGGCGTGCTGCGATTCATGGGGTCGCAAAGTGTCGGACACGACTGAGTGACTGATCTGATCTGATCTGATATCATCAGGGAAAAAATAGCTTAGATGTATTAAGTGAGCATTTATTACATAAAAGACACTGTCTTAGACACTTAATAGCCAACATCTCAAACAGTCCACTCAACATCTGAGGACCCAAGAAAATCATATAACTCTGTTAGCACTATTGCAAATCTTAAGTTATTACTGGTTATTATTTTATTTCCTGAAAACCTTGTGTGTAAACCCCCACAGTAGTTGTTCTAAAACTCTCCAGTCTTAGAATCATTAATCCTTTTTCCTCTCTACACTCCTCTCAGCTCCTCTCCTGAAAACAGAGTAGTTATTTTTTATGTCAGGATTCCTTCTTGAAGACCTTTCAAAATTCAGAACTCTCACTTGTCCCATGGCACGGAAAGGGGATGTGAGAAGAAGCTCCTCAGAGCACACGAATCTGGAAACATTGTAGCTTAGAGGTATTACAACTGCTTTGATCAGGGAGCAATGTCATCACATTTTTTTTTCCTATTATCTTTGCCCAGTTATATAATAAGTTTTGCCAACTTCAAGGTGAATCTGCTTTAATGCTGCTTTTAATTTTTCTCAGTGTGATCGCTAATATTTCAGAGTACTCACTTTTAAATTAATTGCTGCTTGTGATTAAAAGAAAAAATGACCTCACTATTATGTGAGGATTTCCTATAATGAACTTCTTTTCTTGTTTCACATCTCCTCATCCTTTCTTATCCTTCCCCTATCTCTCAATTCCCTGCCTCCCCCACTTTTTATCACCAAGTATCCCATTTTCCTTCTGTCTTCAATTTTTATCCCACTTGTTTCATTTCAACCTGCCATATCTCCCCAGCTCACATATTCATTCCTGTGTGCATGTGGTCAACAAATTTTTCTTGAGCACACATAGGGTGGAGGGTTCTGAAGTCAGACTGACTTCCAAGGATTGACTTTTTCATATCCATGCTCTGAGAACTTGAGCAAACCCCTTAACCCATGCCTGTTTCTTCATCTTTAAAATAGGAATAATAGCAATGGTAGCAATAATAAGAAGAATAGCCAAAGTTTGTTTTTAACTTACTACATTCCAGTAAGTAGTAAACACATTACCTGTTTTAAGTCATCTAGACAAATAAAGCATGCTGGCGTTGATACTGTTAACCCCATATTTTACCTATGGGGTTATATATTTTCATAATTTGCTTGATGTCACAAAGCCACCTAGTTCCTCTGAGGAGTAAATGAATTCATTCATGTAAAGTGCTTAGCAAAGTGCCTGATACAGAATAAATGCTTGAAGATATTTAGCTATTATAATTATGATGTTCATTATAAATATTCCCATTACTATCAAGGAAGTACTTAATTAATGTTCAGTTCAGTTCAGTCACTCAGTCATGTCCGACTCTTTGCAACCCAATGAATTGCAGCACGCCAGGCCTTCCTGTCCATCACCAACTCCCGGAGTTCACTCACACTCAAGTCCATCGAGTCGGTGATGCCATCCAGCCATCTCATTCTCTGTTGTCCCCTTCTCCTCCTGCCCCCAATCCCTCCCAGCATCAGAGTCTTTTCCAATGAGTCAACTCTTCACATGAGGTGGCCAAAGTATTGGAGTTTCAGCTTTAGCATCATTCCTTCCAAAGAACACCCAGGACTGATCTCCTTCAGAATGGACTGGTTGGATCTCCTTGCAGTCCAAGGGACTCTTAAGAGTCTTCTCCAACACCACAGTTCAAAAGCATCAATTCTTTGGCGCTCAGCTTTCTTCACAGTCCAACTCTCACATCCATACATGACCACTGGAAAAACCATAGCCTTGACTAGATGGACCTTTGTTGGCAAAGTAATGTCTCAGCTTTTGAATATGCTATCTAGGTTGGTCATAACTTTCCTTCCAAGGAGTAAGCGTCTTTTAATTTTATGGCTGCAATCACCATCTGCAGTAATTAATGTTAGCTATTGTTATTATAATGATGAGTAAGGCACCATGCTAGGTGCCCTGGTATAAAAGATAAGTCAACTATGATGGCTATCCTCAAGAAACTTACAATAAAGAACTGTAAAAGTTTGTAATTTTCTCTTTTTTTCAATTTCCTTTTTTTCTCCTTCTCTGCTGTCTGCCATCACAACCCCCCAACTTGTCTTCTATCTCTTTCTTCTCTGAGAGAAGTGGAATAGCACAGGATTTAAAAACATAGACTCAACAGCTAGGAAGAAGACCTGCTTCATGTCTTGACTTCTGCTCTCTAGCTGAGTGACTTTTGACAAGTGAATTCGCTTTGCCATGCCTCAGTATCTTCTTCAATAGAATGAGCCAATAATATGGCTACCTCATAGGGTCATTGAGAATATTAACTGACATGTACACTTAAAGAAAATAGTACGTGAGCATGGTAAACACATTGGAAATGGAGCTAATTTTCCTGTTTTTACTCATTTAATTGCAAAAATAGATGTGAAGTTGTAAATATATACTTTGATTACTGTGAATTAATTATATAGATTGTTTGTGTTCCCTGTTCTTAATTTTAACATGTTTCATGTTTAGTATTTTACATTGCTTACTTTTAAAAAGTCAGTCAGTTCAGTAGCTCAGTTGTGTCTGACTCTTTGCAACCCCATGGACTGAAGCATGCTAGGCTTCCCTGTCCATCACCAACTTCCGGAGCTTGCTCAAACTCATGTCCATCGAGTCAGTGATGCCTTCCAACCATCTCTGTCATCCCCTTCTCCTCCCGCCTTCAGTCTTTTCCAGCATCAGGGTCTTTTCCAGTGAGCCAGTTTTTTGCATCAGGTGGCCAAAGAATTAGAGTTTCAGCTTCAGCATCAGTCCTTCCAATGAATATTCAGGACTGATTTCCTTTAGGATGGACTGGTTTGATCTCCTTGCAGTCCAAGTTTCTCTCAAGAGTCTTCTCCAACACCACAGTTCAAAAGCATCAGTTTTTTGGCACTCAGCTTTCTTTATAGTCCAACTCTCACATCCATACATGACTACTGGAAAAACCATAGCTTTGACTAGATGGATCTTTGTTGGCAAAGTAATGTCTCTGCTTCTTAATATGCTGTCTGAGTTGGTCATAGCTTTTCTTCCAAGGAGCAAGCATCTTTTAATTTCAGGGCTGCAGTCACCATCTGCAATGATTTTGGAGCCCCCCAAAATAAACTCACTGTTTTCATTGTTTCCTCATCTATATGCCGTGAAATGGGACCAGAAGTCATGATCTTAGTTTTTTGAATGTTGAGTTTTAAGCAGACTTTTTCACTCTCCTTTTTCACTTTCATCAAGAGTCTCTTTAGTTCTTCTTTGCTTTCTGCCATAAGGGTGGTGTCATCTGCGTATCTGAGGTTATTGATATTTCTGCCGGCAATCTGGATTCCAGCTTGTGCTTCATCCAGCCTGGCATTTTGCATGATTTACTCTACATATAAGTTAAATAAGCAGGGTGAGAATATAGAGCCTTGGTGTACTTCTTTCCCAGTTTGGAACCAGTCTGTTGTTCCATGTCCGGTTCTAACTCTTGCTTCCTGACCTGCGTACAGATTTCTCAGGAGGCAGGTCAGGTGGTCTGGTATTCCCATCTCTTTCAGAATTTTCCACATTTTGTTGTGATCTATATAGTCAAAGGCTTTGGCATAGTCAATAAAGCAGAAATAGATGTTTTTCTGGAACCCTCTTGCTTTTTCAATGATCCAATGGATGTTGGCAAAGTAGTAAACTAAAATTATTTTAAGTTCTCTTATTATTACTAATGTTTCCTCTGAAACAGTGACTCACATTTTTAAAAGTTTATTACTTCTCTGCTATGAGGTGTAACTTGTTTATTTGTTACATTTTTTCTATACTTGAAATCTTTCTCCCACAGGTCCCATTGGAAACAGTTTCTGATCATCCATTTAACCTTGATAGATCCATCAGTATCATTCTGCTGGTGATTTTCTCCAGTGGGTTAGCACATTCTCTTGTTTAGAGCATTCCATCTTGAACATATTTTCCTTGGCAAACTGTATATGCTAAATACCAGCCTCAGACAGAATTGGGCAGAGTGATGAGTTTGTGTGTACATGGTTTGTATACATTTGTTGAGAGCTTACTAGGCCTAGGACTACAAAGAAGAGTAAGATATGCCATTTTTAGCATGAACTGCTCGCTGTCTGGACAGACGAGAAGCAGAAACGTATCTTATTTGGATGTATCATGCTTGGCACTATTTCAAGAGTATAATCAAAATCCCAAGGAAGAACCATGGAGAATTTAATCAGTCTCTTCATGTCTAAAGAGATATCACATTTGGGCAGAATCTTTGTGAACAAGGGTTTGGTTTACTCAGCTAATAGGTTGTCAAGTCTGAACGTAAAAATGTAGGTTGTGGCTGGCCAAGCTTGTATGTTTCTCCTAAAGAATTGGGGTGAGGGTGAGGGGTAGGCGCAGGACTGCATGCAGAACCCTTTCCATATTCCCCAAAGAGAAACTTGCTCATGGAGGCCTCTTTTTAAGTTCTATACCATCAGCTATTCTTCACTGATTGCTTGGGATTTTGGTTCTGACAAGAGCAGAAGCTCTGCTTAATTATAGCTCTTGTCAGAACTATCACTAAATCCTAATGCACCTGCATAGTCTCTTTATCATAAAAATAATTTAGATTAAACTGCTGGGGTTTGACCTCTGGGAATCATTTGGATTATTCCTCAAGGCCCCAATTTTCTAGGTGAGTGTTTCACAAAATGTGGTCAGTGGACTACTTGAGCATCTCCACAGATATACCAAATACAGTCCATAAAATTTTTATGTACAATGATCTTTGAGAACCTGTATGCGTGCATGCGTGCTAAGTTGCTTCAGTCATGTCCGACTCTGCGATCGTATGGACTGTATGCATCTCCTCTGTCCGTGGATTCTCCAGGCAGGAATACTGAAGTGGGTTGTCAGGCCCTCCTCCAGGGAATCTTCCTGGTCCAGGGATTGAACCCACATCTCTTATAGCTCCTGTATCAGCAGGCAGATTCTTTACCACTAAGGCCACCTTGGAAGCCCTAAGAACCTGTATAGGCACCTGCAAAATAAATTGGAAACCAATGAGCTTTAATGACCTTTCATTTATTTTGGTAAAATATTTGAGAAAAAATTGACCTTTAGACAGTACCCCAATATGCTTTCAAAGAATCAGTCTAATTTATTTTAGAGTGTTGAACATAAGCAGATATATAATTTTTCAGTATTTGCTTGGAACTACAAAGTTAAAACACAAAAGCTACTAGGAAATCTGAAATAAATAAATTATTAATTTATTGCTTCATCCAGGTAAATATCCCTGATGCTTTACTTAGTAAACATTTTATTTTCAGCCAACATCACAGAATATATGTCATTGAATCATTAGTAATTAGAGTTGATTAAATTCTAGAACTGGAGAACAACTTAAATATTAAAAAAACAAACAACAACAACCTGACATCTGACTTTTAAACTCATCTTGTATTTCACAGTCCTCTATTCTCACCTGGAATATGCCTTTCCTCTCCTATCCTAAGCTGGCCCATTTTGAAAGATCTAACTCAGAATCTTCTATGGTTTTTTACTCTCCTGGGGGTGGAGGGGTGGGGCCCTGTAACAACAGTAGTTCATACAATTTATTTTGTAATGCAGCAAACACTGTTTTGTGACATTGATCTCTTATTCTTGCAAACAGATGTTTAAGTCTTGTTTTAAATGTTGTACATGTGTATGTCTTGTCTCTCTAGCTGACTAACTCTCTATATCTCCAGTGGAGCCCAGCACAGTCTCAAACACAATACAGTCTCAGTAAATATTGAATAATCGATTTGAGATGTACTCAGTTTCAGTGGGTTAAAGGAGAACATAGAAGAATCAGCTGTACTACAGTTTACTTGAATACAGCTGCTAACAAAGTTAAAGTCCACTCAGGGATGCTATTGTATCAACTTTTACGCCTAGATAGAACTCCTATAGGATAACAGAATTAAAGGAATAGTCACTCACTTCCAAAAGTAATATTTGGAATTTCTCCCTCACTTTCAAAACCTTCAGAAATATAGGATCTCAAACTTAGAAAAATTACTTTGTATAATTATTTATTCACTTATTATCTATGAACATATATGCAATTGTGTTAACACAAATGGATATAGATGTAAATGTGCTTATAGATACACACATGTGCAAGCAAATGCACTAGCTTTTAATGTTAAGGAGAGAATCTAATCGACTTTATTCTTCCATTTTGCAACTTAGATTGGAAAAGTTCCAAAGCACTTACGGGGCTCTGCTGCCTTAAACAGGCTACCCTGCCATATGGCAGTTTTACTGTGGTGGTTTAGTTATAATTGATTTATATTAGATTATGATGATATACTCGGTAGTCCATTAACAAAGTGACTAAGCTGAGTTCTTGACTACTGGATATGCCTGTATAAAATTTAAGATTTTTATTTCTAATGTTCAGTTCCAGTCTTTGTTACTGTCTCTCTTTGATTCTGTGCTCTTTGTATCTAAAATTCATCTGCCCTGGGAAAATGTTTTACAAGGGACATATATTATGAATCACGTTGCTTCAAGTTCACAAAAGCTATGATGTTGATACTCTTCATTTTCAGTCAAGCTTTCAGTAATAGTTGCTAGTTACTCATGTTGAAAATGGTCAGGAAACATATAAATTCACTGTGAACTAAGTAAATTAATATGAACCAACACTTTTAAGAAAACAGTACCATACCAACATTTTAAACTGAGATGCTAATGAGAAACAAGATTAGATTTGTGATTTTCCTCCTCCTTTTTTTTTTTTTTTTTTTTAGTTTTCCTATCCTTTTTCTATCTCTTCATGCTATGCTAAGTCGCTTCAGTCGTGTCCAACTCTGTGCGACCCCATAGACAGAAGCCCACCAGGCTCCCCCGTCCCTGGGATTCTTCAGACAAGAACACTGGAGTGGGTTGCCATTTCCTTCTCCAATGCATGAAAGTGAAAAGTGAAAGGGAAGTCGCTCAGTCGTGTCCGACTCTTCGCGACCCCATGGACTGCAGCCTACCAGGCTCCTCCATCCATGGGATTTTCCAGGCAAGAGTACTGGAGTGGGGTGCCATTGCCTTCTCCATCTCTCATAATGTCATTGATAAGTTAAAAAAAATGACCAAGAATCAACTAGCACAGATCTCATAACCTCTTAATTATTAAAAAATAAATAGTAAGAATTCTATGGAGAATTTACATAATTTATCTTCTTATAATCTAATTTATAGTAAATCATCAACTATTGGCAAATATGAAGTTACTTAATAATTTGCAAACCTGATAGGCACATATTTAAAAGCAAAGCAATTAAAACTTAAATGACTAGCTAGAGATGGTCATGTTAGGGAGTACAGCTTTAAAAACATTCATCCTAGATGAATACTTTTCTTAATTCAAGCAAAACTGCTTTAGCTTTCCTTTTTATTTTTTTGGTCACCCTATTGCCCTCAGGAAAACCCCACTCCTGAGTTGGTGAGACTTCTAAGACATGTCTCATTCTGTGATTCAGTAGTCTGTACCAATTCAGTCAAAATAAAAGAACGTCCATATAAGCAAATAAAATGTGGATTTAATGCAAAGTTCCTGATTTATTGAAAAACATTGGCTAAAAGTACTTCATTTCTTTTACTGCTGCAATAAAGTGGTTTTACAGTTAGTCACATATAACTTCCAGGAGTGACAAATTTGGTACTTAAAAAAAATTTAGGTTAAAAAAAAGCCCTGTCACTTCTACTAAGTCATTTTTAGAGCATGATCATTTTAATTCTTCCCTCTCTCTAATTTTATAACCCGGAGACAACCTTTCCAAGGAAAATCCCCTAACCTCCTGTAAAGAACGCTTCTGCTTCTCATTGTTATGATTCTCGATGAATGATTAGTGAGGTTAGAATTGACCTGGAAATTAACCAACATTTGGGTGCTTTTGCTTGGTGCTCTGTGCACATAATAAATAAACATCATCATTTTAAAAGAGCTTAAATGTACAAATTTAACTTAAAACCTTTGATTGTTAGTAGAGATCAAGTATTTCAGTTACTTAGTGCTTATAATTTGCTGAGGAAATACTGTGCCCAGTCACAATGCTACAGTCAAGGAAAATTTGCAGGTGCCAAAGATTTAAGCTGAGGAAGAAAGTGGCCTGAATTTAAGATAATTTTGGAGATACATAGTTAAAAATGTCAATGTGACTTTGAGAAACATTTTTAACATTATATCTGTAAGTCATTAGTGAATCATGTTCCACACGAATAAGCAAACAATTTTTCAGCCACTGTTAACTTTAACAGCAGAATTTTTACATTTTGCTTATTGATTTAGAGAAATGTCTGTTATGTTGCATATTTCAATTTCCATATTTAATTTTGGAATTCGTTTAACAAAGCAGGCATTTCCAAGTCAGAGCCTTGAATGGACAAGTTAAGAAATCGGTGTTCAAAATGAGGTATGCATTATAAATCTGTTTATAAAACAGGTAGCCAGACCTATATCATCAGAATTTCATAAAATAGCTTTGAGGATTTTGGTGTTTTTTGAAAAGTCTTTATAAGATTTTGATGTGTGCCTAGGAGTTAGAGGCATTTGTCAAATATGGATGAGGCCATGTAGACTATTTTGTAGGACAGATGTGACTTGCTCTTACAATGGTTTTCCTCAGAGCCGTTGATTTCCTGCCTGTCCTCTCCCACACTTCTCTAGAGGATGCCTTCTGTCACAGCACTTCATGTTCTTTGTTCTTTAAGTTAGTGTTATAGGCAATTTCCTCTCTTCCTCTAACTGACTGGAGACTCTGGAATGGGAGCCTTGTCTGCCTTGCTTCCCATATTATCACTAGTGATTAGTGTAGGGTTTGGCCCACAACAGATAATTGATCAATATTTATTGAATGAATGTAGAATTTAATTTGCTGCTTTAATTCATTAAAATGTGCCTTTTAAAATGAGCATGCTCGAATAGTGATTTGAATGAAGAGCGGGATGGAGTGAGGGTAGGCAGGGAGATTTAGGGAGTTTGGAGAGATGGTCCTTAGGAGCACTATGGCTTTCAAGTGTGAGTCCCCCTTCCAGCACCAGGCATTTTTGCATTTAGTCTTGAAATATTCCAGAAGTCAGTTAAAAACTGAAGACTGTGCAAATATGTGCCAAATTTCCACATGGTCTTTATTTGTTCTTATAGCTATGCAGTTATATTTCTACTCTACGTGGAAAAGTTGAAAAAAATTATTTGTAATAAAAACATAATTCAGTGACAGTGATATAAATGTTCTTTGATAAGGTGTATGTTCAGCTGGTAGTGGATTTTTGGTAAATTTTTCAAGAATTTGGGAAATCGGTTAACTTGCGTTTAATAGTGAAATAAAATGAAGTAATTCAGTCAGCTGATTTATTTCTGATAACCATCATATGGGCAGAGAGTCATATGGTTACCAAATTAAATAGTATTGTGTGAGTAGGAAAAGTAAAATTCTTTTAAAAGTAAAATTCTTTTAAAAAAGAATACCCAAGGATTTTCTGAAACTTTCTCCTAGGACATGGCTATTAGTGATCATCTTGAAAAGCATAGCGTAGCTGTGCTTTGTTTATATTAGGTACCAGCTCCTCCCTTCTACGCAAGTGGAAACTTAGGTCTAAATAATTTGCATACCTATCTCAAGGTAATAACTATTTAATGGCAGATCTGGGCTAGAAATTGGGTCTGTAACTTACTGTAAAATCTTTCCATTACAACGCTACTCTTCAAATTTTTCTCCATCTGGACCATACAGGAACAAGGGTTATAGTCATCACTTCTTTCCTTAATGCACAATGCACTTACTTCAATGATAAGAATTGTTTAATTTTGGCTCCAGAGGAAATGAATTATTTCAAGAATTAGAACGTGGAACTCTGATCAAAATTTGCAAAGCAACAATGAGTCATTTGACATAACTCTAATACATAATGTCCTAATTAGATATCTTCCATTTAAATGCTATTGAACATGGGAATTGAAGTTAGCACACATCAGTTCAAGTGTCAGCACTCAGCTTCTCTACTGCCTGGCAGTGTGGTGCTAGATAATTGCTTTAGCTTCTCTGGTATGATGTTTCTTCATTTATAACATCAAATATCTGTTAAAACTGATGTTTTAGTTAAACTGATGTTTAACTGAAGATTAAATGATAATTTATGTTGAACTGCCTGTGTAAATCGTACTTTAAAAATATTATGCAGGTGTTTATAAATGTGAGTTTCTATGTATCTAGTTTAGTTTATAAGAATGGAATGTGTCAGAAGAACTTAATGTCCTATATTCTACCTGATGACACTCTACCCATATCTGTAGATGTCAGAGTTAAGACAGCTAAAATAACGTACCTCTAATGATCCTGACCCCTAATGGGAATTACTTGGGCAAGTTGGGAGCAGTATCTGTCACCTACTCCTGTAATTTGAGATTTCTTGATGATACAGACAATTTGGGCTTCCCAGGTGGCTCACTGGGTAAAGAATCCACCTGCAATGCAGGAGACGTCGGTTAGATCCCTGGGTTGGGAAGATCCCCTGGAGAGGGAAATGACAACTCATTCCAGTATTCTTGCCTGGAAAATCCCATGGAAGGAGGAGCCTGGTGGGCTACAGTCTTTAGGGTCACAAAGAGTCAGAAAAAACTAAGCAACTGAGCACAACAACAGTAGACAATTTATGGTATCATAAAATTTGAGGTAAATAGCAGTCTTAGGATTGGAAGGCACCTAACAGAGACCGATAACTGGATTCCCAAGCCCAAATCCCATGGATATTAATTCTTTGATGTAGAAAGGGGCCTGGGAATCTACATTGTTAATAGTCACTTCCTCCTCTTGTTGGCTCAGGTGATTCGACTGACCATCTGTTTGGGTGTGAGAAGCATGCAAGTGATAGTCACTTAGTCGTGTCCGACTCTTTTCGACCCCTGGACTGTAGCCCGCCAGGTTCCTCTGTCCATAGAACTCTCCAAGCAAGAATACTGGAGTGAGTTACCATTCCCTTCTCCAGGGGATCTTCCCAACCCAGGGATCAAACCCAGGTCTCCTACATTGGAGGCAGATTCTTTACCATCGGAGCCACCAGGGAAGCCCTGCACCTTCTTCAGATTCCTGATTGGGTTATTTAATTATCCTCCTCTTCCCTCTGACCCAGGTTTTCCTGAAGCCCAGCTAGAGTTCATCAACAGTTTTGATGCTTGAAACATTTTACTGTGAATAATGAAGGCTCCAAAGATAATATATGCATCCTTTTTTTCCCTCTTTTGGTTGATCTAGATAATCTTGCAATAAGAAATCAGTGAAAATCGTTTTTGACAAAAAGTATGTTTTCCATTTTCATGTTGTTCTCAGAGACCTAAAAATTTTGTATCCTGTTCTTTGCTGACATGATAATGATGGGGTTTTTTATTTTCTTTCTTACTCCGGGGCTAACTTGACACTGAATCAATTTTAAGATACCCAGGCTGGCATTAAAATTCAAATTGATATGTAGAAACTTGTGTCATTGTGAGAAAACTGACAAAAAAACATAGACAAGTGTTTCACTCTGTATTACTTTTTACTGTCTTTCAGAACTAGAGAAGATGGATATTTATGTATTTTTTAAAAGTTGTTGTATTAATTTTTTTCCAATAGGTCCTGCTTTTTTGAGACTGTAAATTCCTTTTTAATCCATGTATTAAAAATGTAGATATTCCCCGCTCTGGATTCCCAGTTTCAGTGCCTTATACATAGAGGGGCATGGCCAAAAATGTGTTCTTTCTTCTAAACCATTTAAACAATATTGTAATGTCTATAATTGGCAACTTAGTTAAATCTGCAGAATCCCTGTACAGCAGCACTTAGATTGATGGGTGATTGAAGAACTGGGAGAAGGTATGTATAACCAGGGCCAAGTATCTGGGGATTCTGCCTGACACGCAGACCCAGCCCTGAGTGGACGTGTGAAGCTTGGAAGCTGCAGTACAGACCCAAGCAGCAAGGACAGTCCGTCTATATCACTTGACAGAGCAAAGGCTGGTAGAATCCAGGGTAAGACAGAGGGCCAAGGTGGGAAACTAGAGCAGAGCTGGTAGCTATTTTAGTGTTTTCAGGTCCCACTGGTTATTGGTTTGGGAACTCTGAGTCCTCGGTCCTCACTTGCAGAGAGGAAAGCAGGGTTCTGGAGTAAGCCATGCTGTCCGCATTGAAATGAAAAAGAGACACTCCCAACATTGTCCAGTACATATGTCTAGAGACAGAAAAGTGATAAGAGC
>NW_011495050.1:16806104-16827657 GCF_000754665.1 Bison bison bison | reverse complement strand
ATATATATATATATATATATATATAAAAGAATTCAAGAAATGTGGAATAAAATAATGGTCAAAATATATACCAGTTTTTTTAGGAATTTATTTTTTTGCAGTTAATTTCTGCAGTTTCTGCTGTACTGCAAAGTGAATCAGATCCATCATCTATCTATCTATGATTTCTCATATTCTTTTCCACTATAGTTTATCACAGGATACTGAATATCTTTCCCTGTGCTATACAGTAGGACCTTATTAATCCATTCTGTTTTTTTTTTTTCCAATTTCTATTTTATATTTGGAGTATAATTGATTAACAATAGTGTGTTAGTTTCAGGCATACTGCAGAGTGATTCAGTATATGTATGCATGTGTCTGTCCTTTTTCAGATTCGTTTCCCATGTAAAATTGATGCTAATGAACTTACTTACCAAAAAACAGACTTACAGACTTAGAAGACAAACTTATGGTTACCAAAGGGGAACGGCTTGGGGGAGGGACAATTTGGAGTTTGGGAGTGGTATATATATACTACTATATTTAAAACAGATAACTAACAAGGACCTACTGTATAGCACAGGAAACTCTGCTTAATATTCTGTAACAACCTAACTGGGAAAATGTTTATAATTTTAATGGTAAAAACATAGATGTTACTCCCTCTGGAGTCTCAATTCTGTGCTTCTTACATAGAAAGTAATGGCCAAAAATGTGTTCTCTGTTTAAATAATGTGGTAATATCTATAATTTGTTTTAAGATAAATGCAATGTAGTTCAGGCCCGCAGCACAAGTGAAATATCTAAGGCTAGCTTTCTTGAACCTCAGAGCTTTCGAATCAGTCCTAATAAACAAAGAGGAACTTGTTGCATTTCTCTTTTTGCAGTTCATTGGCTCCATTGTTAAAAAAGTGTATCAGTTATGGAAATAAAAGCCATTAGAAGCTTATTTGTGTGAGATAATCTATAACACTGCCTTTCTATAACCAGAAGATGTGTAGCAAAACATGTTTACAAAAATCTTGACTGCATGCTTGGTGGGATTCTTTTAGGAACAATAGCTAGTACTTTGCCAGTCCTATATATTTTTCTGTGTATCAGATATCTTGATTATATAACTCTCACTGTGTTTCAAAGCTGTTTTTATTACATTGCCTAAGTCAAGGTACTGCCGAGTTGGTGAGTTGCTTGAACTCCCCATTGAGCATCAAACAGTGGGTAGGTAATGTGAGACGCAAGCTCAGTTATTACCGTGATAATCTTTTGAGAGTGGATGATTATGGTAGTACATTGTTTTCTTGTCGGTGGCGTTTCTCATAGGTCATTTGACTCAGGTAAATTTTAAATTCTGTTTCATGGTTTGCAGGGGAGCAAGGAGCAACCATATATCTTGTGCCTAGCTCTCTGAACTGCATGTGTTTGAAAGCAAAGAGCAATACTTACCAGGGAGCACTGATACCTTATCTCATTTGCCACTTCTTTCTTCCTTTCAGAATCTTTTCATCTTTTGTGCCTATGTTTATGCATGTATCTTCAACTTACACGGCAGGCAGTTAAATTACATAACTCTGTACCTACTAATATAACCATATCTAAACAATCTCAGGTATTGCACCAGGATCGCTGTAGATCACAGATTGTGTGTTACCAGTGTAAAAGTAAGTTATGTATGATGTAGTTTCTATTCTTATTTTTTATTTGAACTCTTAATATCAGCTAGACTTATTTTCCTCTAATCAGGTATTTATTGAGCTCATATAATGGAATCTAAAAGATTGGAATGTAAAATTAATACCAAAAAAAAAGTTATACTCTCAAAAGTTGAAAAGATTCCTTTGAAGGGAGAAGAAATAGTTTCATATGTAGTAACTGCAATCAATACATGCTCCCTAAATTAATGGAGGATGACACTATAGGATTATTTTCCCAAAACTCCAGAAAATATGTGGAAGCAAAGTGAGAGGAAGAGAAGCTTGGTATGGGCTGGAAAAATGTGTTATATCACATTTTAATGTAAGAAGAATAATTTTAAACACAGGCTGCATTGCTTCCTTTAAGTTTCATGGTTTCTTCTGCCACTATTAGTATATTCAGTCTGCCATAACAAAATACCTTAGACTGGGTGGCTTAAACAACAGATATTTATCTCCTCACCATTATACAGGCTGGGAATCTAAGATCTGAGTGCCAGCCTGATCAGGTTCTGGTGAGGACTCTCCTGGCACACAGACAGCCATCTTCTCCTTGTGTGCACACATAGCCTTTTCTCAGGGTGAGTGGAGAGAGAGGGCACTCTGCTCTCTCAGCCTGTTCTTATAAGGACGCATCTCACTGGGTCAGAGCCCGGCCCTTAAGGCCGCATTTATAATGGGTTCCATGAAGACACTATCTGCAAATAAGGCCACACTGGGAGTTAAGACGTCAACATATCCATTTTGGAAAGACGTCAGTCCATAGCAGTCAGTAATGAGTTTGCTGAGAGAATGGCATCCATGTAATAATGTATCTTAAGTAGGTAAGTAAGCATCCAGCTGATGCTCAGATAAGAACCACATGGCAGGCCCTCTACTGGGTTTAACTCTGTTTAGAAGAGAGTGTCAATTTTGAGTGCAGTTACAAAAGCATAAACTAGCTTAAGTGTAAAACAACATCACAACAGCTTCTTTGTGCAAATGATGGGAATGGGGCTGCAAATCCCAATTTGGATCTGGCTTCCAAGTTAATATTCTGCAGTTGAGTGGATGAGCAGTCAAATATTACATATGTGCTCTGAAAAAAATCCATACTCTCTGAGAAGGTGCAGATTGTGTTAGATCAAACAGTTTAGTGTGATTGTTGGATTGTCTTGTGTTTTTCTCTATTTGATTTGTCAATTATGGCAAGAAGTATATTTTCACCTCCCGTTATTATGAATATGAATTTGTCCACTTTTCTCTTGTAATTCACTAAATTTTTGCTTATGTGTTTTGACGCTATGCTATTAAGTACACACAAGCCATTGTCACCTCCTTTGAGTGAATACCAAGCTGCATGATTGCTGTCCAATGGGAAAAATATGTTTAGTTTTATAAGAAACTACCAAATCATCTTTCAAAGTGACTGTACTATTTATATTCCCATTAGCAATGAATAAGAGTTCCTGATATTCCATATTCTTGCCAACAACTCACATTGTTATAGATTTTGACCATCCTACTAGGTAGCTAGTGGCATCTCATTGTTTTAATTTATACTTGCCTGATGATGTAGGACGTGGAACATCTTGCCATGTGCTTATTTGCCATCTGTATATCTTCTTTGTTGATATACCTGTTAAGATTGACATACCTGTTTAAAAAAAAGTGGCCCATTTTTGATTGGGTAGTTTTGTTTCTTGTTTAATTTTATGAGATTTTTTGATCCTTTGTCAGTTATAACTTTTGCAGATATGTTCTCCCAGTCTGTGGCTTGTCTTTTCCTTCCCTTGACATTATCTTTTGCAGAGAAGACATTTTTAATTTTAATTATTCCTTTACCTTTATTTATTTATTTTTTTATTTCAAGTGTTCCTACTTAATGTACTGTGTAGGCAGGTTTTTTAAAATGTTAACTCAGAGTCTTTGTCCATTAACTGGGTATTTCTTCTGTTTGCATTTATCATGGTTATAGATCTACTTCTATGTATTTCTCCCATTCAATTTTGTATCTTATAAATTATTTGATTTTTTGCAAACATTTTTTTTCAGCCTTAAAAAAAATCTTTTTTCTTTACTCACTTGGAGGATATATATTCTTATTTCTGTTTTTTAAAATTTCCTTTATGTATTTATATTGATATTTCAACAGCAATGAAGTCCATCATTAAGCAACATCTATATCCTTCTGATGAACAATTCTAAGACTATAAAATAATTTAATCCCAGTACACTTTCTTATTTTATGTGATCTTATTTTCTTATATTTTAGAAATTTATTATTGTTATAAATGAAATATTTATATAGATGTATTCTGCTTATTTACCGGGGTTCTTTGTCTCTATTGCCTTTTGCATTTGACTCTTTTAATTTCTTATTCCTGAGAGAACTTTGTGTTTCCTTCTGCAGTATTCTCCAGGCAGTGAACCCTCAGCATCTTAAAGCCTAGAAAGATCTTTATTTTGCTTTTAATACTGAATAATAAACTAGCTATATTAAAATTTATATTGACGGTTAATTTCTCACAAAATTTAAAGAGATTATTCTGTTATTTTCTGGCTTCATTTCTTGCCGTTGGAAAGATTAATTGTTGTATTAATTGTCATTCCTTTGTAGGATACCTATCTTTTCTCTATGGTTACTTTTAATAAATCTTTTTTTTGACTTTGAGGTTCTGTAGTTTCATATGATCTGCTTAGGGGTGGCTTTTTAAAAAATATGATATGTGTTTTCCAAATATGATGATTCATTTCATTTATCAATTCCAGAGAAAATGTTTAGCCGTTATGTTTTCAAATATTTATTTTCCTTCAGCCTCACTATTCTCTTTTCCTGGAACTTGCTAGAGATATAACTATTAATTCTTCCCTCCATGTATTTTACTACAGAGATTAAATTCTCCCCTGAGGATTTTTTTTTAATTTAAATATATTCATGTCTAGAAGTTAAATTTTTCTTCAAATCTGACTTCTGCTTTAATAGTGATTTATTTTAATAGCATGGACTTTTTGATTACTCCCTTTATATCATGAATTATTTTAAATATATCTTTTTTTTTTTTTTTTTTGCGTTTATCTACTAGTTTCAAATCAGTTTCCTCAAGTGTAAAAGAAGATAATTGTACCCACTCACTAAGTTACCATGGCATTAAATGAATGAATACATGGAATGTCCTTGGAACAGTGCCTGGCAAACAGTACTTCTTCAATAAATGTTGACTGTCATTATTATCATCACCCAAAGTTTCTAGGGGCCCAATTCTGATAAATCTATGTCTTTAACCATATATTTTCTAATTTGGGGTTGTGGTCTTATTTTAAAAGGACTTGATCTGCGCAAATCCTGGGTGTTTCGGGAACGTGTTTTACAGAACAGTTTTTATATTTGTTTCTGTCATCTGCCTTATGAAATATTACCAGCCTGGGCTATTTTTGGTCCCAATTTATCAGAGGTTGGATTCTGAGAGTAAAGATAGTGTAAATTCTAGCCCTAAACCCTGATCAAGGTGTATAAATATGTCAGTGCTGACACACCCTAGAAAATCCATGTCTTTTTACCACCTAAAACCTAGGTAAGACAGACAAGTTTCCCAAGTAACTTGATATGTTGGTAAGTTTAGTTTATAGAGATACCTGAGTTCACAAAATGAGCTCAGTTAGTTGTTAACCACATGTGGCCACAAATGCCCAGGGTGACAGAATATAGAGCCCAGGAGCCTGCCTACAGGTGGTGGTGACTTCACAGAGGTGACTGTTTTTTATTTTGTTTTGTGTTTTGAGACTAAGAATGAAACATCAGATGTACATTTTAACAAAATTCCCATGATAGGCATTGCGATGGAGTGTAGGCCTGAACAATATAAGTTAGGAGACTAAATCAATAATCTTGGCAAAGCATGATGAGATCTTGAAACAAAGCAAGTGAAGCAGAGATTGAGGCAATGGGAGGGCAAGTAGAGGCTTTAAAGAAGAGAAGCCCCAGGACTCTGTTAAAGATTTTGAGAGCTTTAAGTTTTCCCTGATGGCTTGGGGGTAAAAAATCCACCTGCAGTGCAGGAGATGTGGGAATAAGGATTCAATCCCTGGGTTGGGAAGATCTCCTGGAGGAAGAAATGGCAACCCACTCCAGTATTCTAGCCTGGAAAATCCTATGAACAGAGCATCCTGGCAATCTACAGTCCATAAGGTCCCAAAGAGTCCAATAAACTGAGTGTGATGGGTGGGGTGTAGGGAATAGATAAGAAGATTGAGTTAAAAAATATGGACTATCCAAACAAAAGAACGATGTAGGACTGACAATTAGGGAAGGATCAGAGTAAGAGGACCTAGCCAGAGATACTGAGAAGGAACTGTCAGAAAGATAGGAGGAAAACAGAGAGTGGAAGTGATTTCAGCTTATTTCATAAAAATTTAAGGCATTACTGATACATTATGACTTATGCTTATCATCTATTTGACTAAATGTGGCCTGATTTATATACTGGAGCAAGTTCAGGAACACAGAGCTCCATCACCTGAGCTTTGGATGATTCACATGAAAGCCTGGCCAGGAATGAGAAAATGGAGGCATCCTTTTAAAAGCTTTTCAGAAATGGATCTTTCTGATTGTCATTTTTTCCTTCTGCCTGACTCATAATCCTACTTTCAGCATTGAGAAGGCGATAATCTCCTAAGAACTCACTTGAACCTTATGGAATGGGCTCCACTCCTCATAAGCACCTTACTGATGTCTAGTCCTAATATCTGAGTGTTGCTCACTGAGATAGGATGCATAACTTCTCTGAATGTATGTATTTTAAATGACTGATCTTTGAACTTGTAAAGTGTTCTTGGAAGAGGCTGCCTTACTTGTATATGGTATATGTGTTTTATATATCTGATTTAATAAGAGTCTGTAGTCTTTCTTTTTCTCCCAGAACTTGATAGAGTTAAATGTTTTTGCCCTTGGAAAACTTCCTGATACTTGTTCTTGAGATGTTTGGTTATATTTTGAGAAGCAGAGGCATGTCCTGGCCTGTTTGAGCCACCACAAAAAATAGCACAGACTGCAAGGCTTGTAGGGATAAGGCCATGGCACCCCACTCCAGTACTCTTTCCTGGAAAATCCCATGGACAGAGGAGCCTGGTAGGCTGCAGTCCATGGGGTCGCTAAGAGTCGACACAACTGAGTGACTTCACTTTCACTTTTCACTTTCATGCATTGGAGAAAGAAATGGCAACCCACTCCAGTTTTCTTGCCTGGAGAATCCCAGGGACGGGAGAGCCTGGTGGGCTGCCGTCTATGGGGTCGCACAGAGTCAGACACAACTGAAGTGACTTGGTAGCAGCAGCAGCAGTGAGGCTTATAAGCAGTAGAACTTGTTGCTCACAGTTCTGGAGGCTGTAAATCCGAGATCAGGCTGCCAGCATGATCCTCTGGAAGAGGGCCCTCTTTATGATTACAGACTTCTTGTATCCTCACAAGTGAGGTCTGTGGGACCTCTTTTATAAATGCACTAATCCCACTCATTAAGTCTCTACCCTCATGACCTAATCATCTCCCAAATGCCCAATACCACCACTTTTGGAGGAGAGAATGTCATCATATGAATTTTAGAGAAGCATAAACATTCAGGGGCTTCACAGCTGGCTTTGGTGGTAAAGAACACACCTGCCATTGCAGGAAACTTAGGAGATGCAGGTTCAATCCCTAGAAGATTGGGAAGATCAATCAGGAAGATCCCCTGGAAGAGGACATGGCAACCCACTCCAGTATTCTTGCCTGGAGAATCCCATGGACAGAGGAGCCTGGTGGGCTACAGTCCATAGAGTCACAAAGAGTTGGACATCATTGAAGCAACTTAGCATGCATAAACATTCAGACTGGAGCAAGGGGGAAATGTAAGAGTTTTTTAAACTCAAGTGAGGATCCTTTGCTAGCACCTCCAAACTGCCCAGGAAATAACATTATTGAAATTTACATCCTATGAAGAATAATTTTTGAACTGAATTGGGTGGATGCATAGCAATGTATAAAAATTTCAGATTCAAGGATACTGATAAAAAACAAATCTCACAAGGGACTGATGTGTACAACAAGATGCCAGTTCATTTATCTGCAGAATCTGTCAAATGGACCAGAGATTCATGTTAGACATTCTATCATAGTTTTCTTCTGTAAGCAAGCTATATGGGAATCCAAACTATCAGAAGGATGTATGGCAAGCTGTGATCAAACTTAGAGGTCTAGGTGCATAATGCTAATACTTAATTGTACTAGATTTTGAAAGTCTCCATTGTCCATCTTCATAATTAGGAGATAAGTGTGCATCTGATGAAGTACTCATGATGCCTTGTCAGGTACCTTTCCTCTTGTTTTCTTTTGTTTCCATAGATGATTAATTCACTTTCTAAGTGGATTAATTTTTATTTATATTCAGTGTATTATATTGTACCTTTAATTTTTTATATAATGTCTTTGTATTAGAATGCCAGCTCCATGGTTCTTTAGAAGAGGGATCAGAAAATGTTTTCTGTGAGGGGCTAAATAGTAAATGTAAACTCTGCGGTTGTGTAAAAGCAACCATAGACCACTTGTAAATGAATGGATATGATTGTATTTTATAAAACTTTATTACAAAAGCAGATGGTGGGCTAGATTTTACCAACCCTTGCTCTAGAGCAGTATCTGAGAATTAGTAGGGAATTTTAAAAAATTTACAATGTCTGGAATAAATGAAATGAATCAAGATGATATAATCAAGATACCATCATTGACTGTATCTGTCCAGGTATTATTTACTATCTAGCACTGTGCTAAGTGATTGATCCATGTACATTTTCTCATTTATTATGTCAGTCCTGTCTATAAAGTCTGTCAGTTTTGGCTGCAAGTGAACAAGATCCCCAAATAACAATGACTTATATAAGAAAGAAGGTTATCTTTCTTAATGTATATGGAATTTAGTGTAAGCAGTCTGTGATTTGTTGGCAGCTTTGACAGCTCTAGAATTATAAGGCATTAAGATTCATTCTATTTTGTTGTTCCACCATGTTCAACCATACATTTTCACTTTAAGGGCCAAAACGGCTGCTCACACCCAGTCATCAGGTCTGACTCCATCCATCAAGAGAAAGAAAGGATGACATATATAGCTCTTCCTCTCTCAATATTAGAGGGCTCCTGAAATTGCACATATATTTTCTCCATAATCTAATTTTAGAACTTACCTCGTATGACCTACCAAAGTGGTTGGATAATGTTGCTTTTATTTTAGGCAACCACATACCCTATTTAAAATCAGAAATACCGATGTTAGAAAGATGGGCAGGGCAAATAATGGGAGTTAATGAGAAGTTGCTGCCACAGGTGGAACATCATTATTCCCATTTTTCCAGAAAGGAAACACAGGCTTAGAGAGGTTAAGTAACTTGCCCTTGGTAAAGAATTAGAAGAGTGCAGGTTGTGTGTGAACAGGGCAGGTCTCTGGAAAGTTTTAAGAGCTGTCCCGTGTTTGAAGCCATTCTCTCTCTTAAGGGAGACTTGACCTTTTCTGGTCCATTATGAGTTGTTATTTTAAACTTTATTCTCCATTGAAAGATATTAATTTTCTTCCTTTTCAAGTGAGTGTTTTAATATCAGTCTAGCGTTACCGTGAAAGTGAAGTGTCTCAGTCATGTCCGACTGTTTGCGAACCTGTGGACTGTAGCCTACCAGGCTCCTCCATCCATGGGTTTTTCCAGGCAAGAGTACTGGAGTGGGTTGCCATTTCCTTCTCCAGGGGATCTTCCTGACCTAGGGATCGAACCAGGGTCTCCTGCATTGGAAGCAGACGCTTTAACCTCTGAGCCACCAGGGAAGAACATTTAAGGGAAGAACAGTTAAGTGTTACCTTAACTGCCTGTAATATTGCATGTCACCTGAATTGAAAGGTTTAGTTTTGATGTAATTGCTCACTGAAGTGCATTACGATGGTAAATTTCTAACAGACACTGTAAAGACCATAGTAGATAGAACAGTGGTACCCAGATCATGATTGAGGTGCCTTAGGGTCAGAGTTACAGCTGTGCCACAGCATGGTCTTAGTTAATCACTTTGCCAAAGACTCTGTGGTGAATATTCTGTTTAGAAGAGATTCACTAAATAACTAGGCAATTAGGTGATATAACTATATAATTAATTATAGGAAAATTTTGTATTTCAAGAATTGTCTCTTTGCACTTACTAGTCATCAGAAATTCAAATTGCTCCATCAGATACTTAAGCTTATGTTTTTTATCATAAACCAAGCATCTGAAGATTTTTGCAAAGGAGACTAACAACCAGTTATCTCTTCTGGTTTTTGTGTAGCTCCTAAAAGTAGAATATTAAAATAAAGGACCTTCTAGTTCAATAGTTTATTGCATTTCTTTTTTTTTTTTTCAGTTTGGATTCATTTATATTTTTATTGAAGTGATGTTATCATTTATGTACCAATTTCTTGCAAAAGTTTACCACTTTATTATTAAAAATGCTCTATAGAGTTACTGCTACGTAAACAGCAATAGAGAACCACTAAAATATCTGTAATCTAGAATAATGATTTTTTTTTTCCTTGTTGGGTTACCAGATTGCAGCTGTAATTGCCTGAAATTTCGAAGATGTAACTATGCTTACATACATTTTGCATGTTATATATATACTTAGTTATCAATCTGTAATTTAGGCAAGTGATATTGAGCTAATTCTGAAAATAGAATCCAATTTTTGTTAGAGAATTTCATTTTAATAGTTCTAAAATGAGCCATTTGAAGGCAGGCATGCTTTCTTACCTGTGTTTAAATCCTAAGAATTGAGTACAGAGCTGGACCCACAGACGTGGAAGTAGAAATAGTATTTGTCTGAGAAAATGAAATTAAAAAGAAAATTCCCTATCTAGTAGAAGATGATCTACACAAAATACATTTCTTAAGATTACTTATTAAAAACATTTCTTAATGTATAACTGACTAAAGCTCAGGATTAAAAACACAGTATTTTTTACCTTGATCCAAAATCTTAATATGGAAATAAAATGATATATTTGAAAAGTCATTTGTTTATATAAAATATGTATAAATCCTTAGATAGCTATTCTTGGTTATTGTGAAAATGTATTGTGTTTATAGATTTTTTTTTAATTCTTCTGTCATCAACCAGTCTTACATGCTTTTACATTTTTCTGGTATGTAGATTTAATTGGAGGTAGCCTGCATTTTGAAATCCCAAGGACCATTTTCACCAAAGAACTGTTTCATTCTGATTAAGCTGCATCGCATTGTATTCTTGCTCAAGGAGTATCCTGCCCTCAGTCCTGTTTCCTTTCACCTCTTGGTCAAAGAACTGCATCATTTCATAGTGAGACGAGTACAGTAAAAAGCATAATAATAATAATAACAATAATAATAATAATAAATGTTAATCAAAAACTGCATGTGTCTTTCTGATTGTGCCAGTGTTGTGGTATTCAATTATGCAATTTTCATTGGCATATTAATCATCTTTTCAACAAACAAGCCGGCGTTAATTAGAGCAAACCATGGATAAAGACATGTTGCCGGATCATCATTCCGTTTATCACAGTGCACAGGCTGGCCGTTAAGTAAATTCCGGACTGTGAGATGAATTTCAATGTTGGCTTCATCTTTTTTGTTGTTGTTGTTGGAGTTTGAATGCAACTCATCTAACAATAATAACAACAAACTTCAGACTTCACAAGAGAAAGATGAATTTGTTTGTAATTAATGGTGAAGAAAGAAAGATAGAATAGCTGTATGCTTCATACGTGGAATTAGGCTATTTACAACCAAACAATTTTTGAAGATTTTCCATTTTTTCCTCTTAATTCAAAGTACCGAAATGACAGGGTTGAATAGAGAATTTATTTCCTCTGTCTACCTTGCAAAAAATATTGTTTGATAAAATGAGTTAGTAGTTGTAGTTTATATGCAAAACTCAGTGTTTTGCAAAAAAGAATGTATAGTATTTCAGCATGTTGAACTTAAATCTTTGAATTAAACTAAAATAAAATATTTTTTGTAAATACAACACAAGCTATCACACTTTCTGTATTTCAATCTCAATTGCAACGTTCTTCAACTCTTCTCAATCCTCCTTTATAAGTAATAATTGTATCCCTAGACTTTCAAAACCTACATATGACAAAAGTATTCATTATAGAAGGGATAAATCAACTTATCAAAGTGTGTTGAAACAAGGAAAACCAAATATATTTGCTATTTTACTGTATGCTTGTAAGCTCCACATTAAACAATAATTATAATTCATCTTAAAACCTAGACTCCACAAATATATCCATTGTTTGCTCTTTTTAAAAATATAAAATTTCCACAAACTAATTAGTTATAAGTCAGTTACATATGTTTAGTTGATATGTGTGTTAAAACCTTAAGGATTTTGATACTTTATACAGACACCCCACTACAGATAATTTCTGCCAAAAATCCCAGATTATCTCTAGTACTGCAAAAAATGGTATTGATCAAAATATGTGAAACTGGAAAAATATTCTTTTATACAAAGTAGTATTTGTTTTCACACTTGTTTCACATTTCAATGAAGAAGAATAATATATATTTCTTCTTGGAAAAATTATGTGTGAGAGAAAATGACCAGTAAAGTATCTGTAAAGTATAACAAAGGTAAGGAATATTTCACGACCATCAGAGTAAAGAAATATTGTGAGATTTTTGCTTTTTGCTTATAGCTGTCTTCAGCTCAAGGCAATAATTATAGTTTTTCAATAGAATTCCCAAGTAGTAAGTATAATAGTACACATACAATTCTTAGCAAATGATAAGCTCTCATTTAACAGTATTTGACTCTTGAGAGTCCCTTGGACTACAAGGAGAGCCAACAAGTCCATCCTAAAGGAGATCAGTCCTGGGTGTTCATTTGAAGGACTGATATTAAAGCTGAAACCCCAATACTGTGGCCACCTGATGCGAAGAGCTGACTCCTTGGAAAAGCCCCTGATGCTGGGAAAGATTGAAGGCGGGAGGAGAAGGGGATGACAGAGGATAAGATGGTTGGATGGCATCACCAACTCAATGGACATGAATTTGGGTAAATTCCAGGAGCTGGTGATGGACAGAGAGGCCTGGCATGCTGTAGTCCATGGGATCGCAAAGAGTCAGACACTACTGAGAGACTGAACTGAACTGAACTGATTAGCATTGATTAGATTTAGGTGGGAATCTTCTATTCTGAAATTAAATAGATATGAGAATTTTTATAATTTTAAAATGCAACTTATATTTATGACACTGCAGAGTGAAATATAATATACAAATATGTAGCAATTAATGGCCTGTGTGCATGTTAAGTCTCTTGAGTCACGTCCGACTCATTGCGATGCCATGGGCTGTAGCCTGCCAGGCTCCTCTGTCTGTGGGGTTTTCCAGGCAAGAATACTGGAGTGTGTTGCCATGCCCTTCTCCAGGGCATCTTCCTGACCCACGGGATTGAACCTGTGTCTCTTATGTCTCCTGCTACATTTGCAATAGTTAGGGATGGTCGGTGGATTTGCATCCTAATATAGTATTTTTTTAGCTCACTCAGTTTTCTTAGACTCTGAATTAACTTGAGACTTCAGTCAGTTACCTCTCGTGGAAGGAGAATTTATAAAGTTATATGGTAGGAGTTAAATGTGTTTAAACATATCTTGCCCTGAAAATAATATAAATCTAATTATTTTCTCTTAATAACTTTCATTTCAAATTAAAAGTTTATATTCTTTATATTCTTACAGAATATAGTTTGATCCTAAGATTACCGCTTAGTTTGACCTCATACAAACCTGTGAGCTTCTCATTTTTTGGCACCCCAGAGCTTAATTTAGCAGCTACTTTGTGTACAAAGAAAACTCTGTTTTTTGGAGGTACTGATCTGTGCTAGAAATTCTGGTGGTGGGATATAGAAAGGATCACACTCTTTTTGGAAAAGCAAGTGCTTATAAGTATCAATTATTTCTAGATTAAACCCTGGAAAAAAGATCGAGTCCCCATACTTTCACACTTTATACCTTGAGATTTGGACAGTCTTCTTACCTTCAACACACACTGTGAGTAGTAATAAGTACTTCTGCTCTACTCATGACATCACCTGATGACATCATGCCAAAGTTGTGACAGGCACAGATGGTGCTTATCAGACTCTCCCACCTTGGCCTCAGCTCCACTTGGCAGCTTTAACCTCTTTGACCTCAAAGTCATATTCCAAAACGTCACCTTTTACTGCAAACCCTTATCAATATTCAATAGATTGATCTATCAGTGGAGAGACAAGCAGTGATTCTGTCCTCTAACTTATAGCTTACGTTGCTTCTAATTGCAGTCCTTGTCTCTCTTTCCCTTTACAGCAACCTTCTAGAAATTATTTCGTTATATTTTCTCTTATTTATCCCCAGACTACAGTAGCAAACTTACTTTTAAAAATTAGATTGTCTACTGGATCCATGAGCCATTTATTCTTTAACTTATCCACCCTCCTATATAACCATCTCTCTTGCGCAACTATCTTCATATTGTTCTAATTATCCTCTTTTACATCCACTTGAGCTCTCTTTAATGTTGGTGTTCCCTAAGATTTTCATCTCAGCTTTGGGCATTCCCAGGTGACTCTGTGGTAAAGAATCTGCCTGCCAAAACAGGAGACTCAGGAGACAAGGGTTCAGTCTCTGAGTGGGGAAGATACACTGAAGGAGGGCATGGCAACCGACTCCAGTATTCTTGCCTGGAGAATCCCCATGGACAGAGGAGCCTGGCAGGCTACAGTCCATGCAGTCTGCACAGTTGCAAACAGAGCGAATGAACACGTGCACAGCCTGCATGCTTTCTGTGGTCTCATCCATATCCAGGGCATAAGTAGGGTAAAAACTTCCAAATTCATAGCTTTAACTCACTATTGACCAGAGACGTATTAATCTGTCATTTGTTACATAAACGTTATTGACTGGAGAAGTTCGAATATTCACTTAACAAAATAAATCACCAGCCGTAGGCATTAGTTTCTGCAAAAATCACCAGGTCAATAATGTGTTTAACATGGATCCCACTCCTAATCTACTATCAAAAAAGTAGTAACTAATCATCTCAAACTCAACGTATCTAGGACTGAATTTCTCAGCTTTCTTTCCAAATCAGCTGTTCCTTTTGCATTATACTTTTAAGCGAAAACCAGCACCATTTATCCATTCCCAAAGCCAAAAGACCACAGGGCCATCCTCGAGTGACATCTTGAATCTGTCTCTGGCCCCAGTGCTTTTGCCTTCATAAGGGCCATTATCATTAGTCCTTTTGAGTCTGTCATTTAAGACTATGCCATGTTCCTTACTTTCAGGCCTTTCTGTATGCTCACTACTTAGAATGTCCTCTCTCTCCCTCTACTCCTTTGGCCTTTTTCATTGCCCCCTGAGCAAGACATCTGGGACAACAGTTTTCTAAGTGTAGTCTCTGGAGCAGTGGCAACAGCGTTGCATGGAAACTTGTTATAAGTACCAGCTTTCAAGTCTTGCCCGAGAATTAGTGAATCAAAACTCTGAGCGCAGAACCAAACAATCAATGGTTTAACAAACCCTTCAGGGAATTCTGATGCTTGCCAAAATCTGAGCACCATTGGCCTTGGCCAGGAGTTAGTAGAGTTTTTCTGTTCATTAGTGTGGTAAACATTTTAGGCTTTGAGGACCAAGAAGAAAAGTAAAGAATATGTGAGTACTACATATGGGCTTCCCAGTGGGTCAAATAATCTACCTGCAATGCAGGAGATGCAGGAGACACAAGTTTGATCCCTGGGTCGGGAAGATCTCCTGGAGGAGGGCATGGCAACCCACTCCAGTATTCTTGCCTGGTGAATTCCATGGTCAGAAGAACCTGGCGGGCTACAGGCCATAGCGTTGCAAAGAGTCAGACACAGCTGAAAGAACCGGAAGTGCATGCATGCACTTATATATATATGCCAGCTACAAAAAGTTGACAGAATGCTTATTGGTGAAATTTTGAATTTCTAGACACAGAAATTTAAATTTCACATATTCATATATCATGAAAAGTTATTCTTATTTTTTTAATCCATTTAAAAATACTAAAACAGGAATTCTCTGTACCGTTTTTGCTTCTTTTCTATAAGCCTAAAATTATTTTAAAATAAAAAGCTAAATACATACATACAGTGATGTGATCCACACAAGCGAGCTGTGACTAAAAAGCACAGTGTAATATTACAAGCTCATGATTTTACAAAATGATTGATGGGACAGATTTGACCCATGGGCTGTGGTTTGCCAACTCCTGACCTGCCCTCAGCCATCATTGAATCCCACTACTCTTGTATATATCGTAGCCTTGAACATCTTGTTTACTTTTTAGTCATCTGTTTTTGAAGATCCATTTTCTCATGGATCTTCCACCAATTTATGTGATATGCTTCCTAATCTGTTTGTGCCCCTCTCTTCTTCACTGCATCTTCCTCTCCTTGTGGGCTGTGATTATATCTCATTAATTTATATATTGCCAGCAGAAAATATTGTACTTGGCTCAGTAGTCACTTCTTCAGTAGGTAAAGAAAAGAATGAATATTGGGAAGCAGAGAATGCCATTTTTTCATGGACCTTCCACCACTTTATTTGATATTGTTTATAATTTTTCAATATTTGTAGGAACACTTTTATGTGTTTAATTATTTTTAGCTTAAAATTAGCCCAATGATTGAATTTATTTTATTTCTTTTCCTCTTTTAAGAACATTTCTATTTATACTCATTCCATAAGCCACACAAGCTGCAAAATAGGTGGTTTTTATCCTGGGTGCCATGTTTTCGGTTAACATTTTATGGCTTTGTGGCCAAGGAAGAAGAGGAAATGGATTTTGAGTCTCTGCCACACATGGGATTTTAACTTAACGTTACTCTTATATCTGAAAAACTGCCACCAATTGTAATATTCCACTGAACTTCTTAGGCACAGCTCATTTGTGTTGATAATACCACTATATGCATTTAACTTTTTATCTTAAAGTAGTTTTAGACTTATAGAAAAGAAGCAAATGAGTGCAGAACATACACACACATTACCCTGTTTCCTCTGTTACCATTTTCTATAACCATATTAGAATTATCAAAAGTTAACATTGATATAGTGCTATTAAATAAACTACAGACTTCATTGAGGTCCAATTTTTTTTAACCATTTTGCCCTTTATCTGTTCCAAGGTCTGCTCCGCAATTCCACGTTGCATTTAGATTTTTCAGCTCCTTACTCCAGTCTATGCCTGTTGCTCATCTTTGTTTTTCATGACACTTTTGAAGAGTAATGCTTAGTTATCTTGTGAATATCTCTGAATTTCAGTTTGTCTAGTGTTTTCTCATGATTAGATTGAGATGCATTTCTGGCAAGCATCTCAGAAAAGAATGAGGGTGTGCTTTTTTCTCCATGCATCGTGTTAGATAACTCATAATGTTGATAAATCTTATTACTGATGATGTTCATCTTTCGACTATAGTTATATCTGTTGGCCAAGCATTATATTTGATTATCCTACTTAATTTGAAATGGTCTTAAAGCACTTTGATTCTAAATCTAATATTGAGTAACATAAGGTATGATAAAGTATAATGTAAACACTTAGGAAAGAGATTTTTTGAATAAAATAAAATAATTAAACAAAAGGCTAAATAAGAATTTGCTATCCTGGAGCTATTGTTTCAGACACATGATGCTGAGAAAATAGAAATGTTCTGCCAATATTATCAAGGCATAGCAAAGTTTAAGTAGGACTGATTTCCTGTCCATACTGTGTTCACATTGAAAAAAACAAGCATGTAACAAACATTTATTTACTTCGGAACTACACAATACTTTGTATCCCTTTTAGGCAGCATGAGGGAAGGAAGGAAGGAAGATTATAAAAGCAGAAGCTTAGGAGTAGATAGGGCAGTCATGGAGAAGAGTTTTGCTGGAGAGGAGCCATGGCCAGGAAATTGAGTGCAAATTCTGAGTCCCCATATCACTATTACACATTGAAATATTGAAAGAATAACAAAGACTTTCAATATGAAGGTAAATTAAGTAAATAAAAGAATAAAATGTTCTTTTTCTACTTGTATGTTTAAGCATAACTTGTAGAGTCTTTAAAACTGATCTGTTATAAGGAAGTTGTTTATATATAAAGAGAGTTTTTGTGGACATTGCACTTGATTCTCCTTTTATTTTCTTCATCGTACATGTATTTATTGACCATCTACTCCTTAACCAGTGGGGTGCCAGGTGCTCCTTTTTACTATCAGAAAAGCAGAAAAGATTTCCTGGAGGAAAATTAGGAACATCTTATGCCCAGATACACTTTGTACAATTTCCAACTTAGCAATTTAATATCCGGTAGTTTATTTACATAGCTGTCTCTCCTCTACTTCGAACTCAAAGTTCCTGTCCTTCCATTTGATGTACCAAACATCTGCTCCTAGCATCATTCAACCCCTGGGAAGAGGAGTAAGAGTTCTCAGAAGAGAGGTGTGGAGGGAAGAGTATATGCAAAGATGTGATTCTAAGAGAAAGAAGAACACTTTTGGAAGCCTCTAAACAGTTCAGTCCTGTTGGATTGGGAGGGCTGGGAATGCAGCTGGAGAGGTCACAGGGGCAGGGGAATTCATATGTGCCTTGCACACTATGCAAACAGATTTAAACTTGACCTGCAAGTGATGGAAGCCATTGATGTCAGTCATTATTACCTAATGAACTCATAGGGATGGTAGATGAATTACAATAAGAGTGCAGCTCAGTTTCTGGATCCTTGCAGGCATTGGGCCATGCAGTCAGTAATAAGATTGCAAGTGTGAAACAGAGGAGGAAGAGAGATTCTTCTCTGTTACTGAGCACAGAGCAAATTCCAGGGGAATGTTTAAATAAGCATAGTTTGCTTTGGCACACTCCGTCTCCTCTTCACCTCTTCCCGCCTCTCCCTCTAAGTGTTCTCTACTTGTAGTCCTTTTTTCCTGTCCTCATGACCTGGCCACGACACAAAGATCACCTAATTTCTTTCCTACCACAGTTCAGAGACTGTGACTTCAGCCTAAGGGATCTCTGTTGCATACTAGGAAGAAAACAATGAGAAAAGTGGGAATGGCTGAGAGTCATACTCCAAGACTTTATTTACTTTTATAAAGAGGATGCTTATAAGCCAAAGTGAACTCATAGTTGGTGAAATTTCAGGCAACGATTGTCATAAATTGGAGTAAAATATGTCTGAAAGTGAAAGGGAAGATTCCAAGGGTTTAATGAAAGTCTGGCAGATTCTAAGTTCAAATTCCCTAACCATCCTTGCTTTTCACACTTCTTTTTTTCACCTCCTACAGCTTTTCTAAAAGCATAAACTTTATTCTGTAATATTCACTTTTAACCATTCCCACCCTGTGTCAACTGTCGTATTTCTAGCTGAAATAAATTGGTTCATAAGGGACCCAGGAGTTTCAAAGGTAGCTATTGTAAGAGCAGAAAGAGCTTTTAGTGAGGCACTGGTAGGGCTGGAGGGAAGTTTACAATAAGGGGTGTTTAGATTACAGGAGTAGAGTCAAGCCTTCTCAGAGTGATCAGGAAGCAATTTCTACATGGAAATAAGTTGGGTAAAAAAAAATGTAATTGTATGCAATTCTAAGGCACCAAATAATCTTGAATACATTTTGTTTTGCATTTTGGTGGAACAGCAATTCTCTCCATTATTGCAGAGAAGAATAAATTTAATGATTTGTCTAGAAATGTTCAATTCCAAACTTTAATTTTCATAAACTGCCTCCTGTACATTATTGGTGCAATATTCAAAACTTTTGTTATACTAAAGGTTAAGATTGTGATAACTTAATGACTTCTCCCTTATATTATCCTTTATGAACTAGTAAGTTGCATATTATTTAGCCTGCAAAATAGCATGCTAAATATCATCATGAGAAGAATATGTCTTTAGAAATTATTGATAGAATACTTATTTTAAACATAAGATAGGGAGGTATCCTGCTCAAATTTGAGAATAAACACAGATTGGTTGAATGTCAGTATAAACCAAACACTTAAGGAATATTTCTAAATAAAGTGAGTGCATGGCATTTTTATATTTACAACTAAATGAGGTGCCATTTCTGGCCTGAATCCATATCATATGTATTTTATATATTTTTTCCAAAAACAATAACATTTCTGATATATTAAGCATTTTGACAGCTATTGAAGTTGAACTATACTGATTTTTCCCTAAATATAATAAAAGGAAAGAGACAGAAGTATAGACCTTAGGAAGTGATAATTTAGTACATAATGTTTGTTTTTATAATATTGCAGAAAGTTTAATGGTCACAAAAACATTCTATCTAAACGTAAACCTGTGGTATTTTTAAAAAGTAGTTTGTCTTATAGAATTCATTGAAGGACTTACATAAATAAAATACTTTTTGAGTGCACTTCAATTAAAATAATCATTCTTATTTAGAGAATTCTGAAGCAAACAAAAGCTAAAATATTATACAGGTAGAACAGTTCAGTTCAGTCACTCAGTCATGTCCAACTCTTTGCGACCCCATGGACTGCAGCATGCAAGGCCTCCCTGTCCATCACCAACTCCCGGAGTTTACTCATGTCCATTGAGGTGGTGATGCCATCCAACTGTCTCATCCTCTGTTGTCCCCTTATCCTCCCGCCTTCAATCTTTCCCAGCATCAGGGTCTTTTCCAAGGAGTCAGTTCTTCGCATCAGGTGGCCAAAGTATTGGAGTTTCAGCTTCAACATCAGCCTTTCCAATGAATATTTGGGACTGATTTTCTTTAAGTTGGGCTGGTTGGATCTCCTTGTAGTCCAAGAGACTCTCAAGAGTCTTCTCCAATACCACAGCTCAAAAGAATCAATTACTCAGCTTTCAGCTTTCCTTATTGTCCAACTCTCACATCCATACATGCCTACTGGAAAAACCATAGCCTTGATTAGATGGACCTTTGTTGGCATAGTAATGTCTCTGCTTTATAATATGCTGTCTAGGTTGGTCATAACTTTTCTTCCAAGGAGTAAGCATCTTTTAATTTCATGGCTGAAATCACCATCTGCACTGATTTTTGAGCCCAAATATAAATTCTGTCACTGTTTCTACTGTTTCCCCATCTATTTCCCAAGAAGTGATGGGACCAGATGCCGTGATCTTCGTTTTCCGAATGTTGAGCTTTAAGCCAACCTTTTCACTCTCCTCTTTCACTTTCAGCAAGAGGCTCTTTAGTTCCTTTTCATTTTCTGCCATAAGGGTGGTGTCATCTGCGTATCTGAGGTTATTGATATTTCTCCCGGCAATCTTGATTCCAACTTGTGCTTCATCCAGGTCCAGCGTTTCTCATGATGTACTCTGCATATAACTTAAATAAACAGGGTGACAGTATACAGCCTTGACATACTCCTTTTCCTATTTGGAACCAGTCTGTTGTTCCATGTCCAGTTCTAACTGTTGCTTCCTGACCTGCATACAGATTTCTCAAGAGGCAGGTCAGGTGGTCTGGTATTCCCATCTCTTGTAGACTTTTCCACAGTTTATTGTGATCCACACAGTCAAAGGCTTTGGTATGTCAATAAAGCAGAAATAGATGTTTTTCTGGAACTCTCTTGCTTTTCCCATGATCCAGCGGATGTTGGCAATTTGATCTCTGGTTCCTCTGCCTTTTCTAAAACCAGCTTGAACATCAGGAAGTTCACGGTTCACATATTGCTGAAGCCTGGCTTGGAGAATTTTGAGCATTACTTTACTAGCGTGTGAGATGAGTGCAATTGTGCGGTAGTTTGAACATTCTTTGGCATTGCCTTTCTTTGGGATTGGAATGAAAACTGACCTTTTCCAGTCCTGTGGCCACTGCTGAGTTTTCCAAA
>NW_011495050.1:16801633-16806004 GCF_000754665.1 Bison bison bison | reverse complement strand
TAGTTTGAACATTCTTTGGCATTGCCTTTCTTTGGGATTGGAATGAAAACTGACCTTTTCCAGTCCTGTGGCCACTGCTGAGTTTTCCAAATTTGCTGACATATTGAGTGCAGCACTTTCACAGCATCATCTATCAGGATTTGAAATAGCTCAACTGGAATTCCATCACCTCCACTAGCTTTGTTCATAGTGATGCTTCCTAAGGCCCACTTGACTTCACATTCCAGGATGTTTGGCTACAGGTGAGTGATCTTTTTTGTACAGTTCTTCTGTGTATTCTTGCCACCTGTTCTTAATATCGTCTGCTTCTGTTAGGTCCATACCATTTCTGCCCTTTATCGAGCCCATCTTTGCATGAAGTGTTCCCTTGGCATCTCTAATTTTCTTGAAGAGATCTCTAGTCTTTCCCATTCTGTTGTTTTCCTCTGTTTCTTTGCACTGATCATTGAGGAAGGCTTTCTTATCTCTCCTTGCTATCCTTTGGAATTCTGCATTCAATGGGTATATCTTTCGTTTTTTCCTTTGCTTTTTGTTTCTCTTCTTTTCACAGCTCTTTCTAAGGCCTCCTCAGATGGCCATTTTGCTTTCTTTTTTGGATTTCTTTTTATTGGGAATGGTCTTGCTCCCTGTCTCCCATACAGTGCCACGAGCCTCTGTCTATCAGATCTAGTCTCTTAAATCTATTTGTCACTTCCACTGTATAATCATAAGGGATTTGATTTAGGTCATATCTGAATGGTCTAGTGGTTTTTCCTACTTTCTTCAATTTAAGTCTGATTTTGGCAATAAGGAGTTTGTGATCTGAGCCACAGTCAGCTCCCAGTCTTGCTTTTGCTGACTGTATAGAGCTTCTCCATCTTTGGCTGCAAAGAATATAATCAGTCTGATTTCAGTGTTGGCCCTATGGTGATGTCCATGTATAGAGTCTTCTCTTGTATTGTTGGAAGAGGGTGTTTGCTATGATCAGTGTGTTCCCTTGGCAAAATTCTATTAGCCTTTGCCCTGCTTCATTCTGTATTCCAAAGCCAAATTTGCCTGTTGTCTAGGTGTTTCTTGAATTCCTATTTTTGTATTCCAGTTCCCTATAATGAAAATGGTATCTTTTTTGGGTGTTAGTTCTAGAAGGTCTTGTAAGTCTTTGTAGAACTGTTCAGCTTCTTTAGCATTATTGATCGGGGCATAGACTTGGATTACCATGATATTGAATAGTTTGCCTTGGAAACGAACAGAGATCATTCTGTCGTTTTTGAGATTGCATCCAATCAGTGCATTTTGGAGTCTTTTGTTGACCATGATGGCTACTCCATTTCTTCTTCTAAAGGATTCTTGCCCACGGTAGTAGATATAATGGTCATCTGAGTTAAATTCACCCATTCCAGTCCATTTTAGTTCCCTGATTCCTTAAATGTCGACATTCACTCTTGCCATCTTCTGTTTGACCACTTCCAATCTGCCTTGATTCATGGACCTAACATTCCAGGTTCCTATACAGTATTGCCCTTTATAGCATCAGACCTTGCATCCATCACCAGTCATATCCACAGCTGTGTGCTGTTTTTGCTTTTGCTCCATCCCTTCATTCTTTCTGGAGTTATTTCTCCACTGATCTCCAGTAGCATATTGGGCACCTATCGACCTGCGGAGTTCATCTTTCAGTGTCCTATCTTTTTGCCTTTTCATACTGTTCATGGGGTTCTCAATGCAAGAATACTAAAGTGGTTTGCCATTCTCTTCTCCAGTGGACTACATTCTGTCAGATCTCTCCACCATGATCTGTCCGTCTTGGGTGGCCCTACAGGGCATGGCTCATAGTTTCCTTGAGTTAGACAAGGCTGTGGTCCATCTGATTAGATTGGTTAGTTTTCTGTGATTGTGGTTTTCAGTCTGTCTGCTTCTGATGGAGAAGGATAAGAGGCTTATGGAAGCTTTTTGATGGGAGAGACTGACTGAAAAGGAAACTGGGTTTTGTTCTGATGGGCAGGGCCATGCTCAGTAAATCTTTAATTCAATTTTCTGTTGATGGGTGGGGCTGTGTCCCCTCCCTGTTGTTTGACTTGAGGCCAAACTATGGTGGAGGTAATGAAGATAATGGTGACCTCCTTCAAAAGATTCTATGCAGGCACTGCTACACTCAGTGCTCCCAACCCTTCCGCAGGCCACCACTGACCCACATCTCCACTGGAGACTGCTGGACACTCACAGGCAAGTCTGGTCAGTTTCTTGTCGAGTCACTGCTCCTTTCTCCTGGGTCCTAGGCACAAGGTTCTGTTTGTGCCCTCCAAGAGTCTATTTCCCAGTCCTGTGCAAGTTCTGGCAGTTCTGTGGTGGGGTTAAAGGCAACCTCCTCCAAGAGGGCTTATGCCATACCCAAGTCTTTAAAAATTATAAAGTCTGCTGATATTGAAATAAATAAAAATTTAAAATGTAATCAAAATTTGTTAAGCATCAGTTTACTTTTTGAATGGTTGTTTAAAAAAAAAAACTTACAGTAATTTAAGAGAAAGTGATTCACTGATGTGGATGATCAAGTCTGAGTTTTAAGGACAATTGTCACTACAAGTTTTGACTTGTAGTGTCCAGCCTTTAGAATTTTCATATTTCTTCCAAAGTTGTTCTAGTAAGGGCAGTTATTTAGTTGTAGAGTTCAAACAGTATGAATTTACTTTTCACTGAACATTGATAATTGAGCTTTAAATTTTTAGCAATAAGATGATTTATGTAAGATTTTTTTAAAGAATTCTTTTTTAAATTATTACATAATCTAAATAGAAGTCTTTGTGAAAAGTGGGTAAAAAGATACACAATACTGGGGCAAAGGCTTAAGAAATTAAATTACTTAGCATAATTTTGTTTCTGTTCAGTCAGTAAGTCATGTCTGACTCTTTGCCATCCCCTGAACTATAACATGCCAAACTCCTTGTCTTCCACTATCTCCTGGAGTTTTCTCAGATTATGTCCATTGAGTCAGTGATGTTATCTAACCATCTCATCCTCTGCCGCCACCTTCTCCTTTGCCTTCAATCTTTCCCAGCATCAGCGTCTTTTCCAGTGAGTTGCTTCTTCACATCAGGTAGCCAAAGTATTGGAGCTTCAGTTTCAGAATTAGTCCTTTCAATGAAAACTGAGGCTTAAATTCCTTTAGGGTTGATTGGCTTAATTTTCTTGCTGTACAAGGAACTCTCAAGAGTCTTCTCCAACATCACAATTCAAAAGCTTCAGTTCTTAAGCACTCAGCCTTCTTTATGGTCCACCTCTCACATCTGTACATGAATACTGGAAAAACCATAGATTTGACTATATGAACCTTTGAGTATACAGCAGAGTGATGTCCCTGCTTTTTAATATGCTGCCTAGGCTCAAATCATGAACTCCTTATTGCCAAATTCAGACTTAAATTGAAGAAAGTAGGGAAAACCACTAGACCATTCAGGTATGACCTAAATCAAATCCCTTATGATTATACAGTGGAAGTGAGAAATAGATTTAAGGGCCTAGATCTGATAGATAGAGTGCCTGATGAACTAGGGACTGAGGTTCGTGACATTGTACAGAAGGCAGGGATCAAGACCATCCCCATGGAAAAGAAATACAAAAAGGCAAAATGACTGTCTGGGTAGGCCTTACAAATAGCTGTGAAAAGAAGAGAAGTGAAAAGCAAGGAGAAAAGGAAAGATATAGGCATCTGAATGCAGAGTTCCAAAGAGTAGCAAGGACAGATAAGAAAGCCTTCCTCAGCGATCAATGCAAAGAAATAGAGGAAAACAATAGAATGGGAAAGACTAGAGATCTCTTCAAGAAAATTAGAGATACCAAGGGACATTTCATGCAAAGATGGGCTCGATAAAGGACAGAAATGGTATGGACCTAACAGAAGCAGACGATATTAAGAAGAGGTGGCAAGAATACACAGAAGAACTATACAAAAAAGATCTTCACGACCCAGATAATCATGATGGTGTGATCACTCATCTAGAACCAGACATCCTGGAATGTGAAGTCAAGTGGGCCTTAGGAAGCATCACTACAAACAAAGCTAGTGGAGGTGATGGAATTCCAGTTGAGCTATTTCAAATCCTGATAGGTGATGCTGTGAAAGTGCTGCACTCAATATGTCAGCAAATTTGGAAAACTCAGGAGTGGCCACAGGACTGGAAAAGGTCAGTTTTCATTCCAATCCCAAAGAAAGGCAATGCCAAAGAATGCTCAAACTACCACACAATTGCACTCATCTCACACGCTAGTAAAGTAATGCTCAAAATTCTCCAAGCCAGGCTTCAGCAATATGTGAACCGTGAACTTCCTGATGTTCAAGCTGGTTTTAGAAAAGGCAGAGGAACCAGAGATCAAATTGCCAACATCTGCTGGATCATA
>NW_011495050.1:16775400-16801170 GCF_000754665.1 Bison bison bison | reverse complement strand
TGCCAGGAGAAATATCAATAACCTCAGATACGCAGATGACACCACCCTTATGGCAGAAAGTGAAGAGGAACTAAAGAGCCTCTTGATGAAAGTGAAAGAGGAGAGTGAAAAAGTTGGCTTAAAGCTCAACATTCGGAAAACGAAGATCATGGCATCTGGTCCCATCACTTCATGGGAAATAGATGGGGAAACAGTGGAAACAGTGTCAGACTTTATTTTTTGGGGCTCCAAAATCACTGCAGATGGTGACTGCAGCCATGAAATTAAAAGACTCTTACTCCTTGGAAGGAAAGTTATGACCAATCTAGATAGCATATTCAAAAGCAGAGACATTACTTTGCCAACAAAGGTCCATTTAGTGAGGCTATGGTTTTTCCAGTGGTCATGTATGAATGTGAGAGTTGGACTGTGAAGACAGCTGAGTGCTGAAGAATTGATGCTTTTGAACTGTAGTGTTGGAGAAGACTCTTGAGAGTCCCTGGACTGCAAGGAGATCCAACCAGTCCATTCTGAAGAATCTCAGTCCTAGGTGTTCTTTGGAAGGAATGATGCTAAAGCTGAAACTCCAGTACTTTGGCCACCTCATGCGAAGAGCTGACTCATTGGAAAAGACTCTGATGCTGGGAGGTATCGGGGGCAAGAGGAGAAGGGGACGACAGAGGATGAGATGGCTGGATGGCATCACCAACTCGATGGACGTGAGTCTGAGTGAACTCCGGGAGTTGGTGATGGACAGGGAGGCCTGGCGTGCTGCGATTCATGGTATGCAAAGAATCAGACACAGTCGACTGAGTGACTGAACTGAATTGAACTGAACTGAGCTTTGTCATAGTTTTCCTTCCAAGAGGCAAGTGTCTTCATTTCATGGCTGGAGTCACAGTCTGTAATAATTTTAGAGCCCAAGAAAGGAAAATCTGTCACTGCTTCTACTTTTTCCCATTCAATTTGCCGTGAAGTGATGGGACTGAATGCCATGATCTTAGTTTTTTAAATGTTTAGTTTCAAGTCAGCTTTTTCACTCTCCTCTTTCACCCTCATCAAGAAGCTCTTTAGTCCCTCTTTACTTTTTGCCCTTAGATTGGTATCATCTGCATATATGAGGTTGTAGATATTTCTCCTGGCAGTGTTGATTCCAGCTTGTGATTCATCCAGCTCAGTATTTTGCATGATGTACTCTTCATATAAGTTAAATAAGCAGGGTGACAATATACAGCCTTGCCAGTTTTGAACTCCTTTCCCAAGTTTAAATGAGTCTGTTGTTCCATGTAAGGTTCAGAGTGTTGCTGTTTGACCCACATACAGGTTTTTCAGGAGACAGGTGAGGTATTCTGGTATTCTCATCTCTTTAAAAATTTCCCACAGTTGGCTCAGCTGGTAAAGAATTTGCCTGCAGTGTGGGAGACCTGGGTTCGATCCCTGGGGTGCGAAGATCCCCTGGAGAAGGGAAAGGCTACCCACTCTAGTATTCTGGCCTGGAGAATTCCATGGACTTCACAGTCCATGGATTTGCAGAGTCAGACATGACTAAATGACTTTCACAGTTTGTTTAGATCCACACAGTCAAGGGCTTTAGAGTAGTCAGCGAAGAAGAAGTAGATTTTTTTTATTTTCTTGAATTCCCTTGCTTTCTCTATGATCCAGCTAATGTTGGCAATTTCATCTCTGGTTCCTCTGGTTTTTCTAAACCCAGCTTGTACAACTGGAAGTTCTCAGTTCACATACTGCTGAAGCCTATTTTGAAGGATTTTAAGCATAACTTTGATAACATGTGAAATGAGCACAATTGTACAATAGTTTGAACATTCTTTGTCATTGCCTTTCTTTGGGATTGGAATGAAAATTGACCTTTTCCAGTCCTGTGATCACTGCTGAGTTTTCCTAATTTGCTGACATATTAAGTGTAGCGCTTTAACAGCGTCATCTTTTACAATTTGAACTAGCTTAACTGGAATTCCATCACCTCCACTAGCTGGTTCATAATAATGCTTCCTGAGGCCCATTTCACACTCCAGGATATCTGGCTCAAGGTGAGTGACCACCGCATTGTGGTTATCTGGGTCTTTAAGATCTTTTATGTATGTTCTTCCATGTATTCTTGCCACCTCTTCTGTTAGGTGATAATCATTTCTGTCCTTTTATCGTGGCCATCCTTGCTTGAAATATTTCCTTGATACCTCCAATTTTCTTGAAGAGATATCTCGTCTTTTCCAGTCTGTTTTACTTTCCTCTATTTCTTTGCATTTTTCATTGAAGAAGGCCTTCTTATCTCTCTTTGTTAATCTCTGGAGCTCTGCATTTAATTGAGTATATCTCTTCCTTTCTCCATTATCTTTCACCTCTTTTCTTTCTTCAGCTATTTGTAAAACTTCCCAAACAACCACATGGCCTTCCTGCATTTCTTTTTCTTTGGGATGGTTTTGGTTGCTGTCTCTATATAATGTTACTAACCTCCATCCATCGTGCACTCTGTCTATGAGGTCTAATCCCTTGACTCTATTCCTCTCCTCTACTGTATAATTGTAAGCGTTTAGGTATTTTTGATATAGGTCATACCTGACTGACTGGCCTAGAAGTTTTCCCTACTTTCTTCAATTTAAGCCTGAATTTTGAATAAGTAGCTCATGACCTGATCCACAGTCACCTCCAGGTCTTCTTTTTCCTGACTGTATAGACATCTCCATCTTCTGTTGCAAAGAATGTAATCAGTCTGATTCCAGTATTGACCATTTGGTGATGTTCATGTGTAGAGACATCTCTTGTGTTGTCAGAAAGGGTTTGCTATGACGAGCATGTTCTCTTGACAGAACTCTGTTAGCCTTTGCTCTGATTCATTTTGTACTCCAGGGCCAAACTTGCCTATTATTCCAGCTATCTCTAGACTTCCTACTTTTGCATTGCCCTCCCCTGTGATGAAAAATGCATCTTTTTTTGATGTTAAATCTAGAAGGTGTTTTAGGTCTTCAAAGAACCAGTCAACTTCAGCTTTGGCATCGGTGGTTGGAGCATAGACTTTCATTACTGTAATGTTGAATGATTTGCCCTGGAAACGAATGAAGATCATTTTTTTTCATTTTTGAGATTGTACCCAGGTACTGGTGCAATCTTTTGTTGACTATGAGGGCTACTCCATTTCTTCTAAGGGATTCTTGCACACAGTGGTAGATACAGCAGTCATGTGAGTTGAATTCACCGATTCACACATATTTTAGTTCACTGGTTCCTAAGATGTCAGTATTCATTCACCATTGCCATCTCATTCTCGACCACAGCCGACTTACCTTGATTCATGGACCTCCCCGTCCAGATTGCTGTGCAGTATTCTTTACAGCGTCAGACTTTACTTTCCCCACTGGGTGCATCCACAACTGAGTGTCATTTCTGCTTCGGCCCAGTGGCTTCGTTCTTTCTGGAGCTATTCTTACTTGCCCTTCACTCTTCCCCAGTAGCGTGTAAGCACCTTCTGACCTGGGAGCTCATCTTCTGCTGTCATATCTTTTTGCCTTTTCATGCTACTCATGGGGTTCTCACTGCAACAATATTGGAGGGGTTTGCCATCCCCTCCTCGGGTCGAAATTTTTTGTCGTAAATCTTTTGTCATAACACCCAAGAAGGACTATAACCGGTCCTTCTCGGGTGCCCCTCCATGCCATAGCTCATTGCTTCATTGAGTTACTTACACAAGCCCCTTCATCATGATAAGACTGTGATCCATAAAGGGAACTTAGCATAATATTATACTTAAAAATTGTTTCATATAACTAAATATTAGTAATCATATATATATTCATTTTGGATCTGACTCTCCTATCTCCTTAAAGTGTGTAGAATCTAGTTACATACATTTCTTTGGGTTCTGCTTATTTCCTGAGACATTTTATGTATTGTGAGATGTAGCTTTCCAATGTTTTTGCTGTGAAAAGTTTTTGATTGCTTTAACTATTCTAACTCATTGTGTTTTAAATGTAAACTGTTTCCTACAGTCCAATATTTTATTTTACTGATTGCAAACTACCATTTTACTTAGTGAGAATGAACAAGATGTACTCTGCATCAAATTTTATATAAATTGAAACTCCGTTGAATTTTTGCCACCAATTTTATTGACTTTCAGTGTTTCTCTTTTAGGAAACAGCCATCATATAGCTGTTTAGTATTTCTTAACTTTAATTCTAGCCACCATCTTTTTTATGTGTAATAACTATTAGCAATGCATATTTCAATTGACTTCTCTTCAGTTTATAATTTTTCATTTTATCAGCATTACTATATTATAAAATATTTTTTTTCCTGTATCCTTTTGACATTTTTTGGCAATGTTAAATAGGTAAAATTGAGAAAACAATGCTTTTATCCAAAGAACCATGTATATTTCTATTGCTTTTTTATTTACACCTTATGCATCTAAGTTTATTACTATGCATAAAATAAACATACATTTTCTTATATGAAGAATGGAAAAGATGACATACAATAAACATTTAGATAAAAATAGATATTGACAGTAAAAGTACATACAAGTTAAATGTTCATCTTTAAAGTAAAATGGCTCCTAAAAGGATAGTAAGTGATATATCAGGGAAGAAATAATGGTAGCTTAGAAAATCCTTTTAAGGACAAGCTTTCTCTAGGCAGAACTTGGATTACTCAAGAAAGGGTTAATTTATAATATGATATACTTAATTATACCCATTTTGAAACCAGAGGATTAGAGAAGAATATAAATTTTAAATAAACAGATACAATCAAAATGTAAGGATTGAAAGTTTATATTGAAGATATTCAAAGATATTGAAAATTTGAAACTGAAACATTGCTAATTAATATATAGGAAACAAAATAGGCAGGAAAAGGTAGTGACCATCCTTACAAAAGAAAAAAGAAGAAGAAAATGATGCTGGTAATTATAGACCAGTCAGCTTAACTTTGACACCAAGGCTGATACTGGAGCAAATCATCAAACAATCAATTTACAATCATCTAGAAGAGCAAAAGTTAGTGGGTAGCAACCAGCATGGTTTTGTGAAGAGCAAATTGTGCCAGGCCAATTTAATTTCCTTCTATGATAGAGTGACAGGCCATGTAGATAAGGGCAAAGTAATAGATGTAATCTATCCGGACTCCAGTAACGCTTTTGATTCCTCTCCACATGACATTCTCATCAACAAGCAAGGCAGATACGGTCTAGACCATACTTTGGTTAGTTGAGTGCACAGTTATCTGTGGATTCATACTCCGTGGTTGATTATCAGTCATCATCCATAAGGGCCCTCAGATTGGCATACAAGAAAGTTAGTATCACTATTAAGACTAGTTATATTTCCTTTGATGAAGATGGAATTAGACTGGCATAGAGGCACATTAAGCCAAATCCCTTTTATATTAATAAATATAATGATAAAAAGAAAGCACCCAAATCATCAGCATCTTATATCTCATGGGCACATCTAAAAGGTCCAGGGAATGAATGACATACAAGAGAAGCTACCAGCTTTCCTGATTATTTCAGTCATAACTATTGTTCCAAGTTATGTGAGTGTTGATGGCAGGTAACTTTTAGTATTCTATAGGCTCCCTGAGAATAAATTATCTTCTTAAACTCAATAGAAACCATACTCAAAGGAAGCAACTAAAAGAGTAGAAGAGGGCTTTTATATTAAGCAAGAAAGAATGTTGATATTAAAATGACCCAGAAATAGCTGAATAGAGCACCTTTATCATGACCTAGATCATAGATTTAAGAACATTTAGTTTACAGATCATATGATGGTGAGCAGTAAAAAAATAAAAGTTAGTAACTGTGTAGATAAGAAAAAAATTCCTAAACAATTTTGATATTTTTTGAAAATAGTCTATGGAAAAAAACAAGATAAAGGTCATGGGAATGAAACAGATAAAAGATAGGGGAAAAAAAGACTGGCCTGGCTCTTCACACTGGGAACTAGTTCCAAAATATCAGTGAGCCATACTTAGATATCTGTGAGCAGGGTCATGTGATAATACTTTAATGAATTAATAGGGGAGAGCAATGAAAGCTAAAAATTCTCCAATTTATTTGTAGAGCAGAAATAATAAAAATGAATGTTTATTAGCACACATTTTGACTGAATAGTAACATGCACTCTTTAAGGAAGGTATTTTTTTATCTGTATAAAGTGCCTCATTTAAAGCTATTTGAGTAGAAAAGGTATGTCGTAGAGGAGGGAAACGTGTTTTTATTAGAACTAACATTAATGAAGACCTAGGAAAACAATGGCTTTTAAGTGATCCAGGAGTTAACCTTATTCCTTGGTTCACAGCAGATGAATTGTGAAGCCCACTAGTTAACTGCAATCTATGCTGGGTATTTATCCTGTTTCGTGGCACCATTTGGACCTTGTGATTTTATGAATAACATTCCCCTGCAGATAGTTGATTAGAGCTGCTGTTATTTTAAAAACGTTTGTATTCTGTGGATTCTCAAGAAATAACCAGCAGGGCTTTCTTAGAGATAACTCCCTTAGGATTAAATCCAAGGGAGTGGTTCTTAAACATTTTTCTTCCAGGACTCCCTGAGAGTTTCTGCCAAGAGCACTGCCCATTTCATCCCCCTTAATTGCATACAGGAAGACAGAAGAGGATATTATCATCTCGTCTTTATTTAGTCTAGGGGAACACAAGATTGCTCAGTGAATATGGTTGACGGAGAGTTGATAAGCAGTAGCGAGAGCAGAGGAGAAATGGAAGACGTTTGGAGACAGATACTGCCGTCACTGTTAACAAGTATGACAAACTTTGGCTCCATTTCTCTCACGTAATTTGCAATTTCCTAGTGATGTGTAGAAAAATTGCATTTCCTAAGTTTAAGAAACTCTTCAAAGAGAAATCACAGAAGTGATGGCATTGGAACTTCAAGAGCCTTCTTCAGTCTGATATGGTTAACCAAAGCAGGGATATAATGCTTTTTAGTGTGACTTTTATGATGTTTTCAGTTCCTGGCCTGAGTCAAAACACTGTTAAGCAGATGTTGATATAACATGTGTAAATAGGGGTGGTGTGACAATGCAAAGTTAGTGTCTACTTTAGAATCATGGATTAAGCACATGAACTGGTATGTGGCAACCTTGTTCCAGCTCCATCTTATAATAATTTTCTGAGTAGGAATAGACCTTTCTTATGCTTACTTTAACTCACCTTGTTGAATTCTTATCTTTGTTAAATTTACTTGCATACCTAAGGAAGATAAAAATTAAAAGAGGACAACTTTGTAGTATCTAATCATATTTCTCATAAATTTTCAGAATACTAGTATTTTCTCATGGGGAATTTATAAAACATATCAAAAGGAAAAAGTATTTATAATAATAAATGATTACCAGTGGTTGTTTTAAAACAAACATTGTTGGCTGTATGTAAAAATGTCGATCTGATTTGTATTGTGAAGTAACGCCAGACAGTCAATCACAGTGAAAGTGGGTGGGCTTGGAATCACAGGGACCTGGGAGGAATAGATCCTGACCACTGTCTGAGCTCTTTGAGCCTTCGGTGTTTGAGCTGTGAAATGAAAGTAATTGTGTTTACTCTGTAAAGCTGGCTCTAGTGAGAATTAAAAGATGTAATACATTTAAGAGGAAGCAAAGCTCTCATTCAGTGCATACCCAGTAGGTCTTCTATTACTGGCAACTACCACTACTGCTACTATTAGTGGAAACACTTCGTTGGTGTGAAAATTACTAACACAAGAGTGTTTAAGAACTGCAGCTTTCAGTCCGGTTGATTTGGGTCTTGTGAAACACGCAAAAAGCTAGCACATACTGGAAAGTATGGCCATTTAATTTATATCTCCATTCACTGTATAGATATAAACTCAAAATCACATTTGTCTTGAAGATCTTTAACTTATGGATGAAAATAGACCCAAACAACAAATACGTATTAAGTAATGTCTGAACATACTTTTACTTTTCTAAAGACATTCCAGTGAAGTCAGAAAGATATATAGATAAAAGATATATTTAACTTTTGCTGTTTCTTGAATTAATCATTGTTATGTTGTTTCGCTAGGTAGGTTTAGCCACTAAGTCGTGTCCAACTGTTGCGACCCTATGGACTATAGCCTGCCAGGCTTCTCTGTTTATGGGATTTCCCAGGCAAGAATACTGGAATGGGTTGCCATTTCCTTTTCTAGGAGATCTTCCCAACCCAGGGATTGAACTCAGGTCTCCTGTATTACATGCAGACTCTTTCCCTGAGCTACCAGGGAAGCCCATTGTTTCACTACAAACCTTATAAGTAAGAAAGATTCCTGTGTCTGTTATACCTCAAATCTTCTTACTACTGCTTTAAGAAAATTGAAACAGCTGAACTAATGATTAATCAGAGATAATCAATGAGATATATATATAGCTAACATATACAAAAGGCAATAAAATGTCATACCATAAATCTATTTTATGTCCATTGTATAAAGAAGTTTTAAAGTTTCAAATTCCAATAATAGTAAAATATGACATAAAATGTGTGAAGAATATTTTAGCCTGTGTTTGACAGATATATTTTACCAAGGAAGAACATATTGTAACTCCTTCTTTAACTGAGTGATATTTTCTAAAACATGGATAAATCTGTTTCCAAATCACACACAATGAAGAAGCAAAAAAAGAAAAAAAAAGTGCTTTCCCCAAAGTCAAGTGTAAAGAAGCACTGTAAATATCATGAATAAATGTCACCTCCTCACAGTATTAATAAATGGGGGAAATAAAGCATGTCTCTTATCTTTTTTGGCATAATTTAAGATAGTTTATTATTTTGGAGCAGCAAGCAGAGCACTTGTTAGATATCATCATTTGGTCACAGATTTGTAAATATATCAATTCTGGGCTCAGAGAAGGATTATCCTCAACCTACTCCACTGAAAATAATTACAGACATATTCATAAATGTTTTGAACATGTTACTTTCATCAGGTTTTCACCTGTATTCACATAGACACACAGAGTTTGTTATTAGGGCTTATTTCTCAAATATTTTGTAACATTTAATTCTAAATTTTCTCTGTGATGAGATAGAAACTTCTTATTCAGATTTCTAAGAAAAATTAAATGTGATATTAAAAAAGAAAACTGTATTTAAAAAAAAAAACTGTTTTATATTAAACATTTGTTTTTTCCAGCTCCTAAACCTCTCTCAAAGGTTTCTGGTCTTGGAAATATTTTGTTTTATTGCCTGGAACTTTGAGAAATACCATTAAATAAAATTGCATACATTTTATTTTATAAAATATAAGTATTTTATTACTTTTAAGAAACATTGTCAGTAAAAGATTCTTTGAATTAGTTTTACTTAAATATTTCAATATAGATACTGAAGAAAGTATAAAAACATATAAATTGGTATGATTGAAGGAGATTCCTTTCAGAGGTATATCGTAACAAATAATTTTGGAAAAGCTGAGAGATGAAAGCAGAGGAAATCCATGTATGTCAGAAGAAGGCCAAGTTGAAAATTCATCCAAGCAAATGTTTATTAGTATATTTTTAATTCATGGTTTTATACTTTTTAACCTAAGAGCTCTTGAATAGTTACCTAAGAGAAAAACACAATATTCCTAAGTTAGCATATACCACATACTCAGAGTTTAAAATGTATCTTGTGTCTCCGATATGCTCCAGTCCATACAGATCTTTGATAACAAGTTGACTGACCCCAGACTGGGGGTGAATACCTACCTATCATTAAAGCACCTGGGAATTTCTTCTTGAGTTCTTTAATCCAAAGATGAGGTAATTAATTTGGCAACATGACATATTGAGAAGGAAAATTGGATTGATTTTAAGTTCAGACTTTGCATCTAACCAACCCAGTGTTTTGGGGCAAGTTGCTTAATCCAGTTGAACGGCAATTTATTCATCATAATTTTGTAGTAATATTGTGTATCTCAAATATGAAAAGTGACAGCACAGTGTAAACTGTAAAGTGCAATAAAATGTTCTGTACCATTGGGCACAATAAAATACTGAGACAGTAAAATATGTTGTATCATAAAACAACCATACTGTTTCATTCTCCGTTGGATTGACCACAGAGTACTGAGATGGTCCAGCCAACAATATGAACGTCTTGTTTGGTTGCGGGTTCAATCGGTTGACCTCTGATTAAAAGGAGACACAAGTAACCCTGCCCACCTCCTCCCACCAACACCACTCTATCTAATCATAAAACTGAATTAGAGTGTATTCTTCAGAGTAATTGAAACTGATGAGTAGGTTGGGTTGATAGCAGTCTCTTTGTGATGGTGGAAAATTAAGGATTTCCTTAGATTGAAACAAGGTATAAATAAAATTTATTGAAGAAGAAAAAGTTCTTTGTCTAGGAAGGAAAGAGGAGGGAGTTTCCAAGCTGCTCAGAATGCCAAGGAACAAAAAGGTCTCCGACTGAGAAGCTGCAGAATTCCAGATGCTTCCAAGAAAATCTTGCACCACCTCATGTTATAGTTTAACCATTAATCGCGGAGCATTTTGAGAGAGCATCCAGTTTCCCTTGGAGAGTACTTCACTGTTTACAACAGCAACATCACATCTGATAACAGGAGAGGTCCTTTTGGCAGCCGCTAGAGCACCAGTCCAACCAGTAACACACAGTTTCCTGGCTGCATCACTAATTCCTGTTGGAAATTTATCAGCTTCTGTCTCTAGCAGCAGAATCCTGACTGATAAGAGAAGAGGCTCATCTGCTGGTAGTCAACCCTCGCTCCCACCCTCCCAGTTTATCAGCTTCTACCCAGTTCATAAATCAGTCTGTGAGATTTTTTTTTTCTTTTTGGTTTGGTTTGGTTTTATCAGAACGTATTTCTCTCATTGTAACAGTTAATACTTTAATAAGAGAACTTAACCAGGGACATTAGGAAGTTAGTTAGAGACATCTTGCAGGCGCCTCCTCCCTTGTCAGTGACAAGGTAAGGTAATCCTATACACAGGCTGCTATTGTGAGCTGAGAAACTGGCCTCCTTCGCTGCCAGAGACCAGATGCACCTCTCTCTATCCTAATCTGTAAACGACTTAAAGGAGCCTTATCTCGGGGCTCTTCGGCTTCATTTCATGCTTGATTTACTTTAATTTGTCTGATAGGGCACAAGGATTTGGAGACGGCCCATCTTTCTGCAGAAAAACGTTCAGGTTTTTTTTTTTTTTTTCCCCTTTTCCCTGGCATTGTTGTGTTAGGGTTTGGGGTTTTTTTTTTTTTTTTTTTTAATGTGGAAGAAATCTTGCTCCAGTGCAGCAAGCTGCTTGAGTGTGTTTAGATTTAAGCTACCCCAGCAGAAAAGAGTTTGTGAAGTGGTGTGATTGTGCGATGGGCCCCATTTACATTGAAATCACATTATGCGATATATCAGGATTCCTGAAGGGAGCGGTGCAGTAGAGCGCTGGGCCCACAAGATACTTTGAAAGGCCTATATATAGCAGCAACAATTGATAGGAGATTTTACAGGAGGCTTTATAAATATGTAAATAGGCGCTATCTGATTGGGTTCTGTGGCTACACATCTGTACCTCAAAGGAAGCAGAGCTGTGAGAACTACCAGGAAAACACTAGTTTGCATTCTCAGGGAGTCTGAGAAATAGAAATGTTTCCCGGGTTGACAGCAGGTCAGGGTGGGGGCTCTTTGCATACCTTGGAGGGGAAGCTTCTGTGCCAAGGAAGGGATCCTGTCCTTCTTCCGGAAAAGGAGACTCTCCACTCCCAGAGTTTGCATTTGCTTTATAATGACTCAGATCGGTAGCTGTTGACCTTTCACCCTTCTTGTTATTTCTTTAAATTGTTCATGTGATATGGTGCCTGGGGGAATTGCTCTTACGTTTTTTGCATTTTAAAAAATGTACTTCCAGTGACCCAAGGGAAAGAAAATAAAGTCTTTGGTACATTGATCCCTTGATTAGTTATTTCCTAAATGAAAATGGAAATACTATTAAGACAGTAATAATGTTCCATCTTAATAGTTGAGAAGTCAATAAATGGCTCCCATGTGCTTCATTAAAGATCTTAATGAAGCCATTTTTGATGGCTGAACTTTACATTATCCTTTTTTTTTTTTTCTGTTCTTTTCTCTCTTTTTATTTTTTTAAACTAGAAGTCATTTAAGGAAGAGGAGTAGTAGGTATGAAACATTTTCTTTATATTGAGATGGTTACCAATGATAAAATAAAATTAATGGTAATTTGTGGGGCAGACAGTTATGCAGAAGATAAAGCACAAGGATTACTTTTCGTGTAGTATGTATATAAAATAAAGTGGGCGTGTTTGATCAGTAACACGGTCATACAATTAGCAGATACGTTCCCCAGCTAGTCTGTGTTCTGTTATTCTGTGATCATTCAGACACGGGATACAGTGATCCGACATGACTCCATCCAGTCCCAGAGCAGTAACTGAGATCAGCCAGTCCTACTTCGTCTTCCACAGCTTTCCCCACTATTTAAATACTGAGCTGTTGTTACCCTTTATGCAATCTTATGCCGCTCTTTCCTTTGCCACAGAAGAAGCTATGACTGCAGTCTTCTGTATCTACATAAGTGGCCTTGGAGAACGTTGGAGAGCTAAGTCTCCTCTCCCCTCTATGTGGGTATAGACATAAAATGATTTTCACCACTTTACTTTCATGAATACAGTAAAAACAAAAACATCTTTATTAATTGGGGAATGTTATTTGTGGGTAGGTTAGTTGAGCTCTTCTGGCACATCCCACAAGGAACTGTGTGTATTTTTTGTTTCCAAGAAACTGCTTCACTTTGGAATCTAATCTTATCTTATCTTGTATTAATACATAACTCTAACAGAGGATGAGATGGTTGGATGGCATCACCGACGTGATAGACATGAGTTTGTGTAGGCTCTGGAAGTTGGTGATAGACAGCAGCCTGGCTTGCTGCAGTCCATGGGGTCGCAAAGAGTCAGACATGACTGAATGACTGAACTGAACTGACTGACTCTTAACGAAGTGGTGGCAAACACTAGTCAGGAAATAAATTAGTTGATTATGGTTAAAAATATACAAAAGGTATTTTCTATCTCCACTTCTGATCTCCCTATATCCTTCACCCTCAGTGAGGCCTCTAGGTGTCATGACATGATGTTCAGTTCAGATCAGTTGCTCAGTCGTGTCCGACTCTTTGCGACCCCATGGACTGCAGCACGCCAGGCCTCCTTGTCCATCACCAACTCCCAGAGTTTACTCAAACTCATGTCCACTGAGGTGGTGATTCCATCCAACCATCTCATTCTCTTTTGTCCCCTTCTCCTCCTGCCTTCAATCTTAGCATCAGGGTCTTTTCAAATGAGTCAGGTCTTTGCATCTGGTGGCCAGAGTATTGGAGTTTCAGCTTCAGCATCAGTCCTTCCAGCGAATATTCAGGACTGATTCCCTTTAGGATGGACTGGATGGATGTCCATGGCTGTCCAAGGGACTCTCAAGAGTCTTTTCTAACACCACAGTTCAAAAGGATCAGTTCTTCAGTGCTCAGCTTTCTTTATAGTTCAACTCTCACATCCATGCATGATTACTGGAAAAACCATAGTTTTGACTAGATGGACCTTTGTTGGCAAAGTAATGTTTCTGCTTTTTAATATGCTGTCTAGGTTGGTCATAACTTTCCTTTCAAGGAGTAAGAGTCTTTTAATTTCATGGCTGCAGTCACCATCTGTAGTGATTTGGAGCCCAAGAAAATAAAATCAGCCACTGTTTCCCCATCTATTTGCCATGAAATGATGGGACCAGATGCCATAATATTAGTTTTCTTTGTTGAGTTTTAAGCCAACTTTTCCACTCTCTTCTTTCTCTTTCATCAAGAGGCTCTTTAGTTCTTCTTTGCTTTCTGCCATAAGGGTGGTGTCAGCTGCATATCTGAGGTTATTGATATTTCTCCCGCAATCTTAATTCGAGACATGTTGTAGGTGATTGGAATTTTTCTCTCTGACATTTTTGCGGAGAGGTTGCAGAACAACTCAATATTAACTTATTAATAATAAAGTATTGGCTTATTCAAGTCATTAGCTGTCTAAAGAACCCCTTCCAGTGACAGTATAATAGTCAAGTTTGCAATTAGAAAGAACTGGATTACAGACTCAGGCACTGGGGTGAGGATTTTCAGGGGCTGAATTGACATTCTGATGCCTCAAGAATGTCCAGCCTCATATGCTCTACAAGCAGGTCTAAAAAGATGGATGATGTAGAAGGTCTCAAGATATGTTCACTGCCTAAGAAATTTTACCCTTATCCTAAGAGTTTGTATACTAGGTTCAGTGCGCTTATATGTCTGCAGTCAGCCTCATGGTGGTCGCTTGGTGTTTGAGATAACACGGCTTGGCAATGCAGAACCCCTTAATGAAAGCTTGCAGGTAGCACTCAGGAATGCTCAGTCAGTGCCTGGACCAACCACTGAATCTGCTCCCAGAGCAAGAATGGTCTTCAGAACTGGTGAGTCATGTCCAGATTAGCCTGGGAGGAGCATCTGCTGTCAACATTCCCTGCTTCTCCATTGATGGCCTCTCACCACTTAGAGGGCTCTCCTTGTGGCTCAGCTGGTAAAGAATCCTCCTGTAATGCAGGAGACCTGGGTTCAATCCCTGGCTTGGGAAGATCCCCTGCAGGAAGGAAAGGATACCCACTCCACTATCTGGCCTGGAGAATTCCATGGACTGTATAGTCCATAGGGTTGCAAAGAGTTGGACACGACTGAGCAACTTTCATTTTCACTTTTCACCACTTAGAAGCTTTGACTTTCACTGGCTTTCACTCTGAAAGATCCTGAGATTCCCATCTTTAATTCACGTTCTCATTTACAAACACATTTTCTCCCAAGAAAGAGTCTAATAAACCTGTCCTCTGTGCTGTGCTTAGTTGCCCAGCCATGGCTGACTTGTTGTGACCCCATGGACTGGAGCCTACCAAGCTCCTCTGTCCATGGAGATTCTCCAGGAAAGATTACTGGAGTGGGTTGACATGCCCTCCTCTGGGGAATCTTTCCAACCTGGTGATCAAACCCAGATCTGCTGCATTGCAGGCGGATTCTTTACTGTCAGAGCCACCAGGGAAGCCTAAAGATACTGGAGTAGGTAACCTATCCTTTCTCCAGGGCATCTTCCTGACCCAGGAATCAAACCCGGGAAACCTATCCACACTGAGAGGTAAATAACTGATGAAGTGTAAGTTGCTACCTCTTTCAGTCCCATTTGCATTATATATGTATCAAGATGAAATGCCACCCCTCCAAAAAAAAATCTGTTTCTGTGGTAGGGAGATGGGCAAGTGTTTCTCAGTTTTCTATCTAGAAAGTGATTGCCAGAGCTATCCCAAATTATGGCGTGATTGTCATGAGCCTCTGTTTTATTTTGATTCTAGGGAATGCTGCTACTTAAGTGGACAGTAGTATTTGATTTAGATGCCTTCTGAACTCTTCACTCTGTTGATCTGATATCAGTGTTTTTGGAATTTTAGTGGGTGAATTATTTCAGTGGGTAAGAGTTTAGTACTGAAAGGTCGAATAATCCAGTTTAAGCTAGTAATTTCTTTAGAGGAAAAAGCCTTTCTTTTAAGGTCACAAAATTATAACCTGAATCATTAGCTACAACTGTTACAATGCTCTTCATTATAGAAATCACTTGAACTGTACAGATCAAATCAGTAATCCAAAACCCAGCAAACCTATGGTAGTGGCACTCAAGAGTGAACTTTGTGCACAAAAGGCCATAAATATTACATGCTTGAAATGACCTTAAGATATTGAGAGCTCAGCAGTAGCCTAAATTATTGGGCTGTTTTGGAAAATTATCACATTTACGTATCTTCATGGGTATTGAAATCAGAAGGTCATGTGTAAAAATTTCAGCTTTGACCCTGGTTGACCTTAGGTCTCATTTCCTCGTCTACAAAATGGGAATAATACTAAGTACCTGACAGATTGAATTGCAGTGTTCTTTTGTAAAACATTAAGTACCGTGTTTGACACATGGAAAACATTCTATGTATAGTAGTAATAATGAAAAAAATCAGATTTTTGCATTTTATATCACTGATTGTTTATTTCCACATAAAATCAGTAGTCAGTCATGTGTTGTAAATTTTTCCTTTACTGTGGCTTTTAAGTTGTCTTTGATAAATGGTGAGACTCCAGAAATTTTATTTATTTTAAAGGGTGGATGTGTTTTTAAAGAATTACAATGAGAAAAATATACCCTTAAATTTTTTAATGATTTAATATGCATTATTAACTTTATAAATGTCAGGGAATTATATTGTTTGTTTTTATGTAAATTAATTGGTCAAATAACCATATCTTTGATATAAGGCAGTAAAGCCAAAAGATAAAATGTTATTTATTCTAAAATTGCAATATGTTGCTCTTACTGTAAGAATTTTAATAGGGAAGGAAGTTTGGGAGATTTTTATATCAGCCTACATATCATATGCCTATATATATATATGTGTGTGTGTGTGTGTGTGTGCGCGCGTTGTAATGTTTTTCTTTTTTGTATTTTTAAAATATAGAAATAGCTTGAGTTTCCCTTTTTTAAATCATGGCTTTGTGAATCTCTATAAGATTACTATTTCCTAATTGAAAGTGTGCTTTCCTGATGAGAGAGTCTCAGGAAGCTTTTGTGTTTTCCATTGTGAAACAGAAACTAACATGCAAAACAGCTGGTAAATAAGAAAGAGATCCTACTGGTAATAGAACAGGTGAGTCACATTGGTAAATTACATTTTTCTTCAGATTGGACATAATTTTCTTTCCTAGATATTGCTCAAGGCCCTTTATGAATTCCAGCTTCTGTCTTTTCTTATATTTATGGATTCACTAAAATCCTCAGGTAGCGAAATACCTGCTCTCATGAATCATTTGCAGATAATAGTGGTTCAGACACTCTCTGTCCAAATTGATAATGGGTATCTGATCCAAAGCGATGCCTATTTTTTAAGGTCTGTATAAGGAGTTCATGGGGGAAGAAAATCCCTTTTCCTCTGATCTCATGTTCATTATCACATCCAGTAGTTAGTATCCTAAATGTAGAAATGTAGAATAAGGGAAACTGGAGCTACTCTATTGTTCAAGTCTCCAAATTGCTCTGTAAAAAGCACATCTATTCCAGACAGAATTCCTGTATACACTGTGCTGTTTAGCACTTTTAGGAAAAATGGAGGTTATATTTACATTTCTCCTTCCTGTCTGCATCGTTCCTCAAATATTGAAATCATTATTTATGAAATTGTATTTTTAAAGTTGTTTTCACTTACAAGAGATTTCGTATAGGCTTTACAAAAACATTGAATTTATTTGTAATATTTAGTATGTTTTAAAAAGAGCTAATATTCTGCTTTATTAATGTGTAGGTTGACTTATTTGAATTGTTTCCTTAGGGTCAAATAAATAATTCCCTTCCAAGAGTAATGATACTGTAATTGCTAGCTCTCAGTATATGATGAGCATGAGTCACGTTGGGAAATAGTGAAATATGTAGATTTCTAGATTACACCCACAAAGACTTCCAATAAATTGGTCTAGAGTGGAGATTCAGAGAGATAGACAGACAGATGAAAGCCAGATAGTTGTGATGCAGATAGCTCTTAGATAAACATTGAAGTCCTAGAGACACCACTGACTTTCTGACGGAGATTGTGTGCTGATGAATTACAGTTTGTGATTTACGTTAGCAGCCTACATGTATCTGGCATCAGTCCACGCACAGTCCCACTAAGTAGATGCCTAGGGTGTCCTGCAGGAGAAGGCAATGGCACCCCACTCCAGTACTCTTGCCTGGAAAATCCCATGGACAGAGGAGCTTGGTATGCTGCAGTCCATGGGGTCGCTAAGAGTCGGACACGACTTCACTTTTCACTTTCATGCATTGGAGAAGGAAATGGCAACCCGCTCCAGTGTTCTTGCCTGGAGAATCCCAGGGACGGTGGAGCCTGATGGGCTGCCGGCTATGGGGTCACACAGAATTGGACACAACTGAAGCGACTTAGCAGCAGCAGCAGCAGGGTGTCCTGCAGCTGTGGACAATATGAATTCCTCACAATCCCAAGGCTCTTCTTCAGCTCTCTTGATTGTTGTGGGAATCTGTGACCATCACATTTCCTTGCCACCCATGACATGTTATTCTCGCAGCTTGAAGTACACTCTTCTGTCCCCCCTTTTCTGAGCCTCAGCTCAACTACCGCCTCCATCTAGAAAGCTCTCCTGACCTCCCTAAGGGTCTCTGTGTTTAGAGTACTCATCCTACCATGTGCTTTTCTCTCTAGCATTTGTCACAATTGCAATTCATGTGTGACGTTTGATCGTTGCTTGCCTTTCTCAGTAGACTCAAAGCTCAGTAAGACACAGACTAGGACTGACTTCTTATTTGTTTGTTTCTGGTTGTATCTCCAGAGCTTAACAAGGCCCTGCACATAGTAGGCTCTTAGTCAATATTGGTGTGAATAAATATATTGAAGTAACCCTTAATCTCACAGTAAGATACCTAAATTCATTAAGATGAGGAATTATGTGAATGGGTATTTGAAGGACCAGGGTACCATTAGCATCTTCAGTAACTCAGGAAACTGAAAAGCCTTGAAGGTAAGTGCTGAGATGGGAGAGGACATGCACTAGACAGGATCCCTATTTAAGACTGTGGAACTCTGTTAGTGCTAAATGTACGTAACTATTGATTAATGTTAAATAGAAAGATATGTAGTTAAGGTTAAAAGTTTTGGTACACATTCAGTTTTTTCTCATGTAACTATTGATTGTGGTATTAGAAATGCTCAACTCTGATGCCGCTGTCCATCTTCTCTTCAGGAGGCGATGGGACATGTATAAAGAGGAGGATCAAGCATTATGTTGTATGCACCAGGCACTGTATATATACTTTGCATGTGATTTTCCACTTGACCTTCATAACCATCCTATGAGTATCAAGGAGTAAGACCAAGAGCCCCAGGGAACAACCATTGACTCAAAGTCATATCTAGTTTGTTTAGTTAATATTTTATTTTAGATTCTTAAGCTAAGATCCTCAGTCCCTACTCTTTTATTCTTGTATTTCTTATTATTTAGAAAATGTTTGTAACAAATAACAAAGCCTAATATAATACTATAGAGAAAGGACTGGTTTATGTGACTGAAAATGCCAAAGGATCATGATACCTCTAGGGTACAGGTACTGGTTCTTTGCTAATCTCCTGGTTCTGCCCTGTTTAGGGTTTTAGATATATTCTTAGGTTAGTCTTCCTCATGGCAGCAAAGCTGTCTGACCCTTTACACACACACTACACACACACTACACAGCCCAGAGCTAAGGAGCTCTTCTCTCTAGGCCTTTTTTTTGAAAGTCCTTGACATTGATTTTGATTGCTCTGACTTGAATGCTTGTCAACTTCTTGAACCAATCAAAAGGCATTATGGAGGAGAGAAGGAATAGCCTTAGTTATGTCTCATGAGTTACCCCTTCTGAGACAGGAGGGAATTAGTTTTCTTAAACCACACAAATTATAGGAAGAGAGGGAAGGAATGGATTCTAGGAGGAGAACTCACGCATTAGATGGTCTCCTCTTGAAAAGTGTTTAATTAGTGGAAATGTAAGCGATAGTGTAGGATAAATGTATTTGGAGACAATTAATATTTGAAAATGATGTTCTTATCTGGATATACTTTTAAAAAGCTCTAAAAGATTATCATTAAAGAAAGCAACCACTTGTATTTTTAATTTTTGAAAAGGTTGTTCTTTATCAGTGAGATTGAGCAGCATTTAAGGAAAATACCTGTCTGATGGTTCAGGCTCTTAAGTTGGCCATGTATTTGAATACCTATAATGATAAAACAAATATTTTGCAGCACATGGAATAGTTGTATTTGACCAATTGTTTCTCTTTCCTCTCCTTTGACAATAATGTTTGCCACTCTGTATGTCTAATACAGTTGTTACAGCATTGACAGATAAAATATTAAATGTTTATCAAAAGCTGACTATGTGTCCAGCATTGTTCCAGAGTATTACCTGTAATCTTTACCACATTCCAATGAAATAGGCACAACTATCCCCATTTTCCTGGAAAAGAATCTAGGTCCCCCAATTAGTAATGTAGGACTGTAAGCATGTGCCTTCTGCTCTTAGCTCTTGCTCAAACCACTGTCTTATTCTCAATTCAGAGTCATGCAAAAAAATATTTTTAACTCATTTCTTGATTAATGTTCAGTTTTTTGTTGACTTTTGTTCCTTTTGATTTTTAAAATGTCTATCAACAGATGACTGGATAGAGAAGATGTGGTGTATATGTACATATATATCATATATATATGTATATATACACACAATAGGATATCCCTCATCTATGAAAAAGAGTGTAATGTTTATGCAATATACTCTATATGTATACACGTATTTATATGCTTTATACCATATATATATCTCTTTATCCAATCTATGCAGTATACCATATATATATATCTTTATTCAATCAATGCAATATAGCATATATGTATACATGTACATATGTATATATATACATACACACACATACAATAGAATATCATTCAGCTATAAAAATAGAGTGCAGTCTTGTCATTTGCAACAAAATGGCTGAACCTGGAGCACATTAAGCTTCATGAAATATGTCAGACAAAGATAAATACAGTATTTTCACTTATATGTGGAATCTAAAAAACAAAGCAAATTAGAAAATATAACAAAACAGAATCAGAATCACAGATCCAGAGAACAAACCAGTATTGCCAGGAGGAGTAGTAGTGGGTGAATGGCAAAACAGGTGACAGGGCTTAAGGGGTGCAAAGTACCAGTTATAAAAGGAATAGCTCACAGAGATGTAATATATAGCACAGGAAATATAGTTAATAATATTATAATAACTTTGTATGTTTTGTAATTTATAAAAACATCAACTCACTATTGTTGTATACTTGAAGCTAATATACTATTTCAAGTCAACTATACTTTCAACAAAATAAAAATAAAATTAAGTAAAACACGTTTTGTAGGGCAAGTCACTACAAATTCAGTAATTTAGTTGAGAACTAAATTCAGTAATTTAGTTGAGGACAAAGAATATGGAATAAAATCACATCATGGATTTAAGCATGCTTTGATATTTGCATTAAATTATAGTAAGGTTTAACTAGATCATATCGCCATTGTCAAGGATAATAGCTGTTGAGTCTTAAGTAACAAAATGTTTTGGTTGAGACCATTAGTTTCAGTGAATGAATTCTTTGGCAAGAGGGGTCCTGACTCAATTGCGTTAAATATAATAAAGATGTATTTTGTTACTGTGAAAAGTTATTCTCCTTGACAACTTGATGATATAAATAAAAACAATCATTCTTTATAATCTTGATCATTGTTTGTCCTTCTTTTAGAATTAGCCAATATTTACTTTATTACCATGACATACAGATAATAAAATAATTGAATTAAAAACAAATTTTGGTACCAACTTGATTTTATCTCAGTTAATTCAGTCAGAGACACTCTGAATACTGATAACATCTTTGTCATCTCATAGACACCTCTTTTGTAACTATCCAAGAATTTGGAAAAATAAATGCCGTCTTTGAAGAGGGGCAGACCACAAATGTAACTGATATATTCATCTATTTGTCACCCTTTCCATCTGTGTTTACAAACCATGCCTACACACCTGTGAATCATCAACATGTTCGTACAGGAGCCTCTGCTGACTTTCCTTGTGCTTGCTGGATCTATTAACATAGACACAATTATACTTCATCTTTTTAGCTCAGATGGAGAGCAACTCCTTTTTAATGGTAGAGTTTATTTATTTAAATTAAAGTTTAATTTCACTTGTAGATTTGATAAAATGCTTACTCTCTGTTGATTTAGTCTTCTCAAATGTCCAAACATTTTTACAGTTTTACACATCCCTCATGCATGAAAAATTGAGAATGTGTGTGTGTGATTTGCTGGAAATGAGTCATGCACTGTAATCATGCAGATTCCTTTGTGTTGTTACAACCACATGAGTGCTATGAGCAGAGAAAAGTAGGCAGAGTTGGCTTAAAAGGAGGTGGTTTCAGTGGCAATAAGCTCTTTTAAATGTAATTGTCATGCAGGAAAAACCTATTTGAAAGCTGAATACATTTCAAAACTATGTGCTAGACTAGCAAGACAATATAGTATTCCTTAAACCAGTTTTGATTTCTAATATTGGAACATGGACAATGCTGAGATGCTTTGAGATTGAAATAGAGGACACTTTTAGGGAAAGTTATTACTTTGTGATATACTTGGTGACAATTATGCAGACGTGAAGAAATATATTGAAAGGACAACAAAGTGTTTTAATATTTGTTAATTAAGGGCAACTTTGCTTTAGGATTTGGGGACAAGAATAATAAATATAGCTAATATTTATTAAGTACTTACTATGTATCTTGTACCGTTCTACAATGCAAATATAAATAAAAATTTTTAATCCTCTCAACAGCTTCATGGGGTAAGTATGATTATAATTTTCATTTTGTAGATGAAGAAGTTGAGGCCTAACAAGGTTCAGTAATCTGTCTAATGTTGCATAGCTAGTAAATAACTAATCTGAGACTTAAACCCATTTCTGGGACCCATGTACTTAAGATAGTATGCTATCATGTATAATTGGTGTGATGAGTACAAAAAAGTATGTGTGGATTTTATCATAGTTTTATTGTGAGAAGTAAGGTAAACTACCTGAAAAATAAAGGAAAGTGTGAGCAAATCCTAGAGCATCCCTCCTCCCAAAGACCTTTAAAGAGTTTACAGTATTTTTGAATTGGAATTCTTCTGATCCTAGATTTCCATTTACTTCTGTTTATTTGTTTGCCCCAGTTTGAGTTTCATAACACAGATTGGAAATATTATGGTTAATAAATTAGGGAATACATTGGCATCATGGAGATATTTTTTGAGTTATAAAAGAATAAATTTTCTCACACATAGCACTTGGACACATGATGACATGGCTTGAGCTCCTCATTGATTTGGTTTCTCATTAATGGTCTTAAGTGTTTGACCTTACTATTGATGACTTAGATTTTTGTTTCCTTTTGTGTGTTCTTCAAGACTCATTCAGGAATGTTTAGATGTGATTTTGTACATTTTGATTAACCTATTATCTTCCAATAAGTATTAGATAAGTATAGCTGTAAAATTTCTTTTTCTTTTTTTTAATTGAAGTATAGTTGATTTATAATGTGTTCATTACTGCTGTACAGTAAAGTGATTCAGTTATATATACATTCTTTTTTATATTCTTTTCCATTATGATTTACCATAAGATATTGAATATAGTTCTCTATGCTATACATAAGGATATTGTTGTTGTTTATCAGTTTTTTTATATAAGAGCTTATCTCTGCTAACCCCAACCTCTCACTCCATCCTTCCTCCGACCCCCTCCCCTTGGCAATCACCAGTCTCTTCTCTATGTCCCTGAATCTGTTTCTGTTACATATATAGATTCATTTGTGTCGTAGTTTAGATTCTACATATACATGATATTGAATGAGTATTGTCTTTCTCGGACTCATTTTGCAGGCTCTAGTTCCATCCATGTGGCTGCACAGGGCATTATTTCATTCTTTTTTATGGCTGAGTAACATACGAGGGCTTCCCTGGTGACTCAGTGGTAAAGTGCGTTAGTCACTCAATTGTGTCTGACTCCTTGTGACGCCATGGACTATAGCCTGCCAGGCTCCTCTGTCCATGGAATTCTCCAGGCAAGAATCCTGGAGTGGGTTGCCTTTTCCATCTCCACAGAGGTAAAGAACCCACCTACCAACATAGGTGACGCTCGTTAAAACCCTGGGTCAGGAAAGATCCCCTGGAGAAGGAAGTGGCAACTCAGTCCAGTATTCTTGCCTGGGAAACCCCATAGACAGAGGAACCTGGTGGGTTATGGTCCATGGGGTGGCAAAGAGTCAGACAAATGACTTAGTGATTGATTATGCATTCAGCATTTTATATATATATATGTGTGTCCATTATATATATATTAATATATATTATATATACCTTATATATAGACATATAGGTATCCATTATGCATCTGTATATATATTTATATCAGAAGATGTGGTGTATATATACATTATATATTATCCACTCATCTGTCAATGGACTTTTAGACTGTTTCTATGTCTTGGCTGTTAGTGCTGCTATGAATATATGGGTGCACATATCTTTCCAAACTAGAGTTTTGTCTGAATATGTGCCCAGGAGTGAGATTGCTGGACCATGTGGTAATAGTACTTACAGTTTTCTGAGGGCCCCCGTACTGTTTGCCACAGTGGCTGCACCATGTTGCACCCCCACCAACAGTCTAGACAGGTTCCCTTTTCTCCACTCCAGAAGTTATTTGTTGACTTTCTAATGATGGCCCTTCTGACTGCTGTGACGTGGTACTTCACTGCAGATTTAATTTGCATTTCTCTAATAACCAGTGCTGTTGAGCATATTTTCATGTGTCTATTGGCCATCTGTGTGCCTTCTTTAGAGAAATATATACTTAGGTCTTCTGCCTGTTTTTGGATAGAGTTTTTTGTTTGTTGTTGAGTTGTATGAACTGTTTGTATATTTTGGAAATTAAGCTCTTGTGTTGCATCATTTGCAAAAATTTTCTCCTATCCCCTTTTTAAAAATTTAAAACAAAAGATTACCTTTGTTACTGAAATTCCTGTCCTGGCCTAAAATTCTCTAGTTTCTAATTCTCCTTTTCAAATACAACTATTTTTAAAATGAATTTATTAAAAATTGTAACATGAATTCTTTAATAAACTATGTTCTTAGGAACACAAATAACCTGTTAATGTGGAAAAGAGTATTCCAAAGGGAAATGAAACTTAAAAAATAACAGTTAAATTGATGAAAAAGAATCAAAATGGTAAATACATTCAAGTGTCAAATTTATACAAATTTATAGGACATAGTTTAAGACAAACATTTCAAAGCAAAATAAAGGCCAGTTCCTTTTTGTAATAGCAAGATGAAAGCAAGAAAGTAGAAAAAGATCTGTCTAAACGGAGAAAAAATTTAAACTGATATAATCACTCAGTGAGAAACACTGGGCTGGAAGAAGCACAAGCTGGAATCAAGATTGCCAGGAGAAATATCAATAACCTCAGATATGCAGATGACACCACCCTTATGGCAGAAAGTGAAGAGGAAATAAAAAGCCTCTTGATGAGAGTGCAAGTGGAGAGTGAAAAAGTTGGCTTAAGGCTCAACATTCAGAAAACGAAGATCATGGCATCTGGTCCCATCACTTCATGGCAAATAGATGGGGAAACAGTGTCAGACTTTATTTTTCTGGGCTCCAAAATCACTGCAGATGGTGACTGCAGCCATGAAATTAAAAGACTCTTACTCCTTGGAAGGAAAGTTATGACCAACCTAGATAGCATATTGAAAAGCAGAGACATTACTTTGCCAACAAAGGTCCATCTAGTCAACGTTATGATTTTTCCAGTGGTCATGTATGGATGTGAGAGTTGGACTGTGAAGAAAGCTGAGCGCCAAAGAATTGATGCTTTTGAACTGTGGTGTTGGAGAAGACTCTTGTGAGTTCCTTGGACTGCAAGGAGATCCAACCAGTCCATTCTAAAGGAGATCAGCCCTGGGTGTTCTTTGGAAGGAATGATGCTAAAGCTGAAACTCCAGTACTTTGGCCACCTCATGTGAAGAGTTGACTCATTGGAAAAGACTCTGATGCTGGGAGGGATTGGGGGCAGGAGGACAAGGGGACGACAGAGGATG
>NW_011495050.1:16774444-16775300 GCF_000754665.1 Bison bison bison | reverse complement strand
CTTGGACTGCAAGGAGATCCAACCAGTCCATTCTAAAGGAGATCAGCCCTGGGTGTTCTTTGGAAGGAATGATGCTAAAGCTGAAACTCCAGTACTTTGGCCACCTCATGTGAAGAGTTGACTCATTGGAAAAGACTCTGATGCTGGGAGGGATTGGGGGCAGGAGGACAAGGGGACGACAGAGGATGAGATGGCTGGATGGCATCACCGACTCGATGGACGTGAGGCTGAGTGAACTCCGGGAGATGGTGATGGACAGGGAGGCCTGGCGTGCTCTGATTCATGGGGTCGCAAAGAGTCAGACACGATTGATCAACTGAACTGAACTGAACTAAACTGAATCACTCAATGTAGAAAGGGATCACAAGAACAATATATATATATACACACACACACATATATATATGTATAACTGAATCATTTTGCTGTGCAGCAGAAATTAGCACAGTATTGTAGATCAGATCAGATCAGATCAGTCGCTCAGTCGTGCCAACTCTTTGCGACCCCATGAATCACAGCACGCCAGGCCTCCCTGTCCATCACCAACTCCTGGAGTTCACTCAGACTCACGTCCATCGAGTCGGTGATGCCATCCAGCCACCTCATCCTCTGTCGTCCCCTTCTCCTCCTGCCCCCAATCCCTCCCAGCATCAGAGTCTTTTCCAATGAGTCAACTCTTCACATGAGGTGGCCAAAGTACTGGAGTTTCAGCTTTAGCATCATTCCTTCCAAAGAAATCCCAGGGCTGATCTCCTTCAGAATGGACTGGTTGGATCTCCTTGCAGTCCAAGGGACTCTCAAGAGTCTTCTCCAACACCACAGTTCAAAAGCATCAATTCTTTGGCGCTCAGCCTTC
>NW_011495050.1:16745007-16774313 GCF_000754665.1 Bison bison bison | reverse complement strand
CTCCAACACCACAGTTCAAAAGCATCAATTCTTTGGCGCTCAGCCTTCTTCACAGTCCAACTCTCACATCCATACGTGACCACAGGAAAAACCATAGCCTTGACTAGACGAACATTTGTTGGCAAAGTAATGTCTCTGCTTTTGAATATGCTATCTAGGTTGGTCATAACTTTCCTTCCAAGGAGTAAGTGTCTTTTAATTTCATGGCTGCAGTCATCATCTGCAGTGATTTTGGAGCCCAGAAAAATAAAGTCTGACACTGTTTCCATTGTTTCTCCATCTATTTCCCATGAAGTGGTGGGACCGGATGCCATGATCTTCGTTTTCTGAATATGGAGCTTTAAGCCAATCTTTTCACTCTCCACTTTCACTTTCATCAAGAGGCTTTTGAGTTCCTCTCCACTTTCTGCCATAAGGGTGGTGTCATCTGCCTATCTGAGGTTACTGATATTTCTCCCGGCAATCTTGATTCCAGCTTGTGTTTCTTCCAGTCCAGCATTTCTCATGATGTACTCTGCATATAAGTTAAATAAACAGGGTGACAATATACAGCCTTGACGTACTCCTTTTCCTATTTGGAACCAGTCTCTTTTTCCATGTCCAGTTCTAACTGTTGCTTCCTGACCTGCATATAGGTTTCTCAAGAGGCAGGTCAGGTGGTCTGGTATTCCCATCTCTTGAAGAATTTTCCACAGTTGATTGTGATCCACACAGTTAAAGGCTTTGGCATAGTCAATAAAGTAGAAGTAGATGTTTTTCTGGAACTCTCTTGCTTTTTCCATGATCCAGCGGATGTTGGCAATTTGATCTCTGGTTCCTCTGCCTTTTCTACAACCAGCTTGAACATCAGGAAGTTCACGGTTCACATATTGCTGAAGCCTGGCTTGGAGAATTTTGAGCATTACTTCACTAGCGTGTGAGATGAGTGCAATTGTGCTGTAGTTTTAGCATTCTTTGGTATTGCCTTTCTTTGGGATTAAGTCATCTGTAATTCAAGAAAACAAAGGGCTCACAAGAGCATTTACTATCACAGTTAGATATCCACTTCTCCATTACTATGCACATGCTCAATCACTCAAGTCAATTACCTATTATTTTAAATGGTCTATGAAGGCAGAGCATGGAAAAATAGAACACAATCAACATTTTTCTTGTGAAATCCAATGATAAGCTTTGTAGCATTACGTGAAAAAAATATATAACAGTGCAACCTGATTAAGTTAAACATTTTAGAGACACACACACAAATACATGTGTATATGTGACCTAGTCAGTTTCTTCTAGCAACATTAATCTTGATAGGAAAATAGATACATGCATAGTAACAGATGATTATTATGATCAGCATTGTCATAGAGGAACAAAATGTTCCAGTGATGTAGTGGGAGTGGCCAGAGATTATTCCTGGGTGGGAAGAATATGAGAAAGCTGTTTGGAATAGATGGTTTTTGAGGTTGACTTTCAATTAAGGATAATTAATAGGGAGAAGACTCTTGAGAGTCCTTTGGACTGCAAGGAGACACAACCAGTCCATCCTAAAGGAGATCAGTCCTGGGTGTTCACTGATGCTGAAGCTGAAACTCCAGTACTTTGGCCACCTCATGCGAAGAGTTGACTCATTGGAAAAGACCCTGATGCTGAGAGGGATTGGGGGCAGGAGGACAAGGGGACGACAGAGGATGAGATGGCTGGATGGCATCACCGACTCAATGGACATGAGTTTGGGTGAACTCCAGGAGTTGATGATGGACAGGGAGGCCTGGTGTGCTGCGATTCATGGGGTTGCAAAGAGTCAGACACGACTGAGTGACTGAACTGAACTGAATAGGGAGATATTTCAAGTGCAGAGAGTGCCTAAGTTTAGATAACAGCTTGAGAAAAGATCTATGGACAGTTTCAGATGGCAGGAAATATAAGAGTGTAACTGGAGTTGTAAAGCAGTGAGACAAGTTGGTAATAGAGGTATGCAAAATATTGCCAAAGACTTTGAGTGCCAGACTTACTAGTTACAGAAATTACTATATGAAAATCACAATGAACAATTTATAATATATTAAAAATGTGATATTGCTAAAAGAATCAGGATTCAAGATGGTAACCTGAGTATGGTGGTGATTTAGTTGCTAAGTCGTGTCCAACTCTTGTGACCCCATGGACTGTAGCCTGCCAGGCTCCTCTGTCCATGACATTTTCCAGGCAAGAATACTGGAGTGGGTTGCCATTTCCTCCTCCAGGGCATCTTCCAGACCCAGGAATCGAACCCGGGTCTCTTGCATCGCAGGCAGATTCTTTCCCAACCGAGCACAAGGGAAGCCCTTGTGCCCACAATCCCTGTCTCAAATCCCATATGACTGTCAGAAGGACATGTATATACACACATACACACAATGGTCTGCAAAATAGGAGAGAGAGGGCCATCACTAAACCCAGAAACTGTGAGCAATTTCTAGAAAACAAATTAAATAGAATTGGATTCATAAAAAGAAATACAGGCCCATGTACTTTCAAGAAAAAACTACTCTGAAGAGTAAGAACATTTCAGTGAAACTCCCAGCTCAGAGGAGTATACCCAAGGGGAATAAAACGGTAATGAGCCAGTCACACTATATATAATTAGTGACTTTAAGAAATTATACAGATATTATACAAGCTGATTTAAGTCATTAATTGATAGAAAAATCATAGCATACAATAAGGAAATTTAAAATATTTCAGGATTACTATTTGAAGAATAGTAATAAGATGCATAACTTTCAAATAACTAAAGGAAGAACTTGGCCTCTACAGATAGAAAAACGTATTATCTGTGTAATAATTAGATCACTGTTATATATTAGTGTAAACAAAGACAAATTAAACAAAAGTAGTGCAGAATCTATCCAGAAATTGATTCATACACACATGAGTATTTGGTTTGCAAGAAGTACATATGGAAACCATGAAGTAGAATGGGCTATTTGATAAATGTTTAGTCAATGGGCTTGCCATTTGGAATTAAATAAAATAATGTGATATCTCAAATTGTTAACCTACTGGCCACTGGTGAGAGAATTGGAATAAGGAAAGCTTGAGGAATTGCTTTCACTTTTCAAAAAGATTTTTTAGAGGATCTTTATAAAACCATACTCAGGCATTACTTATTAAAATTTTAAAAGGAAAAATACGGATAAATGTTTGAGTGAGCAACATTTTTGGACTCATCACTCATAACCATTCTAAAGTTTGCTATTTTCTACTGGGACCAGATATAGCCTTGAAAATCAGAGTAAAAATATTGTGCTTTATTAATCAGCCAAATTCAAGTCTGTATAATCTTATATTGAGAAATTATATTTAAAATATATTTATGTGTAGAGTTAAGGTATTGTTATTTCAATTTGAAATTATAATTTTCACCTCTACGTGGCTCTGCAAATTTGGAATTTGAAAGCTTTTGCATAAATACCTAACTAGATCCCACTACCGGAGAAGGCAATGGCACCCCACTCTAGTACTCTTGCCTGGAAAATCCCATGGATGGAGGAGCCGGGTAGGCTGCAGTCCGTGGGGTCGCTAAGAGTTGGACACGACTGAGCGACTTCATTTTCACTTTTCACTTTCATTCATTGGAGAAGGAAATAGCAACCCACTCCAGTGTTCTTGCCTGGAGAATCCCAGGGACCGGGGAGCCTGGTGGGCTGCCGTCTATGGGGTCGCACAGAGTCGGACACGACTGAAGCAGCAGCAGCAGCAGCAGCAGATCCCACTACAAAGCTTATTCTCTTAATCCTTAAATTGCATTGCTCCTTTGTGTAGCTTTCTGGCTGTCATTCATTAGGTAAACATTATGAGTAGAAATATAACATAATGGTCTGGTAAAATTAAATACTAGGTCTAACTTTTCACTTTAGCCATTGCTTTAACTTTGAGAAAATAAATTAAACCTCAGTTTGTTTGGTCTGTAAAATGGGAATAAAATTATCTCAGGATTGTTTTTTGAAATCATGAAATGAAAATACTCAGTTACAATGCTCTGCACATACTAAATATTCAACAAATGTTAGCTACCATTCCTGGAAAAGAATTACCCAGTAATTTTTTTTCAAATGCGGACAAGGAAGATTCTTTTATATTTGAATTGTATAAGACCTTATCTTTACACCGGTCCTCCAGGGAATATGAGCTTGATATTCCTTGGCCTCTATTGGAAGATATAAAAAGGTAGATCCAGTACAAATGAGGACAAGCTATTTCCAATCCACTTGCTTGTGCTCTACACCTCCTAGTATTTTGTAGACTCGCTGCCTGTCTTAGTCTTGGGTGTCGTCACCATTGGTAGGATTGATAGCATGCAGTGACCTAACCAGGAATGATGCTAGGGTTATGCGTTTTTAGACATCAAAAATTATGGCATCCAGAGCTTTGAAGTAAATCTCTGAACGAGCAACTTCTCTGCTCTGTTGCATCAGACAATTGCCGCACCTCCCTGCTGGAAATGGCTTCTACAGTGCTAGTAAGATTCTCTGCAGATACTGACCTTAGAAGAACTGTGACCTTAAAATAACAGTTGATTTATTATACAAAGGATAATATAATCAACCAGTTGACTGTTCGACTTGTTAGTGAGTTATTTTTGTATGTTGTATTTGTATTCCATCTTGCCATCAACTCAGGGTAATGATGTCCAGACTTCCTGTGATCAAAATCAACCAGAATAGCGGCAGGACAGTGCAGTGAGAATGTATTGACCATGTGTAGCAGCCCATGTTCTAGACCTGACTAACTTCAAATTGTTCCATGAATAAACCTCTTCATTTTTTCATACTTCAATTTATTTATTTTATTTTTTGCCATTTATAGATTTATTATTGTGATAACACATACATAACAAAAGCCTACTCTTTTAACCATTTTTAAGTATACAGTTCAGTGGCATCAAGTACATTCACATTGTTGGGTGGCCATCACCACCATCCATCTCTAGAATTTTTTCATCTTCCCAAATTGAATCTGTACCCATTAACCAAAACTATCCATTCCTCCCTCCTTCCTGCTCCTGGCAGCCACCATCTGTCTGCTCTCTGTCTCTGTACAATTTAACTAGTTTATGTACATCATCTAAGTGGAATCATGCAGTATTTGTCCCTTTGTGTCTTGGCTTATTTCACTTAATAATGTCTTCAAGTTTCATCCATGGTTTGGCATGTGTTAGAATTTCCTTCCTGTTTAAGGCTGAATAATATTCCATTGTCTGCATATAACACATTTTGCTTATTCATTCATCCACTGATGGTTCCTTGAGTTGCTTTCACCTTTTTGCTACTGTGAATAATGCTATGAACATTGAAAGTGAAAGTGAAGTCACTTAGTCGTATTGATCCCATGGATTGTAGACTACCAGGCCCCTCTGTCCATGGAATTTTCTGGGCAAGAATACTGGAGTGGCTTGCCATTTCCCTCTCCAGGGGATCTTCCCAACCCAGGGATCAAACCCAGGACTCCCGCATTGCAGGCAAACGCTTTACCATCTGAGCCACCAGGGAAGTGACCATGAACATTGAATGCATTGTTCAAATATCTGTTTGAGTCCTTGCTTTCAGTTCTTTTACTTATATACCCAGCAGTCATGAGATTTCTGGGTCATATGATAATTCTGTATTTAATTTTATGTGGAATTGCCATACTGTTTTCCATAGAGGCTGTACCATTTTACATTGCTTCAATTTAAAGCTGTATCTACCTAGAGTGTTAATCGCTCAGTCATGCCCAACTCTTTGCAACCCCGTGGACTGCAGCCCACCAGGCTCCTCTGTCCATGGGATTTTCCAGGCAAGGATACTGGAGAGTTTGCCATTTCCTTCTCTAGAGGATCTTCCTGACCCAGGAATCGAACCCTGGTCTCCTGCACTGCAGGCAGATTCTATACTAACTGATATATCAAGGAAGCCCTTGTGTCAAATAAAAAGTGATGATTAATAGAATTTCTCATAGCCTCTGAACCCTTGCTTGTTAAATATTAACCCTCCTAAGATCCCAACATGCACAGGAAAGAGCTTATATTGTATAATTGAGTTCAGTTCAGTTCAGTCGCTCAGTCGTGTCCAACTCTTTGCGACCCCGTGAACTGCAGCACGCCAGGCCTCGCTGTCCATCACCAACTCCCAGAGTCCACCCAAACCCATGTCCATTGTGTCGGTGATGCTGTCCAACCATCTCATACTCTGTCGTCCCCTTCTCCTTCTGCCCTCAATCTTTCCCAGCATCGGGGTTTTTTCAAATGAGTCAGCTGTCCGCATCAGGTGGCCAAAGTACTGGAATTTCAGCTTCAACATCAGTCCTTCCAAAGAACACCCAGGACTGATTTCCTTTAGGATGGACTGGTTGGATCTCCTTGCAGTCCAAGGGACTCTCAAGAGTCTTCTCCAACACCTCGGTTCAAAAGCATCAATTCTTTGGCACTCAGCTTTCTTTATAGTCCAACTCTCACATCCATACATGACTACTGGAAAAGTGATAGCCTTGACTAGATGGACCTTTGTTGACAAAGTGATGTCTGTGCTTTTTAATATGTTGTCTAGGTTGGTCATAACTTTCCTTCCAAGGAGCAAGTGGCTGTTAGGGGAGTGTAATTATGTAAATGCTGGAAAGTTTACCAAAATAGATTAGTTACTAAATAAAATGTAAACTTTTCTTGATAGAGTAAGGTCAACATAATTGTACATATTTGTACCTTAAATCCTCTAAGACAAGAAGGATTCTGATTCTCAGTGATACCCTCAGTGCCCAAAGTTACTGCTTAAAAACATTTGCAGAGTGAATAAATAAAGAATAAGGATGTCTAAACTACACTAAACACTTCATCCAATTTTGCCTTATCTAATTTGTCATGGCTTTGTCAATCATAGAAATATTCATGGGTGTCTCTCTCTCTCTCTCTCACACACACACACACACACACACACACACACATACACACGTTTACACACACACATTGACTTTTCAATGTTAGCATTGAGCAATGTTCAGCCCAATAATTTGAGCAAGGTACCCTTTCTTTACTCAGTGGGTGAAGTCAGAAAAAGAGTCTGTAAAGCCTTTGGTGCTGAACAGGATTTTCTCTCCACATCAGTTTTAGATGATATCTGTGATCAAAGAGACATATGCTGTTCGTATGCTTCCTCTGTACTTCAGAACTGGCAGTGACCCGGAGGGTGTACGAGTGCCCTTCTGTGGTTGCCTAGAAACTTTGGCCACACAAGTGTCAACTTACTTTCATGGCTTTAAGGGAGAAGGAGCCTCGCAGAGAGCTCCAGACTTTGTAGAGGGGGGAAAAAAGGTCCTTGTGTGTTTTAAAACAAGTGTCTCACCAGGAGATAATGGTCGAGCTGTGGGTTATAAATGATGCATTTTGTTCTTTTCGTCTTGCTGATGGCACAAGGGAAAAAAAAAAAAAGTTCATCTCTTGCTTATCAAAATACTGTGACATTTCTTTTTCCACAGGAAAATTTCAATCACAACCTTCTGCAGCAACCGACACCAGATGTAACAATTGTAAAGCTCTACAATGTCTCATTAAAACCTATGTTTGGCCTCTTTTCTTTTATGTACTTCACACAAAATAAAACACACACAGACCCTCACTAAAATTTGTTATTATTTCCTTCCTCATTTCTTTAGGAGTACATTTGCTACTGAGGATGTAAATAGTCTTTGTTTCCAGTTCCAAATTTTTAATATTTTGTGTGCTTCCATTAGCACAGTTACCTCTAAACTATCAGTTTTATTAGGTCTTTTAGCTTTGAAGAAGGCAAACTTCACAAAGTCTCCTTGAAAACGAATGTATTGTTGAGAGATATTTAGACATATGATAAAGGTGAGAGGATCTTTCTATGCCAGTCACCTCATGAGTGTGTCATGAATGTTAATTTTTAAATAGAATCCTATGTTCATTTAGGTTTAGTTATTTGACAGGACGGATTTTTGCTTTCCAAGCTGCATGTTCCATGTGTACAAACTAGAGTGGTGAATTGGTCAATGTCAGATCAATAGGAATGAGGATTGTGTAACTCAGTTTTCAAATGTAGAGTACCAGGTGGTTAGGTGATATGATTCTCACATCCTTCCTGAGATTAAATTGATTTTGTAATTTTTACAAAACTAAGCATAGCATATACAATTTGATATCTCTGAGCTACTATAGATCCGGTGTAGAAAACATATGCCCCCGTTATCTAAAGGACAGACTGATTTGGTGCAGTGCCCAGACAAAGGGTTTTTAAGAAAGCGAACAGTAGTGTCAGCCTACAGCCACAGTAGTTGACTTACAGATAAAATAACATTGAAAGTAATCAAAGCCTGAATTTTGAATGGTTGTCCATTTACGAATTTTAATACATGGACGCATTTTTATCGCCTGTTTGCCCTCATAAGTGCTCAGTAAATGTGAATTGAACAATCCCCACACAGGTGTAAAGTGCATCCATGTATAGATGGAGTCTGTTCTTTACAGCTCTCAAATATTTCCTGATAAATTAATTCTTTGTATTTTTACAGAAAATTGAGGTGATAATGGTATTTTTTCAACATCGGACATTCTTACTACAGTTAACAAAACTGACATTTTGCTTTTTTATTCCCCTTTCTCTTGAAAACTTTCTCATTCTTGGTCCTGCTGTCCTTTGCTCTCAACCATTCAAAATTAACACTTGTATTTAATTCATCCAGAACCTTATATTTAATGCTGATAGAACTCAATGTGTATGTAAAAAATAAGAAAAAATAAGGACATAAAAATTTGGATTCATTCACATGACTTCATATAATTTTCTACTGTGAAAGAAATACAGGATACATTTATACCCAGATAAATGTTAAAATGTGAATAAGAGATACTAATTGACAAATGTAGTTTGTTTGAATATTTTTTTTAAAAAAAGGTTCCCTCCCCCAACTACTAAATCTAGAAACTATCTGGCTGGTCTCTTTTATTTTTGTATTTTATTTTTATAATGAGATTTTCATGTTGAGTCTTTTTAAAAAAACACTGAGAATAGTAATCAACAGTGAGATACATTAAAATTGAGAAAATCAGTACCAAAGAAATAGTGAGTTTGGATAAAACACCCAGTTTGCTCATGGAAAATGAAGTCTGTGTTTAGGTATTTCAAATAATAATAGGAACAAATGTAGTAATGCATATATCTTACTTCGAAATCATGATTAAGACCAAATTGTCTAGTTTGTGTTTAGTCCTAGTTGGGATGCTGAGAGAGAAAGTGTTTGTAAATTCATAGGTGGGCATCTGATTTCTCTCCCTCTTTCTCTCTCCTTGTGACATGGAGCCCTTGCTGTCCCCTACATGGTACATTAATCTCCACTTACCAGCTGTGGGACCATGCTTGAGTTAGGTCTCTTTCTGCCTTTCATCATTTTTAAAATAGTCGTAGCAGTATGTATTTCATAAAGTTGTTATGAGGATTGAATAGCTCTTAATTTCATAAAATGGTGCCTGGGACATAAAAAAGTGGGATGAGTATTTATTAAATAAATAAAAATAGCATTCCTCTCTCTGGGCATACTTCACACTTCAGAAACCTCACGAAGAGGGTTTCCAGGGTCAAGGAGTGATTCAGCTTGTGCAGTCACTTAGTATTTCTGGAAGTGCATTTTCCTTGTTCAATCTTAAAACTTCAAAAGAGCCTCCACTTTCACAAAGATTACCTGGCAACTGGTTGGGGGTGAGGGGATGTCGCCTTTAGGACAAAAGTATAAATTTCAAAAAATGCCTGAGGAACAAAAAGGCAACTTTCTCTTGTTCTTGCACTCAAAGAGTAGATACTGAAAGGGTTTGCATAGATGTATTATAGATATTATAATGGGGTAGAGCTTTTTTTTTTTTAAGTTCTACAACTGGTGCCTGAGTCTCATTAAAGGGGGCCAACCTAGGGCCTTTTAATGCCCCCTATTACTTTTAAAGTGTTATAGGCTTGTAAGAGTGGGATTTTAAAGATCGAAAGCTGGTTCTTGGATTTATGTTGAGCTTTAAGACCTTGTTATTCAAGGTGTTCCAGCGTCAGCATCACCTGGGAGCTCCTGTTAGAAATAGAGAGTCTCAGGACCCTCTGCTGACCAAAACAGAATCTACATCTTAAAGAGATACAGCCTGAGTTCAGTCGTGAACAATGAGTGGCCCCTCATACCAGAATTAAAATTACATCGTTATAGAATTTCAGAGCTTTGAAGGATCTTAAAAATTAGCTAGTCTAACTCCTTTATTTTCTGGTTTCTTATACTTCAGAGATAGTTGTTCAGTACTTGCTATAAAGTCTGTGTTTTTTGTATTTTGTGTTTACAAAAATGTATATACATGGCTGGGCTTCCCATGTGGTGCTGCTGGTAAAGAACTTGCCTGCCAATGCAAGAGACGTAAGAGATGCGAGTTCGATCGCTGTATTGGAAAGATCCCCTGGAGGAGGGCACAGCAACTCACTCCAGCATTCTTGCCTGGAGAATCCCATGGACAGAGGGGCCTGGTGGGTTCCAGTCCATAGGGTTGCAAAGAGTCGGACATGACTGAAGTGACAGCACAGCACGGCGTAGACCCAGTTCTTGCGGAGATGGAATGTAAGCTAGTAGGTGTGGCACAGTGTACGGACCCCCTTTTACAGGAAATGCAGAGAGCCGTGAAAGGAGACCCTGAGCCTGGACGGGGGATCAGTGATGCGTCTACTTGCTTTGAGTTTGGGCTTTGAGTTTTCCTGTAGCTCTGGAGTGGCCCCAGGGACTCTGAATTTCTATGAAACTGATAGGGCTATGATGGAAGCTTATGGTTACAGCTTCATATAACAAGTACCACGGCTGGATGGTTTAAATGGATGTTTATTTTCTCACAGTTCTGGAGACTAAAATCTGAGATGACGATGTCAGCAGGGTGGACCTCTTTGAGCCTTCTCTCCTTGGTTTATTATCTTCTTCCCATGTCTTTGCACGGTCCTTTATCTGTTTGTGTCTTTGTCTTAAACTCCTCTTCTTGTAAGGACACCAGTTATATTGAATTAGGGTCCAGGCACATGACCTCATGTTGTGTTAATTAGCTGAAAGGCCCAATCTCGAGATACAGTCACATTTTGAGGTACTGTGGGTTAGGATTTCAACATTTGAATTTCAACATTTTGAACACTGAATTTGAACAACTCAGCCCCTAGCACCAGGTAAAATTTGAACAGAAGTTTGCCATCATCTATTACTATAAATTAACTTACTGATATGATTATGATAATTACTCTATATTTCCAAGCTGAAATCAAATCACCGAGTTTCAGAGTTACTTACCAGTAACGGTGTGCACTTTGCTTCTAAGTGGATGCACCTCAGGCATCCAAATTCACCAGTCAGCTGCCATGTGCTCTCTTAGCAAGAGAACACCCAGCCATGTTTTCTTTTGAGATTCCTTTAAGTTACCACTCAGTCAGGGCCAAGTGAGCCCATCATCTCAGGAAGAACCAGTTCATTCTGTTCATCAAATAGAATGGTGTGGACCTGACAAATTCAAGTCCTATTGATTTTTGAATTTTATTACCCTTGAGTCACATGACATGATTTTTTAAAATTATGGTGATGTTGGTTTATGTTGTGTGTGCTGTGCTAAGTCTCTTCAGTCATGTCTTACTCTTTATGACCCTGTGGACTGTAACCTGCCATGCTTCTCTGTCCATGGAATTTTCCAGGCAAGAATACTAGAGTGGGTTGACATTTCCTACTCCAGGGGATCTTCCTGACCCAGGGATCCAGCCCAGTCTCCTGTGTCTCCTGCTTTAGCAGGCAGATTCTTTTCCACTGTGCCACCTGGGAAACCCATGTTGGTTTATAACCTTATGTAAATTTCATGTGTTCATAATTATAATTTGACATCTGCATGCATTATAGCAGCATGCTCACTACCGAAAGTCTAGCTTCTGTCTTGTTGTTGACTGCAGTACGCCAGTCTTCCCTGTCCTGCACCATCTCTCGGAGCTTTGTCAAGCCCAAGTCCAATGAGTCGGTGATGTCATCCAACTATCTTGTCCTTTGTCACCCCCTTCTCCTCCTGCCTTCAGTCTTTCCCAGCATCAGGGTCTTTTCCAACGACTCAGCTCTTCCCATCAGGTGGCCAAAGTATTGGAGCTTCAGCTTCAACATCAGTCCTTCCAGTGATTATTCAGGGTTGATTTCCTTTAGGATTGACTGGTTTGATCTCCTTTTTGTCCAAGGGAATCTCAAGAGTCCAGCTGTCACATCCATACATGACTACTAGAAAAACCATAGCTTTGACTAGATGGACCATTGTTGGCAAATTAATGTCTCTGATTTTTAATACACTGACTAAGTTTGCCATAGCTTTTCTTCTAAGGAACAAGCATCTTTTAATTTCATGGCTGCAGTCACCATCTGCAGTGATTTTGAGCCCAAGAAATTAAGGTCTGTCACTGTTTCCATCGTTTCCCCATCTTCCTGCCATGAAGTGATGGGACCAGATGCCATGATCTTAGTTCTCTGAATGTTGAGTTTCAAGCCAACTTTTTCACTCTCTTCTTCCACCTTCGTCAAGAGGCTCTTTAGTTCCTCTTCACTTTCTGCCATAAGGGTGGTGTCATCTGCATATCTGAGGTTATTGATATTTCTCCCAGCAGTTTTGTTTCCAGCTTGTGCTTCATCTAGCCTGGCATTTCATATGATGTATTATTCTGCTTATAAGTTAAATAAGCAGCGTGACAATATACAGCCTTGATGTCCTCTTTTCCCAATTTGGAACCAGTCTGTTGTTCCATGTCCGATTCTAACTGTTGCTTCTTGATCTGCGTATAGATTTCTCAGGACACAGGTAAAGGTCTTCTGGTATTCCCATCTCTTAAAGAATTTTCCAGTTTGTTGTGATCCACACAGTCAAAGGCCTTAGCATAGTCATTGAAACAGAAGTAGATGCTTTTCTAGAATTATCTTGCTGTTTGTATGATCCAATGGATGTTGGCAATTTGATCTCTGATTCCTCTGCCTTTTCTAAATCCAGCTTGTACATCTGGAAATTCTCAACTCACATATTATTGAAGCCTAGCTTGGAGGATTTTGAGCATTACCTTGTGAAATCTTTCTGTTACCACACAGATGAACCCATTTCACCCTCATCCTGCCCCTCCTTCCCCTCTGGTAACCACCAACCTATTCTTGATACCTATGTGGTTTGTTTTATTTGTTCACTTATTTCATTTATTTTATTTTGCACATATGAGTGAAATTCATTTGGTATTTGTCCTTCTTCACCTGACTTATTTCACTTAGCATAATGCCTTCAAGTTCCATACCTGTTGTTGAAGATGCAATATTTCATTTTTTATGGCTAGGTCTTGTTCCATTGTGTCTGTGTGTGCGTGTGTGCGTGTGTGTGTGTGTGTTTGTGTGTATGTGTTTATTTGCCACATCTTTATCCAGTCATTCACTGATGGACACTTAGTTTTATTTCCCATATCTTAGCTATTGTAAATAATATGCAGTGAACACAGAGGTGCATATATCTTTTTGAATTAGTGTACTTCAGATAAGTACCCAGAAGTGGGTACTGGATCATATGGTATTTTTATTCTTAATTTTTTGTGGGATCCCCACACTGTATTCCATACAGTGGAACTTCCTACCAACCAAGTAGGGGAATTCCCTTTTTTTCATATTTTTTTCCAGCACCTCTTATTTCTTTTCTTTGTGATAATGATGCCTCACTATAGTTTCGATTTGTATTTTCCTTACAATTAGTAATGTTGAACATGTTTTCATGTGCCTGTTGGCAATTTATATGTCTCCTTGAAATATTATCAGGTCAGATAATTTGCCCATTTTTTTAATTGAGTAGTTTGGTTTTTTGTTGTTGTTGTTGGTTTTATGAGTTCTTTATATATTTTGGACATTAGCCATTATTGGATATATGATTTGCATATATCTTCTTCCATTTGCTTTGGTCGTCTGTTTTGTTGCTGATTTCTTTTGCTCTGCAGAAGCTTTTTAGTTTAATGTAGTCCCATTTTTTTTCACTTTTGCTTTTGTTTCTCTTGTCTCAGCAGACAGATTCCTAAAGCTATTGCTAAGATCAATGTCAAAAACCTTATTGCCTATATTCTCTTCTAGGAGTTTTATAGTTCCAGGACAGGAAATGGTTCTTCATTCTTCTAAAGGAAATTACTGTTTACATATGTTAAAAAGCTAATGGAAATAATAAATTTTTTTGGTGTGGTACTGTTTTCCCTCTTATTGCTAAAGAATGCTTACTTGCATACATATTACTTTTGTTCAACTTTTCGTGGAATAAAAAGGATATAGTAACATTGGCAAGTTCCTATTGACTTAAACTGCAATGATTAAATGGTTTACATTAGTTACATAATTGTGCCTGTGGAATGATGTAATCAGGGGCTTGTTATTACTTACTCTGCTGTGTGTAATTCCTACTCGTTTTGGCAGGTTCATGGGAGCTATGGAAGAAACTAGAAAATAAGAGTGGTCAGCAGTGGCAGCGGGTTCTTCACCACCAGCGCCAGCCGGGAAGCCCAGTAAACGCAGCGCACACGCGTGCTCAGCTGTGTCAGGCTGTGCGACCCCATGGACTGTAGCCCCCAGGCTCTCCTCCGTCCATGGGATTCTCCAGGCAAGGATACTGGAGTAGGTAGCCATTCCCTTCTCCAGTTGGGCTTCCCTGGTGGCTCAGAGGTTAAAGCGTCTACCTGCAGTGTGGGAGACCTGGGTTTGATCCCTGGGTCGGGAAGATCCCCTGGAGAAGGAAATGGCACCCCACTCCAGTATCCTTGCCTGGAGAATCCCATGGACGGAGGAGCCTGGTGGGATGCAGTCCACAGGGTCGCAAAGAGTCAGACACGACTGAGCGACTTCACTTTCGCTTTCACTTTCCTACATTGCAGACAGATTATTTACTGTCTGAGCCACCAGGGAAGCCCAGAAAGAGGCATAGGATATAGCTAAAATTCCAGTATTGGAAGACTGGTTTGTGCATTTGGAAGGGAGGAATGTCTGTGAAACTGTATCAGTATTCATAACTATATTATTTTTTTATCATAAATTCTTAGAGGCCACCAGAAAATTGAAGAATGTTTAGAATTAACAAGTCTGATTCCAAATCTGATTCATGTGTAGGAAGCCTTGAATATATCTCTCAACATTTATATGACACAAAACCATTGGGAAAAACCCTCATATGCAATACAGGTAGCCTGAAACTACTTTCCTTAAGTACCACTGTGATAAAGAAGACTATATACATACTATTTGTTTTGCCTGTTTTATAACTTAGCTGCTGCTGCTGCTGCTAAGTCGCTTCAGTCGTGTCTGACTCTGCGACTCCATAGACGGCAGCCCACCAGGCTGCCCCGTCCCTGGGATTCTCCAGGCAAGAACACTGGAGTGGGTTGCCATTTCCTTTTCCAATGCATGAACGTGAAAAGTCAAAGTGAAGTAGCTCAGTCATGCCCAACTCTTAGCGACCCCATGGACTGCAGCCTACCAGGCTCCTTTGTCCGTGGGATTTTCCAGGCAAGAGTACTGGAGTGGGGTGCCATTGACATAGTTTAATCACACTGTCCCCAGATGAATAATTTTGAAAGAGACGTTTATAAGTTTTGGTGCAAACTGCGAGAGTGTACACAGAAGTCCCTCTAGGTGTTCATGATGCACTTCAGAGTATATAAGGGCCAACTGAAGAGAGAAAATGCCAACTTTCTTTTCCAACTGTTGATTGATAAGGACTGTGACTTCTTAGACAACCTTCAGAAAAAAATTAAAAGATTTCTTGTGTATTTGGAGGAGATGTATATAAAGAAAATGTATAACATATTTCTAGAGAATTTAGAAGCTGTATTATACCAATTCCCATCATAATTTGTCATAAGACCAGAAGAACACAAAAACTAATGCATCAATCTTGCAGACAGCTCTTGGATATTACTCTGTAAACTCCCTAAGCCCTCACTTGTTTCCCTTTTCAGCTCTCCTCTCCCTCCCTTTTCCTTTCTCTCTCTCTTTTACTTCCTTTCTTACTGCCTCCTCCCCTCCTTCCCCTTTTCTCTTTCTCTTTGCCTTTCTTTCACTCTTCTTCCTCCTTTTCCTTCTTTCTTTCCCTTCCTTCCTTCCTCCCTTCCCAACGAGAAGGTAAGTGCTACAAGAGGAGGACTGCTGCTGCTCTAAGTCACTTCAGTCGTGTCCGACTCTGTGTGACCCCATAGACATCAGCCCACCAGGCTCTCCTGCCCCTGGGATTCTCCAGGCAAGAACACTGGAGTGGGTTGCCATTTCCTTCTCCAATGCATGAAAGAGAAAAAGTGAAAGTGAAGTCGCTCAGTCGTGTCCGACTCTTAGCGACCCCATGGACTGCAGCCTACCAGGCTCCTCCGCCCATGGGATTTTCCAGGCAAGAGTACTGGAGTGGGGTGCCATTGCCTTCTCCGACAAGAGGAGGACAGTAGGAGTTAATAGGAGTTAATCAGTCAATGAGAGGAAAAAGACTGTTCAGGTTGAAGTGACGGTCTATGCCTTGTCCCTGGCACACATGGGAGGCTCAGTGACGAAGTGGGTGAAACACTGAGAACAAGAAAACAGGGCAAGAGATGTTTGAGGTGCTGGAGGGAAGGCTGATACTTACAGCTTGAAAATGATTGCTTTGGCTGTAGTCTGGGGCACAGAATAAAGGGAGTCAGGAGGATGCCTTCTTCCAAATGACGAAAGGAAGATTGTCTATGGTAACAGTAAGTTTTCAGAGATTAGTAACATTGAGATCATAAGATGGCATTCTCCTAATACATGGCCAGCCTCCTAAGAACAGCATTTGGCGCTTATAATTTTCCCCACAGTGTTCAAATAAGGTCTTGAATCAAACATATGAAGGAGTATTATTGGGGAATACACAGACTGGAAATTCCAAGTGGCTTTGCCATTGGCTTCCTTCCCATTAAATAAATAACTACTTTACATTATGATCCAGATTTCCATAGAAGCTTCATAGCTCATAAAACTAAAATCAGTTTGCTTCCCAAGTAATTTTTGTGTTTCTACCTAGAAACTACAGTTGTGGGTTGTTTTTTTTTTTTTTAAATTAACACATGCTACTTGAGGTAGTCCTATTTCTTGCATATCTTTTATCAGCCAATGATTCAAAAATTCATTCTAAGTCCGCATAAGTAGAGGCAACCAAGATTAAACCAGATTTGACTGCATATCAGCAGAGAAAGACATTGAGAAAATATTTCAGAAACGTACTCTTGCGTCGCATGTAATAAACAGGATTCCAACATGTACTCCATCACACAAATGGGGTATTTTGTTTACTTTGGAAACAAACTGACCTTTGTATTACCGTCTGCAGTTTGGATTCTCTGGAAAGTAATCCTTTTTTTTTTTTTTTTTAATGCTATACTCCTCAAGTTGAAGGTCAGGGGGCCTTTCATAATGTTCAGTAAAGAAAACAGATTTCTGTTAAGAACTACTTTTATTTGCACCAAGATAATGGGGGCTCTGTCCATGTTACAAACAATGAAAATTCCTCGAGATGATTCTAAAGACATATTTATGAACACAAGACACATTGTTGGCTTTGAGTGGTGTTTTCAGTTGTGAAGTCTGAATAAGATAGCCAGAGGATCACATACCTTTAGCATGATTAGTGCTAGGGAGACTCGTATTAAAACATGGGGGCAGTCAGGGAAGAATGGGTGTCAGAAAAGAAGAATCAGAGGACTAAGGCTCGCTTTTGGAAGCTGTGGGAGAGCTTTGGAATGCACCCAATAAAATGGGCATTTCAAAGTTGTCAAATCAAAAAGTCTGCTCCAGTTCAAGAATCTTCGCTTGAGCTATAGTGTATTATTTGTGAATGTTTCTCTTACTACCTTGTGATTATTGTATTCCATAGATCGAGATAATGAGTTATTGCCATATATTTTAAAATCATGGGGATAGTAGTGATTTTCAAAGGTAGTCCCTTTGCTAAATTGGATCATCATAATCATGGTCCAATAATTATTCTATTATAGTCGTAAAAAAATTTAGGTTGAAAATCTACTAGTTTCATTTCTTAAGATGGTAAAATATTACAGTTAAAGTCTTATTATGGGTGATTCAATGATACCAGGGGTAAATCAGATTTTTTAAAAAATTTCTCTCAAAATACTTGTTATTGGTTCTTCCTTTGCGGTTCTTCCTTTGCTTAGATGCAGACTACAAAGCCCGACTGCCAAGGTATGTCACCTTTGTTAGCAGCTTCAGCTCTCAAATGACGAATGAATTGTTAATCTCCCTGATAGAAAGTTAAAAATCAAGATAGCTTTGTTTAAATATTGTATCTAGTATAGGCTCTTTGTTGACAACAGATCTTTGCAGATGAACAAGGCATCTCTTACTAGTTTAAAAGCCAGATGTATGGTATATTCTTAATGATTTTGAGGACGATATTGAGTATACATCCCTTAATAAGAAAGGGAGTGCTATGGAATAATCTTCAGGCATTGATTTGAAGTCAGGATCATGACCAGGACAAGTTCTCTTTCAGTCTGTACTTTTGCATTTGTAAAATAGGTATGATGATACTCCCCTTATAAGATTATTTTGAGGATTAAAAGATCTGTATTCCTAAGGTGCTTTTAAAAACCCCTTGATAAAGGGAGCCTGGTTTCATCTCTTCCTCCCTCCTTTACTTCAACGGAAGGAAAAATATTCCTATTCCAAAGCGATAGTCTTTATTTATTCTGGATGGAAGATGTTATGTTTGGGACACTGTTGACATGCTATCACCATATCATTTGAACAATCTCCTAGACCTTTTCAGCAGTTTAATATTATATTTCAATTTGCAAACATTGTCTATCTCAGAGAGGCCAGAAGATACTGGAGACTATCACAAACAAAAAGTTCAAAACTTCATCTGTGACTCTATTCACTATTTTTACAAGTATTTTTAGAATCCCAAAGTCATTACTCTTTCTCGATCTGTTTAAAAATTTAGCTTCATCTGAATTAAAGCAATGAGATTGTATTTTCTTCTGCCGCTTCACCTTTTGTTTGTAAGTTCATCCCAGAAATATTTTCCCAACCCAAAGAGATAGCTCGGGATGCCTGAATAGCTCAGTAAAATTATGAGCTCTCTCTCTATATTTATTGCTCATAAAATGTCCGTATTCTGTTCAGTAGTGACAGCTAAATTATATTCCGCTGAGGCACCATAAATGGTTTCACATTATGGTTTACATACTAAGGTTGATTTTATGAAACGTCTTAATTTGATCTTGAAAGAGGGATGGTGACACATGAAATTGCTGAATACAGACACATTGGAGAATTATCAATGGCAGAGACTCCTTGTTCTTCCATGTAAACACCAGGCCCACCCACATGTGGAAATTTCTTCAGAGGAAACATTGGATGACTGACTTTCTAAAAATTTTCTACTCTAGATGTTTTAATTCACTGTATATTTGTGCCCACAGCTGCATTGCAGTGACGACACATTGAAGAAAAGAGTAGGGCCTTGCCTGAGATGTATTTATTTTCGATGGGACAATTTTTAGGTGTAGTCATGACTATGATAGATTGTAAACAAACCTGTAAAACTGACCTTCAGCAATTTACATGCACGTTTGTGAGGTAGAGGAAAGAGCCTTGGATTTATTATATACCTCTTTTATTGCAAAGTTATAATTGTATTAGTATAGGAAAGAGTCACAGGGTCCTAAAACAAAGTTGTCCAACACCAGCCAATCAGACCGTGGATATTTGTATCATTTTACAAGTGTTGAATCCCTTAAGTGTACCCAGAAGAATATTTAGTTCTACACCCTTTCTTGGTTATCCAGTTATTTATTTTATTATTCATTCATATTTTCCCTGACTGCCCAAAGAACTTGGTCTTTATTCAACTTTAAAGAGCAGATTATTTGCCTAGTTTGTTATTTTAATATTCTCATAAATATTATTTATTAACTCTAGTTTCCTCAGTATTTCCTTTTAAATTTTTCTTTGACATGTTTTATCCAGATTATTTGTTTCTTTTTCACTTTCACTTTCTTAATATCTCCATCTGTCTCTCTGTCTTTTTCTCTGTTTCAATTTCTCTCTTCATCTTTCTGTCTGTCTCTGTGCTTCCCTACTTTATTTTAAGATGAAAGATTATTTTACATGGTATAATTCTTTATATAAAAATAATTTAGTAATCAGTTTCAACCAGAGATTTGAGGAGGGCTCAAATATATTCAGAGGGATTTTTTTGGAGGGTTTTTAACATGCAGAGTTCATATTTACAGGTACCTCAATGCAGGCTCTGCTTCTTGAGCAAGATTTTCTGAACATGGTCAAATTAATCTCACATCCTCAGACTGTTCATCTGTCAAATGAAAATAATATGTTTCATATTGTTTTTATAACAGTTAAATAAGATTATTCAAGGAAGGCAAAGTAGCTTAGTACCTGGCACATAGTAGGTACTACAAAGCGATAGTTATGATATATGATAAATTCATGCTGGAAGTAATATATTTGTTTTATAATCAGTGTTGTTGTTATTCAGTTGCTAAATCGTGTCTGACTCTTTGCAACTCCAGGGACTGCAGCATGCCAGGCTTCCCTGTCATTATCTCCCAGAGATTGCTCAATCTCATGTCCACTGAGTTGATGACGCCTTCCAACTATATTATCCTCTGTGGCCTCCTTCTCCTCTTGTCCTCAGTCTTTCCAGCATCAGGGTCTTTTCCAGTGAGTTGACTCTTCACATCAGTTGGCCAAAGTATTGGAGCTTCAGCTTCAGCAACAGTCCTTCCAGTGATTATTCAGGGTTGACTTCCTTTAGGATTGACTGGTTTGATCCCCTTACAGTATGTAAAAACTGCTAAAAGCTAATTAAAGCAAATTTAAAATGTAAGTTAATAGATTTAATCCTTTCCTAGAAATTTATTTGAGATACCTTGATTTAAAATACTTTTTGCATTTAAAAGAAGCTGTGTAACATGCGTTTTAATGTTTAAGAGAAAAAATCAGTCACTACATGACGAAGAATTATTTTCAACAGACCACATCCTCATCCCTTTTGTAGATCTTTTATATGAAGCTTCCTGACATCAAAGAAAAAATATGAACCTATGGTTGAAAGTAAGGAATCAGCAACAAGGTCCCATATTCAGAAAATTACACCTGGAAGATTTTTTCCCTTTGCTTATATTTCATTAAGATATTTAACTGGAAAGTATGTCGCTGAATGTGGATGTTGTCTTTTACACTATGCATTAATTTCATTTCAATGCCACTACCTGACTTTGAAATAATTTTCTGTGGCTGTCAGTTTAGGTAGTTTTACTGTTGCCTGCTGACCTGTAAATTCAAACTTCTCCAAAGTTAAAACATAAACTCTTGTGTCAAAAGTAGGCATCTGGTGCTTATTTGTAAAGTAGTGGAGTGGGGGAAATTTCCTGTATTAATTCTATGTTACAAAACTTATACAAAGTTTTAATAATATTCCTGATATAATATTCTTTTTGACATACGTGCTTTATGTTAAGCCTTGTTATTGCATATTATACTATTAGTAAAAAATCTCATAGGATGAGTATTATTTCCCTTATTTTTATAAATGAGGATTCTGAATTTCAGTTTAACTCTCATATCTCACAGTTGTTAAGTAGCAAAGCTGGAATTCAAACGTGTGTCCATCTGACTTCAAAACATATTTTCTTTCAATTCCACCATGCTGTGCCTGTACTTTTAAGTGAAATATCATGACTATCCTGGATCAAAGAAGAATCTTTATATTGCAAGAAACACTTGACTTATTGAACAGAGTTTCAGATGAACATACCCATTTAAATGCATTTACATCTTGCTTAAAGGCAGTACTTTCCAAGGAAACTGAAAATAAGCAATTAGATTTAATTCACTTGTAGGTGTACACCTAAGGCCATACCTACACCAGCCAAATAAATGGAGATTTTAGTATCTTTCACCAGGGAGCAGTAATATCTGTGTTGCCATTTTAGAAAATGTATAATCTTACAATATATTTCCATTTAAAACAGTGTAGCAGATTAAATCCATTTTGGCAGTGTATCTCCCGTATTTCACTATTTTATTGTGGTATTGTAATGACTTTATCTGCCTCAGTATAGCATCTGAATCTCACAAAAAGGAGCAGATGAGAAAATGGACGCCAAATGTCAGTTATCAGTTAAATTACCTACATTTTGAAGAAATTGCTAATGTATTATAAATGTAAAATTATTTTTCCAAAAATAAACCAATATTTGAAGACTAATAATAAGTATTATTGTTAAATATTTCTGTATATTAGAAAGTTAATAATTTATATTAATATTTTAAAGTTAATATTTCAAAAATAATCAAAAATCACTGTTTTCAGACTTCAAGATAAAGCTAGATTCCAAAAAAGGAATACTTTATTATTTATACAATAAACAATTCTTATATTGCAAATTCTTATTATTTTTCTGACAGCTGTTATAATCAATTTATATTTATTGGTAGTGAGTTACATATATTATAATTGAAGTTCTACAAATAAGCAAAAATAATAAAAGAGAAATGTCATATTGTTAATTTTAAATTCTTTAATTATCAATTGAATATGTGAATATTAAGATGATTTCTCTCTTTGCAATTGTATAGAACCTAAGTAGATAAATTTCATATTTGCTTCATTTGCTGATTGTTTTTTCTATAACGGTATGGGTTAAATACATTTGTTTGCTTTGCTTTTTATAATTAGTATTTTAAAAGCTCTCAAGGTCATAAATCCATATTTTATCTGGAATTTTTATTGAGATAATTATAGATTCACATGTACTTGTAAGAAATAATTCAGAGAGATCTCTTATACCCTTTCCCTCATTTCTTCTAGCAGTTACAATTTACAAATTTCAGTATATCATTACAATCAGGGTATTGACATTGACAACCCACTTGTCTTATTCTGATTTCTCCAGTTTTACTATACTTGTCTGTGAGTGTGTGTGTTGAATTTTTACATATTTTTTTAGAACTAAAATTGTTCTCAGGAAGTCAGATAGTTCATTAGGCTGTTTTTACTGTCCAAAAAGATGTTTACTGGCTAGCAGTCTACTGAAATCCATAACTAAAGCCAATAAAAGGTCTTGGTGATGTTTTTAGACTATTTGTTTAGGTTGATTTGCATTTCCATGATTAGAAGTTAATTAAGAATCTTCTGGATTCAAACCCTCTGAAGTATTTACCTCCATTTCTTCTGAAGAGCAGAGTAACAGTGTTCCCCCTGAGTGCACTGCCCCCCCATGGATTAAAAGAGATCGTTGTTACAGAGGGTAATATCATAAATTCAGCAGCCAAGGGAAACTTTGTTGTATGACTTCCCCGACTCAATCAGATTATATAAATTCATCTGTCTCTCTCTCTCTTTAAAATCATATTTTTGTATTTATATATCTGGAAGAAATCAAACCTATTAACAATGTATAAAAGAAGAAATCTTTGTTTTCTAATTTTTAAGAGATGCATCCTTTCCTTCATTTATACTTTCATGTTCATCTTATCCTCTGTAATTGAAGTGACTCTATATGCTTTTGCAAATAGTCTTCATACTCCCTTCTATTCTTTCCTTCCTTCTTCTGTATATTTAAATAATATTTATGAAATTCTTACATCCTGACATCAGTCAGACATACAGACACACATGCTGCATTATGGTAGGTACTCTAATGGATGTTGGTGCAAAGGAAGAGAGCATGAATAATCCTAACTGAGAGGGGCTGATTATCAGAAGGCATTCTGGAGGACACCCTCTTCATGTCCGTTTTGGTCCTCTACATGATATTTCCATGAGTCACCAAACCAGGGGCCCTTAGGTTTCCCAAAAGTAAAATTCTGAAACAAAATAGCACGTGTCAGAATGCATTTCTGAATTATAACAGTAGGGAAGCCTCAAGAGTGTGAACTATTAAGGATATAATCAGTTCTAACATGCGTATTAGTATATTGATAAAAGAAATAAAGTTCTGTCGTTTTCATTTCATATGTAGACAGTATTTATGACTAATAATATTCTAAGTGAGGTCAAGTGAGGATCACCATGATTTATAATCGGAGTCTTCTTTCACCCTGCCCTAATGATGCTGGCCTCTTCTTTTCTTGTAATTGCATTGTGTCTATGTAAATTAATTTCTCTTAAGTGCTTTAGAATTTATTCTATTAAGTAGTCTCATTTTAAATCTTGTTTATATTATTCTTTTGCTTCTAGCTCCCGTTTCAGATTTTAGCTCTGGTCCTGCCAGCTTGACTATAATTCCATATAATGAAGCTAAAACTAAAAGCATTCTACTCTAATTTCATGTTCTGGAGAAAAGGAGGTATGAGTGACTCATGTGGTCATGATTAAATATAAAGGTAGAAGTGTTTGCTTTATTGTCAATATAAGTTGGGTTTGAAGTATTGATTTAATGATCTTCAGCAAAGTTATTTAAGGAAAATGGTACCCAAAATGCATGATAATTATAGGGCCATACATAAAAGTGGTGCTCATTGCATACTTATTCAGCAAATAAATTAAAAAATGAATTTGTTAGGACTAAATGATACATGCTTGTCCATAGACTTGCTTATGGAACCATAATCTTGCCTGGCCTACGTGGTTAGTAATAACTAATGGCTAAATACTGTCATTGTGTCATAACCTTGATTCTTGATTGTTTTCATACTTCCTTAGCTTTGAAAAATTCAAAAGAATAAATTAACAATGTGCTTAAAAATGCTATTAGTAATTTTTCCTGAAAATATGCTTTACTCAAAATCATTGCTTTTTCTCTTGATTTAAAAGCTTACATTTTGTTCAGAAGGGCCAAAAACAATGATGATAGTAGTAATAATAAATCTACATTTTCACAAGATTCTGGTTGAGGGAAGATTTTTATTTTGATAAAGAGAGATGTATAAGTTTGAGAGATTATATTAATATAATATTTGTGAAGGACTACTGCAGGGAGTATCTGTTTACATTTGGAATACTAACATTTTTCCCATCAAGAAATTAGGATTGTCCTGACTTTCATATAATTGTCCATTATACATATAATCACTGTTATTCAGTATAGCAGTGCTTGTTAGGGACTTCTCTTTCTTCTCAGGAGCCATCTCTGCTGGATCGTGTAGTAGATAATCATGCCGCTGCTGCTGCTAAGTCGCTTCAGTCATGTCCGACTCTGTGCGACCCCATAGACGGCAGCCCACCAGGCTCCCCCGTCCCTGGGATTCTCTAGGCAAGAGTACTGGAGTGGGGTGCCATCGCCTTCTCCAGTAGATAATCATAGCTATTCTTTAATCTTGAATCAGCTTCTCTCCCCACCTGTTGTGACTCATTTGATTGCAACAGTTTGAGTAAAATTATTCTAAGTTAAAAAGGAAAAGAAAGTAATATATATATCTACTCTAAATATTTAGAAAAAATAAGACCCAATATTCAAAAAAAGATAATGATAGCTAATAAAAATACTTCTACTTTCATTTAAGTGGTTTACCATGAGCATCAGTTTACTTCTCTGTTGCTCCTGTTAACTTTGCTGTGAGGGTGAGAACATTAAGTAAAGGACTCCATATAGTATCTGGCACAAAAATAAGCACTCAGTAAATATTATGAATATATCCTGATAATTTTATAATCGAGAACACTTGAGGGGGGAAATGAAAAAATCTAACAATGATAGTAAAATAGGATAAATATTTTCCATTGTTTTATATATGATTGTTCAATTTTTTTTCATAGAGATATAAGCATATTCCTTATTTTCTCCTATCTGGAATTCTATATTGTCAGAATAATGTCAGTGGAGCAGTTAATCCTGGTTATCTAGAAATGGAATTGGTAACTCACCTTTGATGTTAAACTTCACAACTACAGACCTCAGCCTGGCTTAGCTATGAAGTAATCAGAATAGCAGTGTGGGTTACTATGGGCTGAAGCTCTCCATCACCTCTGGGGGCTCTTCCTGGCATCTTTTGGATCCAGTATGGTCTTTTATGCCTCTCATTTTTCTACATCTGGAGTGAAAATGGTTCAGGGTGGAAGCTCATCTTAGTTGAAGTAATTCTGATGATCAAGCAAGTCTGCATATAAAATGCGAGTAGTTTTTATCCATATACTTCATTTTCCTTCTCTCATTTTATCCATTTACTCTCAATTTAAAAATACTAAGATAAAATTTATAACATTTGTTGAACACTTTCTGTGTACCAGACATCGCATTGAGTCTTTCACCTTTTGCCTTGTGTTCACAACAAACTTAGGAAGAACAAGTAGGAAATTAAACTGATACCCATGGGAAATAATAGCAAGTCAGTGGGTACACTAAGAATACAGGCTGGTGCTCAAGATAATCAATGCATTTTTTCCTCATATCATCTGTATTTTTGAATCCTAAGAGTGTATATAATCCCTGTTCTTGATGATTTATGAAATCATTGTAAGAATTTGTCAAATCTAATTTAATAATGTTCTATTGGCCATCTCCTTATTATCTCTATATGCAATTATTTCCCAATATGCTCATAAAAGTGTCATGGTTTCCTTTCCTTGGTCCAATTCATCATACAAGAAAATTCACAATTGTGGAACACATGCACAGTGAGGGAGAAAATATTACAGATTATTACTACAAATTGAAAGTAGAGTACTTAAGCCTATGCTCTTAGCAATGGAAAATTGTTACTTTGACTCTAGTTAACACTGTGCTTAATTATTTCCATAGTTCAATATCTATTATATTTTAACTCTATTCTAGATGACTAATATTTAAGATGAATAATATAAAGAAACTAAAATGAAGCTATAGAATACGATTTATTATCTATGGTTTTAATTAAGTTAGTGAAGCTAAAGAGAAAATCAGACATAACATATATTTAATAGCTTAGTGCAAGTTATCTTTACATTTATATCCATCTTTTAAAAAAAAGCCTTTTTGAATATGTCACCAATGTTTATATATATTTGACGGATGTATTGTTCATTACTCCAAACAGACTTTCTAACCTCTAATATTTATTTACAAAAATTCTTGGTATTTATGGACAACATCTGTTCATTTTGGGGCTTACCTGATAGCTCAGTTGGTAAAGAATCCACCTGCAGTGCAGCAGACCCTGGTTCGATTCGTGGGTAGGGAAGAGCTGCTGGAGAAGGGATAGGCCACCCACTCCAGTATTCTTGGGCTTCTCTGGTGGCTTTGCTGGTAAAGAATCCGCCTGCAATGCAGGAGACCTGGGTTCAATCCCTGGGTTGGGAATATCTTCTGGAGAAGGGAACGGCTACCCACTCCAGTGTTCTGGCCTGAAGAATTCCATGGACTGTATAGTCCATCGGGTCGCAAAGAGTCGGACATGACTGAGCGACTTTCACTCTATTCATTTACATGATAGAGTTTTACAAATATCCTTTAATTTTAATAGTGTTCATTATGTGAGTATTCTTATATATAATTATCAAATAATAATGACTTAAACCTACATTTTTAAAGAAAGAACGGCAGTTGACTTCTTGCATCAAAAACACAGTTTAGATAGATGTGGTTGTTTCTGGGTGGGGGATTCTGATATCAAAAATCCTACCATTAGTTCTGGATGTGTTCACCTGTTAGAGAATATAGATATTCCTTGACTCACATACAATGGAGTTACAGACTGACAAACCCATTGAAAGTTGAAAATAGAGTAAGTCAAAAATGCACTTAGTACCCAATGTCATAGCTTGGCCTGCCTACCTTCAGGGTGCTCAAAACACTTACGTTAGCCTCTGGTTGGAAAAAATTAACCCCCAAAACTATTTTATAGTGAAATGCCGAATATCTCATAATGACAGAATGATCTTTGTTCGTTTCCAAGGCAAACCATTCAATATCACAGTAATCCAAGTCTATGCCTCAACCAGTAACGCTGAAGAAGCTGAAGTTGAATGGTTCTATGAAGACTTACAAGACCTTTTAGAACTAACACCCAAAAAAGATGTCCTTTTCATTATAGGGGACTGGAATGCAAAAGTAGGAAGTCAAGAAACACCTAGAGTAACGCAAATTTGGCCTTGGAATACGGAATGAAGCAGAGCAAAGACTAATAGAGTTTCGCCAAGAAAATGCACTGGTCATAACAAACACCCACTTCCAACAATACAAGAGAAGACTCTATACATGGACATCACCAGATGGTCAACACCGAAATCAGATTGATTATATTCTTTGCAGCCAAAGATGGAGAAGCTCTATACAGTCAGCAAAAACAAGACCAGGAGCTGACTATGGCTCAGATCATGAACTCCTTATTGCCAAGTTCAGACTTAAATTGAAGAAAGTAGGGAAAACCACTAGACCATTCAGATATGACCTAAATCAAATCCCTTATGATTATACAGTGGAAGTGAGAAATAGATTTAGGGGCCTAGATCTGATAGATAGAGTGCCTGATGAACTATGGAATGAGGCTCGTGACATTGTACAGGAGACAGGGATCAAGACCATCCCCATGGAAAAGAAATACAAAAAAGCAAAATGGCTGTCTGGGGAGGCCTTACAAATAGCTGTGAAAAGAAGAGAAGTGAAAAGCAAGGAAAAAAGGAAAGATATAAGCATCTGAATGCAGAGTTCCAAAGAGTAGCAAGGACAGATAAGAAAGCCTTCCTCAGCGATCAATGCAAAGAAATAGAGGAAAACAACAGAATGGGAAAGACTAGAGATCTCTTCAAGAAAATTAGAGATACCAAGGGAACATTTCATGCAAAGATGGGCTCGATAAAGGACAGAAATGGTATGGACCTAACAGAAGCAGAAGATATTAAGAAGAGATGGCAAGAATACACAGAAGAACTGTACAAAAAAGATCTTCACAATGCAGATAATCACGATGGTGTGATCACTGACCTAGAGCCAGACATCCTGGAATGTGAAGTTAAATGGGCCTTAGAAAGCATCACTACAAACAAAGCTAGTGGAGGTGATGGGATTCCAGTTGAGCTATTCCAAATCCTGAAAGATGATGCTGTGAAAGTGCTGCACTCAATATGCCAGCAAATTTGGAAAACTCAGCAGTGGCCACAGGACTGGAAAAGGTCAGTTTTCATTCCAATCCCAAAGAAAGGCAGTGCCAAAGAATGCTCAAACTACTGCACAATTGCACTCATCTCACACGCTAGTAAAGAAATGCTCAAAATTCTCCAAGCCAGGCTTCAGCAATATGTGAACCGTGAACTTCCAGATGTTCAAGCTGGTTTTAGAAAAGGCAGAGGAACCAGAGATCAA
>NW_011495050.1:16744156-16744907 GCF_000754665.1 Bison bison bison | reverse complement strand
AAGCAAGAGAGTTCCAGAAAAACATCTATTTCTGCTTTATTGACTATGCCAAAGCCTTTGACTGTGTGGATCACAGTAAACTGTGGAAAATTCTGAGAGATGGGAATACCAGACCACCTGACCTGCCTCTTGAGAAATCTGTATGCAGGTCAGGAAGCAACAGTTAGAACTGGACATGGAACAACAGACTGGTTCCAAATAGGAAAAGGAGTACGCCAAGGTTGTATATTGTCACCCTGCTTATTTAATTTATATGCAGAGTACATCATGAGAAATGCTGGGCTGGAAGAAGCACAAGCTGGAATCAAGATTGCTGGGAGAAATATCAATCATATCTAAATATGCAGATGACACCACCCTTATGGCAGAAAGTGAAGAGGAACTAAAAAGCCTCTTGATGAAAGTGAAAGAGGAGAGTGAAAAAGTTGGCTTAAAGCTCAACATTAAGAAAATGAAGATCATGGCCTCTCGTCCCATCACTTCATGGGAAATAGATGGGGAAACAGTGGAAACAGTGTCAGACTTTATTTTTTTGGGCTCCAAAATCACTGCAGATGGTGACTGCAGCCATGAAATTAAAAGACACTCCTTGGAAGGAAAGTTATGACCAACCTAGATAGCATATTCAAAAGCAGAGACATTACTTTGCCAACAAAGGTTCGTCTAGTCAAGGCTATGGTTTTTCCTGTGGTCATGTATGGATGTGAAAGTTGGACTGTGAAGAAGGCTGAGCGCCGAAGAATTGATGCTT
>NW_011495050.1:16727294-16744056 GCF_000754665.1 Bison bison bison | reverse complement strand
AAGACTCTTGAGAATCCCTTGGACTGCAAGGAGATCCAACCAGTCCATTCTGAAGGAAATCAGCCCTGGGATTTCTTTGGAAGGAATGATGCTAAAGCTGAAACTCCAGTACTTTGGCCACCTCATGCAAAGAGTTGACTCATTGGAAAAGACTCTGATGCTGGGAGGGACTGGGGGCAGGAGGAGAAGGGGAAGACAGAGGAAGAGATGGCTGGATGGCATCACTGACTCGATGGACGTGTGTCTGGGTGAACTCCGGGAGTTGGTGATGGACAGGGAGGCCTGGCGTGCTGCAATTCATGGGGTCGCAAAGAGTCGGACATGACTGAGCGACTGAACTGAACTGTACTGAAAGTAAAGTGGTTCTGTCGGTACAGAATATTAATAGTTGTTTACCTTCATGATCTCATAGCTGACTTCAAGCTGTAGCTCGCTACCCAGCATCACGAGAAAGAGAGTATGATTATCAAATGGCACATTACTAGCCTGGGAAGAGATATCAGCGTTCGAAGTATGATTTCTACTGAGTGCATTTTGCTTTCGCATCATCGTAAAGATAAAAATCCTAAATCGATCCATTGTAAGTTGATGAGCGTCTGTAGATTACTTCACCTGGTCTGTCAAGTGATCTGTCAAGGAACAAGTGATGAAAAGGGTCCCTTCTACCTGTAGTCACTATAAACAGTGATAGATGCATACATTTCTAGAGAAGATACACTTGCAAATGACCTTACATCTCTGATCTGTAGTGCTTAAAGTGGTAACTTTTAGTATTATTATCTCGATTTCAGGATTTTGTATGAAATTACAAAAAAGAGTGAAGTAAAATATTCTAATATTGAAAATAACTTATAAGAAAGGGCCAGTAATATTTAAGATGAACGTACAAGTTCTATTCCAAGACTTTTAAGAAATATTTTGTCTAAAATTAACTCACTTGCAATATTGAACAATAAAAACTTACCATCATTTACAATTTCTGTGGTCTTTAACGTTTTTTACCACCAATTCCAGTCATTTGTTTCTTCTGATTTGGTCGTAATTTTAACTCAAGGCAGTGCTTTCTAGTTTACTGAACGTCTGCCTTGCAAGTAGTTCCTCTATCTATGGGATTCACCAAGCAAGAATACTGGAGTGGGTTACCATGCCCCCTCCAGGGCATCCTCTCGACCCAGGGATGGAACCCAGGTTGTCTGCATTGTAGGCAAATCCTTTACCATCTGAACAACCTGGGATGCCCTGTAACATAACAAATGTGTTTAAATGCTCATGTTAATGCTGTATTGTATTCATTTTTGAAATAAATTATTTATGATCTATTAAAGAAAAAAGATGATTTATACTGTCTTTTGCCAGCTTTCACACCTCTGAGTTGTCATTCCGAATCTGAGCTGACGTAGGAGACTTTTCTTCTTGCTGGTCATATTGTATCTCTTTCCTTTATCAAAAAGCTTCGTGTGTTAGATGCTAATTACCACACAACCATCAGAATGAGTCACATAAGGAAAAGATCTACATATGATTCATGTTTATATCTCCAGTATCCATCATCCTGCTTGACATTATGTGTTCAACAAATAATTTTGAATGAGAAAATACTTCTATAAATGAAGTTTAGTTGAGTGAGGTTTTATGAATAAAAATAGTCCTAGATTCCAATAATTGCAGATGTTTAATGCTTGGTGTTGAAGACTCTTGAGAGTCCCTTGGACTGCAAGGAGATCCAACCAGTCCATTCTGAAGGAGATCAGCCCTGGGATTTCTTTGGAAGGAATGATGCTAAAGCTGAAACTCCAGTACTTTGGCCACATCATGCGAAGAGTTGGCTCACTGGAAAAGACTCTGATGCTGGGAGGGATTGGGGGCAGGAGGAGAAGGGGACGACAGAAGATGAGATGGCTGGATGGCATCACTGACTCGATGGACGTGAGTCTGAGTGAACTCCGGGAGCTGGTGATGGACAGGGAGGCCTGGCGTGCTGCGATTCATGGGGTCGCAAAGAGTCGGACACGACTGAGCGACTGAACTGAACTGAATGCTTGGTGATCTCTTGTAGGTCTATTGGGCCATGCTCCAAATGAGCATATGTAAAACTTCTTATTAGAGGTCACTCCACAGAAATGATTTAGTCAGAGGCATTTGCTTCTATGTGGAGGAAAGGCTTAAACCTTAGTTCTGCACAGTGATCTCTGAGTTTGTGGAAACTACGCTCTTGAGTATTATCAGCCAGCCTGCCTGCCTGCTTTCTTTCCTTGTTCTCTCCCTTGCTTCCTTCTTCAAGATCTGGTATTTCTATATCCCACATTCATGTTGGAAAGGGAATGATCCAAGGAAAGGCGAGAGGAATTGAAGAGAAGAATAACAGATACACACACACATATGTGTGTGTGTATATATAGAAATATTTTACAAGTTGGAGAATGTGAAGGCACCAGATTTTCTAGTTTGCAATCACTGCGTATAATTTCACATCAGAAAGTTCTCTTCAGAGAAAATGCTATCAACCAAATGAAAAGATGGGAAATTGTTTTGGAATGTTCAAAATGCCTTATACACCATGTTCTTAGAAAGAAAAGTTTATATTATTTCCTATGCTAATAATGACTTGGTATATTTAATCAGGTGATCAATTTTTAAATTTTAGTTTATTCAGTAACAGAATACTTTCTCTGAGGAATGATAGTCAGGGGCTGTTGTGAAGAGGGGAGAGGTGGGGGATATTTCACTGTTTTAAAACCATGTATCTTTGATTTCTTCTATCTGAAATTTGTGGGACGGAAATGTAAATGTTTATTGTGAACTCATAATCAAACAATACTTTTGCCACTCTTCTCTCTGTATTGCTTTCCCAGTGACTTGTTTGTTTAATATTTCTACCACCTTGCCTCCTTCAAAACTCACCCTGTGGCCCCTTCCTTCAGGCATTCACATTCTGCTTCCCAAACTGACTGGCAGCTAATCTTATACATGAATCCACTCTAATGGCTGCTGATATGACACTGGTGCTTGAAGACTATCCTTCCACCTAGTTAAGTCATTAAAATTTTTAAAAAGAGGCAGCCTGATAAAGTGAGATCAACATGAGAGGTTCAGAAAACTAGGGTTGAAATCCTACAAAACTACTAATTCTGTAACTTAGTTGCTTCAGCTCTGAGTTAAAAAGCCCAATGGCTATGATGGTAAAATGATAAGATAATCATAATAATAATGCCTATTCTACAAACTTCTTATTAATATGTGTTATAAAGTGAAATATTATGAATGTGCAAGAATTATTGTTTCTTTAAAATAATCATTTAACCCAAAACAGTGAACATACACACACACATTTATAATTTCTGCAGCCTTACCAGGTAAAAACATTGTGGGGTAATCTAGAATGTTCCATGTACAATGATAATAAATACACACAAATCACTATTACATGGAAGAAAATGGTAAAAAAAAAAAAAAAATTACTAGAGCTAAAATAAAATACTCTGGGAGTTCAAAGGAAGAGATCCCCTCTGATTTTCTGCCACGCAGAGGCTATATGAATCAGGGAAATGTTTATAAGGAAATGAGAGACAGACTTCAAAAGATGATAAATTTTTAAACATAATACTGATGGTGAGTATTTTGGGTCATATACTAGAGATCTAAGGCCTTCACAACATAGAGAGATGGACTATATGCACCTCCCAAAAAGTCAGTGTCAAGGAGGCTGCTTTTGGCAAGATTACTCTGGTCTGTTACATGTAACTTAAGAGTATATACAACTGTGAGTATATACAAGCATTAATAAAAGACTCCAGAATTATGAGTAAATGACTGCAGCTTGCTTGATCTTTAGGAATTACATTTTTTAAAGTATTATCTGAAACTAAAAATATCTTTAGCAATGAGTTCAAGGTTTAGAAATCTTTGTGCCTGTATTATAGCCTTCATAGTAAATCCTTCTGTAGACTAAAGGCATTTTCAAATTTAAAAATATATACATACATTGTGGGTTTCCCTGGTGGCTCAGACACTAAAGAATCCGCCTGTAATGTGGGAGACCCAGGTTCAGTGCCTACATCTGGACAAGGGAATGGCAACCCAGTCCAGTATTCTTGCCTGGAGAATTCCATGGATAGAGGAGCTTAGTGGGCTGCAGTCCATGGGGTTGCAAAGAGTCAGACACGACCGAACAACTAACACTTAACATACATATATTGTATTTCTTGAAGAAGCCATACAATAAGAGAATTAAGTGGCTGATATAGATAATGCATTCATGGTCAGCGCACAAGATTTATTCTCCCCAGTTTGGGGACCCACATCAAGGCTTCATGTGCTCAGTCATGTCCAACTCTTTGCGACCCTTTGTACTGTAGCCCACCAGGTCCTCTGACTGTGGGATTTTTCAGGTGAGTGTACTGAAGTGGGTTGCCGTTTCCCCCTCCAGGGATCTTCCTATACCAGGAATTGAACCCATGTCTCTTGTGGGCTCCTGCACTGTGGGCAGCTTACATACCTGCTGAGCCATGAAACACTTCAATATTATATGTGCTGCGGTGGCAGTAGTGTTAGATGTGAACTAAAGTATCCTCAGATTTATATTCATTGGTAACATGTTAAATTTTTATTCTCTTCGTAATTGTTTTCTATTTCTTTTTAAAAACTTTTTTTAAATGACATTTGTTCTCAGAATAAAAAAAAGTAAAGTATGTAATGGAATATCACTTTTAGAACAATCTTCTGCAGTCTTCTTTGACTGAGAGTACTTGGCAGGACACTGTTACTTCCTTGAAGTATACTAAAGGGTTTCACAATAATGCTATAATTCCCATGTTATTTGTTCATTTGTCAAATTATTTTGCCTTCCTTTCGTTCTCTCATATTGTTACCTCCAATCCCCACGTTGGAGCTTCATGTAGATTTTTCCTTCCAGGCAAAACTCATCCTAATCACAATTGATACATAAGAATGTTTACCTGTTAAATCTTGCCAATACATTTTCTTTCATCTCTGTCTATACCATCTCACAATGTTAAAAGCATGACTGTATCTGGGTTCAGTTCAGTTCAGTCCAGTCACTCAGTTGTGTCTGACTCTTTGCGATCTCATGGACTGTAGTGCACCAGGTCTCCCTGTCCATCACCAACTCCCAGAGTTTATTCAACCTCATGTCCATTGAGACAGTGATGCCATCCAGCCATCATATCCTCTGTCGTCCCCTTCTCCACCTGCCTTCAATCCTTCCCAGCATCAGGATGTTTTCAAATGAGTCAGTTCTTTGCATCAGGTGGCCAAAGTGTTGGAATTTCAGCCTCAGCATCAGTCCTTCCAATGAATATTCAGGACTGATTTCCTTTAGGATGAACTGATTGGATCTCCCTGCTGTCCAAGGGACTCTCAAGAGTCTTCTCCAACACCACAGTTCAAAAGCATCAATTCTTCAGTGCTCAGCTTCCTTTATAGTCCAAACTCTCACATCCATACACGACTACTGGAAAAACCATAGCTTTGGCTAGACGGACCTTTGTCGGCAAAGTAATGTCTCTGCTTTTTAATATGCTGTCTAGGTTGGTCGTAACTTTTCTTCCAAGGAGTAAGCATCTTTTAATTTCATGGCTGCAGTCACCATCTGCAGTGATTTTGGAGTCCAAGAAAATAAAGTCTGTCACTGTTTCCACTGTTTCCCCATCTATTTCCCATGAAGTGATGGGACCAGATGCCATGATCTTAGTTTTCTGAATGTTGAGCTTTAAGCCAACTTTTTCACTCTCCTCTTTCACTTTCATCAAGAGGCTCTTTAGTTCTTCTTCACTTTCTGCCATAAGGGTGGTGTCATCTGCATATCTAAGGTTATTGGTATTTCTCCTGGCAATCCTGATTCAAGCTTGTGCTTCATCCAGCCCAACGTTTCTCATGATTTACTCTCCAGGTAAGTTAAATTAGCAGGGTGACAATATACAGCCTTGATGTACTCCTTTTCCAATTTGGAACCACTCTGTTGTACCATGTCCAGTTCTAACTTGCTTCCTGACCTGCATACAGATTTCTCAGGTCAGGTGGTCTGGTGTTCCATGGTCTGGTATCTGGATTAATAAATGTCAATATACACCTCATAAGGCATGCTCATTGACTCGTTCATATTCGATTCTTTATGACCCTTTGGACTATAGCCCACCAGGTTCCTCTGTCCATGGAATTTCCCAGGCAAGAGTGTTGGAGAGGGGAGGGTTGCCATTTCCTACTCAAGGGGATCCTCCCAACCCAGGGATTGATCCTGAGTCTCCTGAGTCTCTTGCATTGGCAGTCGGATTCTTTCCCAGTGAGCCTCCCAGTTGGCTCCAGTATACTTCATAAGGCAGTGATCTTCAAGTATCAGCAATGACTTGTGAAAAATTCCATTGTGTGCCAAATATCATCTTCTAAATTAAAAAATGTAACTATGAGAAAACATGGAACTTTAACAGACAAAAAGAAATGTTGCCTTAAATTTGGAACCTTAAATATCAATGAGGTCTGTGCTTTGCTGAGTTGCATCTGACTCTCTGTGATCCCATGGACTGTCGCCCGCCTGGCTCCTCTGTCCATGGGGATTCTCCAGGCAAGAATACTGGAGCGGGTTGCCATGCCCTCCTCCAGGAGATCTTCCCAACCCAGGGATCGAACCCAGGTCTCTCACATTGCAGGAGGATTCTTACCATGTGAGCCACCAGGGGAGCCCAGGAGAACTGGAGTGGGTAGCCTATCCCTTCTCCAGGGGATTTTCCCGACCTGGAATCACAATGAGGTCTACCAGTGTTCGATATTAAATATGCTTTAAAAGCTATCCCTTGCTGCTTTTTGTCGAACAGGAGCTTACGGTTTATTTTTACCCAAAGTTTCTCCTTTAGAGTTTGTCCTCGTGGAGAGAACACGCCTCTCTGACCAGCGCTCTGCAGGCCCTGACCCTTCTATGGACCTCCTGCCGATAGAGACTTCTGACTTTTGCTCCTCCGCTGCTGTTTCCTCTGTCTGCTCGCCCAGACCTCTCACAACCAAGGCTGTTCCTCCCTAACTGTACCTCCCAAAGCATACCCTCCCTCTGTGTCTCAGGATTTGAATCAGGAAGTGGTGGTGGGTCGGCCTGTGACAAGGAGTGGTGTCTGAAAGGTCAGAGGGGGTTCTGGCAGCGAAGAAACCTCCTGTGCCAGGTTTCTTGAGCGAAAGAGTGCCAACTCCCCCTCCTCCTTTCAGCAGCTGAACAATGTCCAGAAACTGCAGCTCTTCCTTCCAGTGACTTTTCCAAACAGTTGCAAGAGTTAGTCACACTCCAAGTGAATAGTTTCAGACACCTGGGATGAGCTAGGTTTTGCTTCATATAAATAGACCATAGAACAAAGGGCAGAATACAGCAGTTTCTTTCTCTCAGTCTTGAACGTGGTCTCTGTGTATGAAACTTATTTTTATATGTGAACAGGCAGGTAGAGGTTTTTTAGTTATTTCAGATCCCAGTTTTGTTTTTAAAAAACATCTTGAATTGTGTACTTTATTACCAGTAATAGTACTACCTAGAACCATATTTTACCTCCTTTTATCTATCTGAAAGATGATAATTTATAGATTCCAGTGGGTCTTAAGATAGAATATTCAGACATATAATAGCTTCAGAATGAATCCTGAATGCCAGCTAGAATGGGAAAGCAAAAGGTTCCTGAGTTAGTAAATACATGCCCGTATCTGGTAGCATATGCATGTAAATTTGCTTCTTAATGCTATACACGTTGATTTTTCTATGAGTTTTTAGAAACTGTAGCCAAAGGGTGTGTTTTGTATTCTTAAGAAATGCAGTGAATTAACTTTGCTACGTTTCAGACAATTCCAGTGTCTTGTTTTAGTTTTAGGTACTGAATGCATTGCATGAAAAGAGAATGTTTCTATTTTGCCACCACCATTATGTTATCTTTTCCAGTGCAATTACAAGCTAATTCAGGGCTCTTTGTGTTACACTAATAGCTTCTGATTCTCTGCTGTCACCTAGTACCTCTTCATGCACTTTTAATACCATCTGCAGTGCCCCTAGCACTTACCTAGGGTGAGCATTTTTCTCTAAGTAGAGACTCATCTTTGGCAAATCATTAATGGAACATCAAAAAGATCCCATCTGTTAGAGTTACATATGGCTAAGATCAGAATTATCAAATATCTCATTTTTTTCTTTATTTTTTTCCCTTCTTTTTTTCCCTTTCTTATCCACACAATAAATGTAGTTGTCAGCAGGATAAGTTCATGCGCCGGATAAGGTCACAATTTCATTTAGTGACAACTTCCAACAGTACGAAGTTACAAGGTTCGATTTATTAAAGAGTCAGAAGGGATAAGATCACGGCATGGCTAGCCTGATTTATCAGGGTTTGACTGGAGTACTTGAATAGGGAACGTCGTATTTCAAGTTTATGTTCAAAACTGTAGTTTAGTGTGTGTTATGACTGTATGACTCAAAAATTGAGAAGGAAAATTAGAAAAGGTATCCCTAGAAGGCGATTTGTAGCTGTTAACCAAGAACCATCATTCCCTGTGCCAAACCATGCTTTGAGATGGATCAACAGAGTATAGTGTAAATGGCACTATTTGTCTTAAAATGCAGATGAAACATGCTGTTATTAATGCCTGAGGAAACACACAAAGTAGCAAGACTGCAGTTTGGCTGTGAAGATAATCAGCAGTGAAATGATCGCCTAGCCCTCTTATGTATCTGGCAGGCAGCTGTCAAATGGTTAAACCATAAAATAGCAAGAGCTCTGCCATACTTCAGCCACCTTGGCTGACTTTGAAAATGTTTTGAGATTTTTAGAATCTTTGAGCGCTTTTTGAACTCAGCATGACTTCGGGGCTGTCCATGTTTGATACCATGATGTATAATGTTTTCCAACCATGAAGAAAATATAAATATGGGTTCTGACGCTATAGCCTTGTGCTATAGTAAGGCCTGATAAACATTATGAGCTAATTCATGTGGTCTGCTTTAAAATTTGGTTATATATTTAAAACCAAGTTCAAATCAATCCAAAGTTTATTTTCAGCAAATGAAATAGGATCTTCTGTCATCTCATTTACTTGCAACCATCTTCTTCTTTGAAATCTGAGCCTGGAGTTAAGGGATGTCCCGTAAATACCATATACATTTATGCCATCAACTTAATGCTGAATTCAGTTGAAGCATGATTGCTGATAATTATGCTAAAATGCCCACATCTTGTCTGTTCCCCTTTGGTATGCTACAGTTTTCATATACTTTGCTCTTTAATGAGGCATCAAAAGGACTCTATTAAAAGGAAACAAAGCATTGACTTGATAGCACCTTCAATAAAGAAAGATTTGAGGGTATCTCTCTTGATTTTAAGTTTTCTTTCCACAGTAAATTTCTTTTATTTGAACAAAAAAAAAGTGGGTTGATATCTTAAAAGCTGCAGTATGTTTGGTAGTGATTTCTGACTTAGGGCTTTTTTTTTTAAGTGAAGCTATCATAAGTCTTTGAGTAATCACAGACTTTTAAAAGTATGCATTATCAAGAAGATAAGAGAAACAGCCCTCAGCACTAACAATATTATCTTTTACCAAAATTGATTAGTCCATCCTATGTGTCTCAAATATTTTGTGTGAACTTACCCAGCATGTTAAAAATAATTTTTAAAAGTGGGCTTCTTTTTGAAGAGTAGCTGCAAAAATATGAACTGTGCAGAAAAAAAGAATCTTTATTTTTTGTCCTACTCCATGTTTCACACACAAGGTAATGTAGTTAGTGCAATAAAATGTTGAACAAATGAAATGTATGATTGTTGTAATACAAAGAGCAGACATATATTGACAGCCTTTTTGTTTGTTTGTTTTTAAAATCAACTTTTAACTGTAGTACAATTAGGTCTATGAGCTTATGAAAAGTCTCATCCAATCAATGATGTTCCGTTTGTATTTTGCAATTATTGCATCACTAACTATATTAATTACCATAGAATAAACAGAAATAAAAAATACATCTGGAGTTCAAGATGCATATAATCCTGTTGAGGTGAAAGGAGTTATCCAAGGGAAACCACTAGGGAATAATTAAATGCAAAACTGTGTGGACTGTAAATGTTATGGGAGAATTAGGAGAGGAGAACTCAGTTTATTGTAGAGTTCAGAATTGTTTGGTGAAAGAGAATAACTTTAATCTTGCAACATTAGTAGGATTTATCAGGGCAGCCAGGATGATGTTGTGTCTGCCAGGTAGCCACAACAATTCTCAGGAAGGTGTGGGAGTTAAGCTAGACGAGGAGGAAGGTGTGATGAAGAGTTACTTGACTGGAGAGAAGAAGAAATTCTGGAGAGCAAATAGGCAGTCAAGCAGACTCTGTGGAGCAGCGCTGTGGTGGTATTAGGATTCAGGCATAGATGTTCAAGTTGGATGGTCTAAAGGAAGCAGTGAAGGGACTTGCACAAATGAATAACATGATGAAAGTGGAGTTTAAGTTTATCTTGGCAAGGATTTGGAGCCCAAATCAGAGCTGTAGAGTGAATTGAGGCCGGTTGGTCCTGTACATCTGAGTTGATAGAAAACAAAAAACAAACAAGCAAGCAAACAAAACTGGGAAATGCTGATAAGAAATGTGAATCCAGGAGATATTTAAAGGAAAGGTAAAAATCAAGGTATGGAGAGTGTTTTGGATAGAGGTGTTAAAGAAGGAATGTGACCACAGACACTGAATGGCTACATGTGATGATGGAAGTATGTGGACATGCTCTTAGAAGTGCTTCATTTTCTTGGTGGTGAAATAGTAAATGTTTATTAGGTACTTTGCACATGTTATCTGAGTGAATCCTCACAGCAACCATATGAGAAAGATATTGTAATTACTTTTTGGTTTGAAGAAACTGAAGTTCAGAGGGTTAGGGACTTGGTCAGGATCACACAACTTGTTCCATTTTTCTCTAATTTGATTTTGAACCTGCTCTGATCCATGTGCTGGCCTCCTATTCTAAAACACTCCTTTCATCCCAGACACCCATGGTCTCCATCCCATCAAAAGGAATTTCCCCAGTCCTTTTCTTACTTACATAAATGTTCAGGTTACCTGATTGATCCTTCCTCCTTTAAATTCTCAGTCCATTGGATGCTATGGTACCATGTCCACTTTCTTCCCTTTTTTCTGTTTTCTTACACTTCTCTTAAATATTCTGTGCCTGCTCCTCCATCTCTCTGCCTTTTGAAAATTCTTGGATCTCTACCCTCAATCTTATTGTTTTATCATTTTACACTCTCTTCTACTGCTACTGCTGCTAAGTCACTTCAGTTGTGTCCAACTCTGTGTGACCCCATAGACGGCAGCCCACCAGGCTCCCCCGTCCCTGGGATTCTCCAGGCAAGAACACTGGAGTGGGTTACCATTTCCTTCTCCAATGCATGAACGTGAAAAGTGAAAGTGAAGTCACGCAGTCGTGTACAACTCTTTGCAACCCCATGGACTGCAGCCTACCAGGCTCCTCCATCCATGGGATTTTCCAGGCAAGAGTACTGGAGTGGGGTGCCATTGACACTCTCTTCTAGATCAACAATTCTATGAATTTTATTACCATATACAAGCTGGTCTTAATGAATAAATGCTAACATTTTTCACTCTAGTCAAGACCTTGCTTCCAAGTCACAGGCTTGGCCACCTAACCCACCCCAAATCACCTCTTGCCTTCCTTACAGAGCCACTTTGGCCCCAGTATTTCCAAGCTATGATCCCTCATCTTAACCTTAGATCTTTTTTTTTTTTTCCCTGAGTGCCTTGTCTCAATAGGTATATGGCCATTGATCCATCTGCCCCTGCCAAATCCCCAGAACATCATTGCTGGATTTCTCCTTTTCTAATTCCTAAAATGTAAAAATAATACTAAATTCTATGGCTTCAACTTCCCAAACCTTATGGATTACATTTCCTCAAACATATCCAGGCTCTAAATCTGCTTTGTTTGTTGCTTTATGCCTGAGTGTAACTAATAAATATTAGTAGAATAAATGGATGAATAAATTAATGAATGGATGCAAAAAAAAAGAATAAGTAAGCAAATCCAATGAAAAGGGAACTTTGCTTTCTTTATTTTGAAATCTCTCATCTTTTCAAGTCGAACATTCCTTTTATGATAAGCTAGTTCTAAGACCTGAGTCTTTGACCCACCATCTCAGTGTTCTTTCTACCTCTCATAATATATCACATCTGGAGAAAGAAAATCATGGTGTCATGGACTCCATATTAAGTAGTAAGTGACAAACCCGTTTAACAATGACAAACCAAAGATTCAGAAAACATAGAATTTATTCATGGCCATCAGCTGACTATTTGGTAGAGGAACTAAAATGTAATCTTATTGTAGTACATGGTACTTCCTCTATCTCATGACTCTTATTAGACTTTGAAAAAATTAAAAATATTATACTCAAGGAAATAAAGCTTCCATCATATTTCTGTTGCTTTCATTGAACTATGTAGGCATGGTAGTGTATAAATGCTAATTATTTTGCAATGTGCTTGCAGTTTTCTGAAAGTAAGTGTTAGTCGCTCAGTTGTACCTGACTCTTTGCAACCCCGTGGACTGCAGCCCACCAGGCTCCTGTGTCCATGAGATTTTCCAGGCAAGGATACTGGAGTGGGTTGCCATTTCCTTCTCCAGGGGATCTTCCCAACCCAGGGATCAAACTCAGGTCTTCTGTACTGCAGGCAGATTCTTTACTGACTGAGCTACAAGGGAAGCCCAGTTTTCTGAAAAGCTGCTCTGAATAAATGAATATTTTTATTTAACTGTTTCAGCAGCAGAAAGAATTTCACAAACCCCAAAATAATGTCTAACATCTTGATAGACTAGAAAGGAGACTGAGATTTGCCTGAGATCTGTTAGTTTGTCTAACAGAGTTGAAGAGATTGACTTGAGAGCTTGAACAGTTGCTGGACTTTCTGTTAGAGCCATCTTTAAGAGCTCATAAACCTATTTTTGTCCTGCTTAAAATTTTGATGCCTAGTCAAAGACACCTTGGAAACTTCGGAGATATTTGGGTATCACTTCATGACTTGCCCTAAGTTTGTAGTTCTTAATCCATTAAAAGACAGACCTGCTTGTAAATCCACAGGTATAGATAAGGAGTCACTGTTTGATTGAGTCTGAACCCTTTTCAAATGAAAAATGTCAGTGGAAGAAAGAGAGGATGAATTACATTTTTAAAGGGTTTTCAAAGATTTTCATGATTCCTCTGGTGTCACTTGAAATGTGACATGACATTTTTTTTTGTATGTAAAAACAACAAATTATTTAGGCATTATTTTTATGCAGAAAAGAATATTCTTAGCTGAAGAATTGAAAAGTATTTTGTCTTTAAAGGGTAAATTGTAAGGAAATTGTTTAAAATGTATGATTGAAAAATAAGAACTATCAGATAGAAATTAAACAGGTTCTTTTCAAATAGAACAGTTATCCCCCAATTTTAAATAACTGCATTATCAATATGAAAATGCAGGCATATGATAAGGGATATCTCCCACTGAGCCCTTTTTGATGTTATAACAGATTGTTGGCTATGCTCTATCTTTGAGGATTTCCTATACAAGTCTCTGATTTCAACTCATTAATCAAAAGGTTTGTATGAGGTTGAAATATATTTTCAGGGGAAAATCTCAGAAATGGGTTTGTTATTCTGCATGCAGAAAACAAATTATTATTGTTCCATATTTCCTGAACTCCAGGTAGGCTTCGGAGTTCAATACTTTTAAGCATTAATATGTTATTTAAAGCAAGTTTTTATTTATAAATCAACATTTAAGAAGCTCAGACTTACTGAATCTTTTTGGGTCCATTTGCCTCATTACAGATCATCTTTAGCTACTGATACATAAGAATGAAAAATAATAGAAGTGTATGTCTGTCTTCATTTAATAAGTTTATGAGTACTTCCATTTTTACTGTAATTGACAAATGAGAAAGGATGGAAGCATGAGAAGAAGGAAGGATGGTGGCTTAGTTCTTGAATTTAAATTTTTACGGTGAACATGGAATTCTTGTTTCCAGTACATCGTCATTATTCAGATACAGATACATTTATGTTCATAATGGGCAAAATTTAACCATTACACAATATTTTAGTGGATTGTTGTTTATATATGTTATTCTGGTTTGGGGGCTGAGCAGTAAAACCACAGAAAAGGATGTCTGTCTTCTAACTATTAAAAGAAGGTGATACAAAGTAGATAAATAAGATATTGAATTCAGCTTGATGGTATTGCTTTCAATTGAAAAATTTATTGAAATATAATTGATTTACAGTGTTGTGTTAGTGTCAGATATACAGCAAAACGATTCAGTTATATATGTGTGTGTGTGTGTGTGTGTGTATTCATTTTTAGAGTCTTTTCCATTATAGGTTACTACAAGATACTGAGTACAGTTCCCTCTGCTATACAGTAGTAGATCCTTGTTGATTATCTGTTTTATATATAATAGTGTTCTTTTTTCTTTCTAATTGGAGGATAATTACTTTAAAATGTTATTGGTTTCTGCCATAAAACAAAGTGAATCAGCTACAAGTATACCTATATGAAGGCTTCCCAGGTGGCGCTAGTGGTAAAGAACCCACCTGCTAATGCAGGAGACTTAAGAACTGCAGGTTTGATCCCTGAGTCAGGAAGATCCCCTGGAGGGGGGCATGGCAACCCACTCCAGTATTCCTGCCTGGAGAATCCCATCGACAGAGGAGCCTGGAGGGCTACAGTCCATGGGGTCTGAAAGGCCTGAAGTGACTTAGCACGCACACACACATACATGTAACCCTCCTTGTAGAGCCTCCCTCCCACCCCCCGCCCCGCAATTTCACCCCTCTAGGTCATCACAGAGCATCAGACTAAGCTCCTCCTGTTGTATAGCCACTTCCCACTAGCTATCTTTTTAACATGGTAATGTATCTATTTCCTTGCTACTCTCTCAGTTTGTCGCACCCTCTCTTCCCTCTGCTGTGTCCTCTGGTAGATCCTCTATATATGCGTCTCTATTCCTGCCCTGCAAATAGGTTTGTCAGTACCATATTTTTAGATTCCATATATACATGTTAGTAGTGTGATTTTAATCCCCAACTCCTAATTTATCCCTCTTCCTTCTTTCCCCTTTGGTAACCACAATCCTGTCTTCGACGTCTATATTTCTGTTTTCTACATAAGTTTATTTGTATCGTTTCTAAGATTCTACATACAAGCAATAGTATATGATATTTGTCTGGCATATTACTTAGTATGATATTCCCTAGGTCCATTCATTTTACTGCAAATAATGTTATTTCATTCTTTTTTATGGCTGAGTAGTATTCTGTTGTATGTATGTACCACATCTTCTTTACTCATTTGTCTGTGGATACTTAGGTTGCTTCCGCATCTCGGATGCTGTAAACAGTACTGCTGGTGCTAGTGGTAAAGAAACCGACTGCCAGTGCAGAAGATGTAAGAGACGCAGGTTCAGTCCCTGGGTTGGGAGGATGCCCTGGAGAAGGAAACGGCAACCCACTCTAGTATTCTTGCCTGGGAAATCCCATGGACAGAAAAGCCTGGCGGGCTATGGCCCATAGGGTCACAAAGAATCAGAAATGACTGGAGCGACTTAGCACAGTGAACATTGGGGTGCATGTATCTTTTTGAATTATAGTTTGTGGGAGAAAAGGAACCCTCCTACACTACTGGTGGTTGGAGAAGGAAATAGCAGCCCACTCCAGTATTCTTGCCTGGAAAACCCCATGTGCAGAGAAGCCTGGCGGGCTACAGTCCATAGGCTTGTAAAGAATCGGGCGTGGCTGAGTACACGCAGCAGCACACACTGCTAGTGGGAATGTAAATTGGTGCAGCAACTATAGAAAATAGTATAGATATCCCTTAGAGAACCACAAATAAAGTTACTGTATGATTCAGCGGTTCCACTCCTGGGCATATATTTGGAGAAAATTATCATTTGAAAACTCTATTCCTATGGTGTTGCTTTTAAAAGCATCAAGCTTAAAGCTATATATTTAAATTTAGTTATTAACTTGATGGAAACTAAGGTCAAATTAAAGCAAATATTTTGTGTCACCTACCATGACTTATATATCATTTGCAAAGTGTAATTACTGAATTCGTTCTGATTTTTTGAAACACTTTATTTTGTATGAAGGTAAACAAGCCAGTTGACAACGTTGTGATAATTTCAGGTTAACAGCGAAAGGATTCAGCCACAGGTGTATGTGTATCCACTCTCCCGCAAGTGCCCCTCCGTCTAGGCTGCCGCACAACACTGAGCAGAGTTCCATGTGCTTTACAGTGGTTCCTTGTTGGTCATCCATTTCAAATATGTGTGACATGTTTATCCCAAACTCTCACATCCTTCTCCCCCTCAGCCCCTTGCAACTGCAAGTTCATTCTCTAAGTCTGTGAGTCTTTTTCTGTTTTGTAGTAAGTTGATTTGTATAATATCTTTTTAGATCCCAGTGTCATACTGAATGAAGCAAGTGAATATATTCTGTTTTATTTAGAATCTTCCTCAGCTATCTATTCTATATGGGTTAACCTTCATATTTCTTCCTATTCCATTTCTTCCATTTTCAGGTCTGGTCTTGAACAGGTTGAGATAAAATTATATTTTAAAAATAACAGATTACACTATTATGATTAATATTTTGAAATATTAAAAAATTTAGTGTGATAATATAGTATGGAAATAATCCCAGAACATGAATGTCATGGATTTAGGTACTTAAAGAGAAGGTCTCCAGTTCCTGATT
>NW_011495050.1:16676060-16727194 GCF_000754665.1 Bison bison bison | reverse complement strand
ATCCCATGGATGGAGGAGCCTGGTAGGCTGCAGTCCATGGGGTCGCTAAGAGTCGGACACAACTGAGCGACTTCACTTTCACTTTTCACTTTCATGCATTGGAGAAGGAAATGGCAACCCACTCCAGTGTTCTTGCCTGGAGAATCCCAGGGACGGGGGAGCCTGGTGGGCTGCCATCTATGGGGTCACACAGAGTCGGACACGACTGAAGTGACTTAGCAGCAGCAGCAGCAAACAATGTTTAGGTTTAACGGCCATTCTTTGACGTTTTGAAGGCTTCATTTATTTTTTTATTAATCCATTCATTTATTTCTTAAGTGAGCATTTGATTGATTCCTACTGTATGCCATTGAATACTGTCTTAGTTTCCTATTACTATATAATGATCACAAAGTAATAATTGGGAAGAAATAAAGGAGAATATCAACCTAAACTGCTTGTTTGGGGAGGGTTTTTGTCCAAACTTGTAGCATAAAGTCTTGCCTAAAGTACCAAATGTAAAAGCATAATGACTTTGATTGAACATTGTTTTTTTTTAATTTGGGAAAACATACACCTCCAGTTTGCACATGTAGTTGTCCTATCCACTGAAACTAGTGGTAATTTCAGGAAATTGCCAAGCACTTAAAAAAAAGAAACTCTCCATGTTCTTCACAAAAGTCTTGTATCACTGTGGTAGTGGCAAAGAATCCGCCTGCCAATGCAGGAGACACAAGAGATGCAGGTTCAATCCCTGGCTCGGGAAGATCCCCTGGAGTAGGAAATGGCAACCCAATCCCGTATTCTTGGGCTTCCCTGGTGACTCAGCTGGTAAAGAATCTGCCTGCAGTGCAGGAGACCTTGGTTTGATCCCTGGGAGATCAAACTTTGGGAAGATCCCCTGGAGAAGGGAAAGGCTACCCACTCCAGTATTCCGGCCTGGAGAATTCCATGGACTGTGTATAGTCCATGGAGTCACAAAGAGCTGGACACAACTGAGCGACTTTCACTTCACTTCACTTCATATATATCTGTAATTGCAATGATTTACTACATTGGTAATCAAATATAGGAATTTAAACTCTGAGCTATTGTCCTAATGTTTCCTGTCTGATTTTACATTGTATCAGTGCTTTTTGAAGATGTGTTATCATTTCTGGTTCTTAAGGATTTACTGAATAGAATTGACTACAATAGACGTGTGTGTGTGTGCATGCTCAGTCACTTCAGTCGTGTCTGACCCTTTGCAACGCTATGGACTGTAACCTACCAGGCTCCTCTGTCCATGCAAGGAGCAATATTCTCCAGGCGAGAATATCGGAGTGGGCTGCCATGCCCTCCTCCAGGGGATCTTTCTAATACGGGGATGGAAATCGAGTTCTGCCTGTGTCTCCTGCATTGCAGGCGGATTCTTTACCCACTGAGCCACCTGGGAAGCCCTACAGTAGATGATAAGTGTGCAAAAACTCAAGAAAGAAATTGGACTAAATGTGAATACAGTTAAAAGGACAAGTTTTATTATCCTGTCAGGATACCAAGATCAGTTGAGATAAACATAATCAATTCTTGTTATATGAATCCTGAGAATATTGTGCATGGAGACCAAACACACAAAAAGTCAGCTGTTGGTAAAACGCAAGTGAAAGTACTTAAACGCTCGTGTGTTCATTGTCTGCAGGAGAGCTGGAGGTGTTTCAGAGAGATGGAGAGCGAAAAATTCAGAGTCGGCAGCAACTTCCAGTGGGAACCACCTGGGGACCATTCGCTGGGAAGATGGACTTGAATAATAATTCCTTGGTATGTGGATGTTCTGAGATGGTTGACTCTTAGTACTTTGTCATGGTACAGAAATGATCTATGCTTGCTTCCTGGTGAAAACACTAAAAGTAACAGTTTGCTTTCTCTTTTTCACGGACCGTAAAACTGGAATATTTTCCAAGTTGTTTGTCTCTGACAGTATTATATGCAGAATTTAGAAGGAAACAGGTTAATCACACTGAATGGTTATTTAGTAAGGTAATTTATAAGGTTGCTTTATCTTCATAGCCAGACTAATATTGTTCATATTTAATAACATATACAAATGCTTTTCTTCTTAAGATGACACAAATTGTCATAAATTACAGGTTTACATGATGAACAAGAAATAAACAACCTTGATATTGCTTGGCAATTCTATTTGTACTTTTAAGAGTGAGGATAAGTGATCAGCATCATAATTTTTCTTGTTAACTTTTTTGTAAATATTCTGAGCTTAAAAAGTCTACCTCTGGGAAAAATTATATGAACGATTGATTAGCTATCTTAAAAAGTTATGGAAAGATGGAGTATTTGATTACATTTACACTTCATTTCTTAATTCAATATGTTAGTTTCCTATTGCAGCTCCAGCAAGTTACCACAAACTTTGTGGCTTAAAACAACCCAAGTCCATCATCTTATAGTCTGAAATGAATCTCTCAGGGCTAAAATCAAAGTATCTTCAGGGCTTTTTTTGCTGAAGCTTCTAGAAGGTGGGGACAGATGTTTTCTTTCATTTTCCATCTTCTAAAGGCTGTCCACAACCCGTGGCTCATGGCTTCCTTCCATCTTCACAACCAGCAATGGCTGTCTTCTACACATCTTTATTCTGACTCTGACTCTTCTGTATTCCCTTTCCACATTCGGGAACGTGTGTGATTACATTGGGCCCACCTGAGTAATCCAGGATACTCTAGCAACTTCAACTCCATCTGCTTTATTTCCTTTTTTCTAGTAAGGTAACTTGCACAAAGTCCAGGAATCAGGACACCAGGACCTTTCCTATTATGCGTGATAATACAAGTGACGAAACTTGGGGATAACGATATTTTATATTCTTTAGGAGATCCAGAAATCATATATATATGAAATGGAAGTCCCTCTCTCTAAATGCCATTTATGTAGGAAGAGTTTCATGCCTGCTAAATGACTCTATCTGCATTGAGGTGGTGGGGGTTGGGGGGGGGGCGGTGTAAGAACTCCTAGAGGGGTTCTTGTTAAACAAGTGTGCTTGACTCAGCAATGTTGCTTTCCTTTTTCAGTTGAATTACATGAAAGAAATCATTTCTTCGGGTTATTACATGAAAGAAATTAGTATGTGCAGTTCTCTGCTTATTTAGTGCCATGTGAATGAGAAAGAGGTTATTGATTTAACTAAAAGTAATGACTAGAATAAATAAGAAACATTTGTGTCATCCAACTTTTAAACAGCATAAGAGATTCTAGAAGTGTGCTTTTTACTTTCTAAATCCTCGTGTTTATACGTAAAAGGATAAAGTAGGAGACTTCACATGTATTTAAGAACCAAACAAGTTGACAGACCAGGCTAAATATTTAATAATCTGGAGCAGTGTACCGTGTGGTGGTCCGTGTGCCTGCCGCAGAAGGGGTTTGAGAAGTGGCTCTGCAAACACTGCTGACCTTAGAGGCTGAGTTGCACAGTGGACTGCTCTATTGATTCCTTTGATAGGGTGATACTAGCTATTATACTGCTTAATCAAGCAAAGGCAAGGGGAAGATTGTCTCAACATCAAAGGTTGAATTAAATCCTTTGCAAAACCCATTTATCTGGGCGTTTCTATTGGTGCTGTAGCATTGCTTTCAAAATGTTTTAGGCAAGAAGATATTTATCTTATTTATCACTGTGTATCAGACACCAACACAAACTTCTGTCATTTGCCTGCTATTTCTTCAAAAGTGTGATGCCACTTAGGTGTCAGCTGTTGTTAATGTAAGAAACACGTTTTCCTTTTTATTATATCAGCATAATATCTCTATGAAAATGTAATTTTTAATTAATCTTTATATCATGATATGTATGTAGAATGATGCTTTTTATACATCTTTAGCATGTGCTAAATTATGATGTATGGAAATTAAACCTATCTGTGGAAGTTTAATTTTTCAGTGAAGTAATTTCCTATTGTTTAGACATGATATAATTTTTTTTCATATTTCTGTACCACTCTAAAGCTATCTTATGCCATACTTAATATCATTTAAATAATTTGGTTATAGATGTGACATTGTGGTATTTTTGATACTATTTGAAGTGAATGGATACTGTTTAGGATATCAAAAACCCAGTTGTGGTGAATAATTATGTAATAGAAAATAATCTTAATAACCTAGTTTTCTTCTTTTGTCTTAGAATTTAAACATTTGATTCATGTTATTTCCCTAAACTATAGAATTTTCCTCTATTGTAAAATGTAGCTGCTTTGCTAAAATATACTTAAAAAAAATTTTTTTTTGATAATAGTATTTTCTTGCTAGAATTTACTTTGGATTTTATGTCATTAAATACTACTAGTAGTCTTGGCACTACTGTTACTTCTATAGAATAATTATCTAAGTTACACTATGTACTTATTTTTTTCTAGACACTATATGGAGGATTAGAAATGTATTAGCTCCTTTACTCCTCAAAACAAACTTGTGAATTTGGTCCTATTTAAAATCTTATTTATAGATAAGAAAATTAAGGCTCAGGCTTTTTTATTCCAGAATCTGTGTTTTTAAATACCAGATCACACTCCTTCCCAATAGCATCTGTCACATGATCTGAGTATGATAAAAATTATTAGGAATTTCTTTACATGAATTCTAAATTTATTAAAAGCTTTGGGAGAAAATATACAATGATTACAAGCAGGTTCTTTTTTCTTACTTTGGGCAAAATACTTGTTATAATTCTTCATAACTATCATGACTGAAGAATTAGGTGTTAATTCAAAGAGTTCCACAATTTTATTACCTCTTTATAATTTTGACAGTCATTTAATATAGGTTTTATATCATGAAGGTACATTTTCTTCATCATACAATATATAACCTATTAACCCTACCTTACCCTACCTTACCCAACCTGAAATCAAATTTGGAATTAGCGCACTCTTTTAAATTGCTTATTCACCAACCAATGTTATGTTACTCTGTTCAGGCTCATGATGTTGTCTCAAGAGACCCAGTAAACTAATTAATCCAACACAGTAATTAATTGAGTCACCATGCCAGATGTCAAATCCTTTTTATATCTTTCAAGTTCCCATCTTGAAGTGCATTAGCAATATGCCACCTTTTGCAGAAAGCCTTTTCAGACCAGGCTTTTGGATATATATAGAGAACATTACTAAAAATATAGGCTATATGGAAACATCAAAAGAATTGATTTGACAAAAAGCTCTTCTTGGAATCATATAACACAATGAGCATAGAAATAAATAAAATTTTGTTCACACCTCATTATCTTGTTAGATAGTTTATGCTTAACAGCAGAATATAGTTAATATTTTCATTGGGCCAGTTAGGGTCAAAGTGCTTTACAGGTTTTATATCTCATTTAATTCTTTCATGAGCATATGAGAAGATAATATCCTTTTTTTTCCTCCTTTGTTTCACAGGAGGAAATTGCTACTTTGGGAAGCTGAATGACTAGACCAAGATCAACTCAATCTGAGTTGAGACCCCCATGCTGCAATCTAATACCGTCTTTAGAAATTTTATCTAGAAGGACAATATTACTACCTAGCTTGTCAGGGTTTTGTAAAGATTAAATGAGGTAGCATACAGGAATTATTAAGAAATACTGAATATTATTACTACTCAGTCACCTGTAAAAATGGGTTCATTAAAATCTTTCAAGTTTAAAACTGAAAAGACACACCAAATTAAATAAGTCAAACTATAGATTTTTGGCATTTGGGGATTTTACATGCCTAAATTTGACTATTTTCCAAGGACACTGGTTTAGTCCAGGGTCTCCAGCAAAACAGAATAGGGTGTGTGACGTGTGTGTGTTTATATATTTTATAAGGAATTGTCCCACACGATCATGGAGTTGGCTGGATGGAAATCTGCAGTGTGAGTCAGCAGGCTGGAGACCCAGCAGAGCTGATGGTGTGATGAAGTTGGTTATTGAACTGGAATTCCAGTTGAGCTGTTTCAAATCCTGGAGAGGCCCGTCTTTTTGTCCTATTCAGGCTTTCTTCTGATTGGGTGAGGCCCACCAGCATTATGGAGGGCAATCTGTTTCACTCAGAGTACCCTGATTCAAGTGTCAGTCTCAACAAAAACACCATCCAAGTTGATAAACAAAATTAACCATCACAGTTTCCAAAGGTCTGTGGTATATTGGAAGTTTTAGTTTTTTCAGGTACAGTCTTCCACTCCCATATGAATTGTTAACCAGTAAGGGCGCCTAGCTTTCTTTCCAACATCCTACTTCTGTGTCAAGAAATAATTTACATTAAGTGCTATCATAGTGACCCAAATTTCATGTTTTTGAAAGTCTTACAATTTTATTCATTGAAAATATCAAAGGACTATGGACAAGAAGAAATTTAAAAAATCAGTTTAAATTGTGATCAATATCTGTTTTAGAGGTGTTTTAGAGTTTCTGTATTTGTATGTTGTGCCTTTGAAGTTCTCTCATTTTCTCCTGAAGACATAGATCTTTGTAATATGCTAAATCTCTGCTCTGCTAGCCCATGGTAAGTGCTTAATAATTATCAGACAACACCGATTATTTGGAAGGTTGGTGTCTACAATATGAGTGACATTTGCTCTCTCTCTCTCTTTTGAGTGAATCAGCTTTCACTAGGTAACTAGTCTTATTCAACCAACTGCCTGCTGGAATCATGCAACATGCATACTTAATTAAACAGAACATAAATAGAAAGTCCCAGGTTACCTACTACATAATAGTAAACTTATCACAATCTGTTAAATTCAGCAAATGAAATTTGACATAGAAATTTCATTTTATTGATGTCGTTCAATCAGAAGGGAGCCTTGTTTTATTTTACCATGTGGTTGTGATACTGAATTTTACAAACAGAAAGTGTACATATAAAGGGTACTATAGGTAAAATTTTATTGATTTAATAATAAAATAATGTGCACATTAAATTCCATCTTAATTTTAAGGTAGTTGTTATCATAGAAATGTGGTTGAGGAAAGAATTAAAGGTTCCTGATCTACATCATAGGGAAATATTAGAATTACTAGATATCTCCATTGTGCCCTTCTAGCTCTAACTCTTCCAGTGCCAGTCTCTGAGCCCATTCATTGCAAGTCTTCAAGCTTCGTGTTGTGCACACCCTACAGCGACTGCATCTCTACCCAAAGGTCTCTAGCATTCACCTATAGTGGCAAAGGCTGCCTAGTGGAAACATCTCTGACTTTCTATTTGAGGACATTTTTTCCAGCCTCGGGAGCAAACTTTCTGCAAACCAGTCAAGCTGTGACATGCTGGAGAATTAATGTTTTCAAAAGTAATCCTTAACCAATGAGGGACAGAAGTTGGTGGATAAATACCCCCCTGCTTCCTTGCCTCTCCATTAGGATATGTGAAAAGTGTCTTACAAGATCTCTTAGTTTGCCAGTGAAACTGAGCCCCAGCCAGTTTTATAACACAGCCTTTATGTGCTTCCTTTTCCTTCCTGCTTATTTCTCCACACCTCTACTAAACTGCTCTGAGGTCACCTCCGAATAAACTACTTGGACTTGAATCAGTCTGAAGGTAACCTTCTGGGAAAGCCATGCCAAGACAGCTTCTAAAATATAATAATGAAATAAATTGGAACGTAATATCCAAATTATTGCTGAGATTCTAGACAGTATAGATTTTTAAAAATCATAATTATTCAATTCTAGATCACTGCCTCTGGCAAATAATAGATATTCAACAAATGCTCTTTAAAATAAAAGTATGATCTAATTGAATTTCCTCACCATGAGCAATCTGACCGACCCCACCCACACCCTCCCAGCTTTACCCTCTCAGTGATATAATTTATAATGTTGCTGAGGCATGACTTTTTGTTGGGTCTTATATTTCTTTCCATTGATGTTGACATTGTGAATAATATCCTCCTTTTAATATTCATTCTAATCTGGGCTCAGGACTCCCATACTTTTCTACTTCTCATGTCTCTCTGGGTCTTGGCTCTTTTAAATTTAACTATGTTTCCCAAAACACTATGGCCTTTCTTCTCTTCTCCCTCTGTTCCCAGTGCCTCGGGGAGCTTATCCACTCGCAAAGCTTCAGCTACTAATTTACAAATGACATTTAAATTAAAAAATCTCTAACCTTGGCTTTTTACCCTTTCTCTAATAGCACGTTTCAACTGTTTTACAAGGCTTTCCCACTGACTTCCTCCAACTCAACAGTCGTAAGGAGAGTTTATTATTGTTTCCACCTACTGTCTCTGTGCCCTTTTCCCTGCCTTCCAAATTTTAGTCGCTTTTAAACCTAAATCTCTGCCTCTCCTTTGCTGCCTCTGCAGGCAGTCCATTCTATGAGTTATTCCACGTCACCCTCCTTCCATTTCTACCTCTCCCCTCTCGCATCTCATGGGTCCATTTACATACATAGTCAAACGTGTATGTGCACGCACATGTAGGCACAAACTCACACACACCTTTCCTTCATTGCCTATAACGAACAGCTTTGTTTTTGTCAGCCGTTCGGAGCCAAACATCTTCCAAGACTCTGCTTTTCACATCCAGGAGGCAAGTACCATAACTCCTGCTTTCTCCACGTCTACTCCCTTCTTTCTGTTCCTACTGCCACTGTTGTTGGTGAAACCTCCATCATTTCTTCCTTGATTATCACAGTATTCTTCTAACTATTCTTTCTGCCTTCCTTCCTGTCTTCTTTTTTTTACCCAAATCACAGTGTGCCCTTATAGCAAAACTTGTTACTTGTATGCCTGAAATCATTCAAGGGCACAAGAGAAACCAAACTCCGGAGAAAGGGCTTTCATGATATCACCTGCTCAGCTCTTACCTCATTTCCACTCTCAGTGTAGCTTTCCGTCAACCTCAGCTACCTACAATGTGAATATACTCTTTTTCTCATGTCTCTGTGCATTTGGCTGTGCTGTTTTATCATCCACAAAGCCCTGTGCTCCCCTTCCTGCCCTTCTTTATCACACTAACTCCATTACTCACTTCAAGGCTCAGCCTCAGGTTACCCCAAAGTGGACCTTCCCTAAAGCCTCCAGTCTGGAATAGATATCAACTCCTCAGATATTTCTATGATCTTTAGGCTTCCTAGGATTAGAACATTTACTGCATAATTCCAAATATCTCTTTACTTGTCTATCTCACCCATACACTGCTGCTGCTGCTGCTAAGTCGCTTCAGTCATGTCTGACTCTGTGCAATGCTATGGACTGTAGCCTGCCAGGTGCCTCTGTCCATGGGATTCTCCAGGCAAGAATAATGGAGTGGATTGCCATGCCCTCCTCCAGGGGATCTTCCCAACCTAGGGATCAAACCTCCACCTCTTACATCTCCTGCATTGGGAGGCGGGTTCTTTGCCGCTAGTGCCACCACCTATGTGCTACTTATCATTTATCTTTGTATCCTTCTTATCTAGAACATTGTCTGGTTTATAGCAAGGGCTCAGTAAATAACCTTTAGAAAGTGAGTCAATTAATTCTTTCCTTTAACTTTTCTCCAGTATCAGCAAATGATGCACATCTTTCTTTATTCAAGACCTTGGTGTTCTCCTTGAGTCTTTATGCCCATTTTTCTTGTTTCCTCTTAGATCTTTCTTCATCTGCCCAACTTAGCAATACAGTACCACAGTTAATGCCATCTTGTGCCTGTTTTATTTGTTTATAATTTTTTTCTTAATCTCACTTGAATGTAAGATGCAATAGAGGAGGATAACTATGTCTATTTGTCAGGTTTTACCTAACAGAAAGATATGCCTATGACAGCTTCTTGATAAATATTGACTAATTTCAGTGTAATATCTGCACCCCTTTGAAGTAGGTAAAGAGGACAAGGTGGTGAGCCCATTGAGGCAATTATGATTTGTTTGTAACAGAATCCACTTTCAATCCTTCACTATGACCTGGGTGAAGGCCAAGAAGGTATTCTGCTCTACCATGCTTTCTGTGAAGTCTCATCCAGCCTTGCACTTTCAGTGACAAACCATCTGGGAAATTCCATCTGTCTCTGCTTGGAAACTGAGGTGGCAGTCGCCCACTGTGAGCAATTTTCTATTAACTTCTTGGATAAGATCAGTCAGATTTATACTGAATTGATGGGAACTGTAAGAGCAGGGTTGTTCCAAGAGAAGACAAATGTACTGATTCCTCTAATTGGGCTTAAGCCAGTTTCATTCACGGATGCCCTTAGGTTCTAGTAGTGCAAGGACTTATAACCTTTTTAATTGTACCCTGTTCCTCTGAGGAAACGTTGGGGAAATTCATTATTGATGGAGATTGTAGATTTGTCCCTTAGGGAGGCCAAGATCCTGGCTTCTCTTATACTCTATCTGCCATGTGGAGAATTAATGGAAACTGAGTGGACAGCAGAAGCTGCTCCAAGAAGACATGAGGCGAGACAGTACAGCAGAGCCTTGGAAAATGGTGTGTTGGTTTGGTTTCTAGAATCAGAGGACTTTTTGTGAGTTTTTTGTTTGTTTGTGGAAGAGGAGAGTGCTCAGGGAGAAGAGAGATTGGCATGAAGTCCCAAGTTAGTGAAAGCATCCTGTAGAATCTGAGTCAGAAAGAAAGAAACCAAACACCAAGGAATTACTCAACAATTCAAATCTGTCGAAGCAAATAAGCAAGGTCAATTATATATGGATCTGAAGGGATTTGTTGTATTATAATGTAGACATAGTGATATTGGCTATGGATGGAATTCTTTTGTAATGTGGGAAAATAATGTTGAAATGAAAACATATATTTGGCCTTTCCTAATAATTTGTATCTGCCTCCTAAAATTACACCTTTTATGTGTAGCAGTCTGTCTGCTAATCTCAATCTACCTTTAATTTGCTTTTTCTTCTGATGGTGAAATCTTTCTAGGTTCTTTATGTTTGCACTTGGATTTGAAAGGTAGAAACACAACGACACATTTTCTTGCCATATATAGACAGGTTTATTTATGGGTCTAACCTACTGATCTGTGCCTGAAATCTAAACACATTTTCCCTTTGGGTTATGCTACATGGCTAAAGCTCTTTACTTATACTTAGGCCAAGTTTGAATAAACAGAAAGCGTCTTTTTTTGGTTTGTTTAAGATTATTTATTATTCCCTTTTTCTAGAATTCCAAGGAGAATTTTATTGAAAATGGTCTTCTCATGGAGTTATTAAAATGACTCTGTGATATGCTATTAATATAATCAATGTCTGGAAGGAGTAACTACTTCATGGCATTTAATATGATTAAAGTTGCTCTGCTAAGAAGACAATGTATATAAAGTTGAACAGACTAATGAGTAACACAACCTTTTCCCCGAGCATAGATATGAAAGATGCAGTTTGGCTATTGGTTTAGGCATCCAGCTTCTCTTTATGGAGTTGTTCCTGTTTGTAAATCTTTTCTCAAGCTTAAGGTCCCATAGGGGATAGAATCCCTGTTCCCTAAGGAAAGTCTATCACATTCTTGGGTGGTGAGGGAATGATTTGCAAACTATAGCTCTGCTGTTTCCATAACACAAATTATGGAATATAAAGTTGGAAAAAATGTTTTTGGCTGGAGGAGAAGGTAAAATGAGAACACACTTGTGAGGAGCAGTTTACAAAGTTGACCCAAAATTTTATTGATTATTTGCTGATATATCTGGCTTGCCTTTTAAAGTCTTTTGTCTTGACTTTTTTCAAGACTTGCCATTCCACAGCTCTTTATAAAACAATTGCTTGGCTTGAGCATTTCCCTGTTATTTACATAGTTATAATATATATTGTTCCAGTATTACAAAAATTTAGTAAATGATGTCTACTGGGCATAATTAATACATTTAGTAACTTGGAGATAACTGTTAAAGAAATGGACATAAGTGCTATTTTGTATTCCTTTTGTTTGTTCTTCCAAATCAATGTTACATAGGCATAACCCTTTAAATGGGACACATTAGGCTCATAAAATATCTGTCTATATTTTATAACTAAATATCAATAGATATTCCCAGGACACCACTAATTAAATATCATATCTTAACATTAGCTCTCAGTTGACATTGTCAGTCTTTAGTCTCATAAGAGGTTTTCCTGATGTAGGCAGGTTTGTGAATCTGACCCTGTCTAAGTGACTCCTACAAGGCTCGTGTTGATGTTGTATGATGTCCACAGGCAATAATTCTTACATTTATTTGTGAAGGAAAAATATAATATTTCTAGAATGTTTTTGTAAACTTGCAAACTTATTTGAGAAACTCTCTTTTGGAAATGAGCATTTCTTTCCTTATACATTTAAGTATTGAATTTAAAGTCATTCTGTATTAGTCATTTGCTTTTATATCACTTTTAAAAATATAATCCTTTGCCCTAGTTCAACAAAACTACAGCTTCTTGATTCTAGTAATTTGTATATCATTTGTGCTATTTTATATGGTTTATATCTCTTTCTATTTTAAAGGTTAGGAGCTCAGAATGAAGTGTAGGGTTATGTGCCTTAGTCTTGTGGTTTTCTCATACTCTTTTCTCAGGGTCAGAAATATGAGCACTGCTTATCTGTGTGTCTTTGGTATGGTGTCTCATACAAGGCTGGATTCAAAAAGTGACAGCCAGGGCTATGGTGTCATCTGAAGTCTCAACCAAAGGAAGACCTTCTTGAAAGGTCACTGCATGGCCGTTGACTCAGTACCTTGCCTTCTTGGCTTCTCTGAGGAAAAGCTCATAGCATGGCAACTGGCTCCTCTCTGTGCAAGCAAATGAGACAGCAAGATAAGGAGCCCAGGACAGAAATCATAGTGTTTTCATAAACTAGTCTTGGAAGTAGGTATCCCATCACTTTTGCTGAATTCGTTTTATTAAAATTGAATCAGCAGGTCTAGCCGACTCTTAAGGGAAAGACATTGTACATGGGCTTAAAACCAAAAGCTGTGATCACTGGGGGCCATCTCAGAGGCTGTTTACTGCTAAGATAATGTACATAAATAGTTACCTCGCCTCTGAATAAGGAAGGACTTTCAAATAATAGTAGCACTGGGAGACATCACAAACGAAAATCCAATTAATTTAAATAGAAAAGACTAACGCATATATTATAAAACATCATAACCAAAAATCAAGGTTTAACTGTAAGTAAAAGATACACGTAAAAATGAGATATAGTTTATTCTCGTTTTTGAAGGTAGATAAGCTGCTCCATATAGAAAGTCATGAATAAATTCTTGATTAATTTGTTTGGAAATTGATTATTAATATGAGGACAGAGAAATATGAATGAAAATATATGGAACAGTTATGTAAAATCTAATGGAAAATAGGAGCCAGAGGCAGGCTGTTGGCTGAGAATTTCTCCTTCAGTAATTTTGAGAAACATACACTAACACGTTGTAAAGATCAGAAATGGGGGGAAAGCATGGGAAAGAGCCCATGATGTGGTCAGAGCAGTCTGATTCTAGTCCCAACTGTTATTACCCAAAGTGCTGTCTTGGGTAATCACACCTGCTCTCAGGTTCCTCATTTATAAAATGGGGGTTATAATACCAGCCCTACATCTTACGGTTGTAAAATTATATAAAATTATATGCATTTAGTCACTTTGAAAAATATACAGATTGTTATACAATCTAGTTACTTTTTATTATGCCTGTGAATAGAAAGTAGATTACTCATTCCCTTAATTTGCCAAACTGTGCTTCCAGCCTCTTCTCTTCTGCCCCCCTCTCTGAATATATTTTAAAAAGCACTCTTGGCTGTCATTGCACATATACATCCTCATACACATGTGCACACATGTATCTGTATACACACAAACACACACATACTTATTGATTAGCTAGCATCAGTATTCTGAGGGCTCATAGCCTAGACAAGTACAAGGTATGTACTTAGAGTATTTATCATCTAAGGAGACAATCACCACAGAAACAAGAGAAAAAACATGTTTTTGGGAAGAGAAAGAAAGGTTAAGTGGTCAAACTGCTTTTTGAATTATCCTGGCTCCTTTGTGTTTTCTTTTTGTAAGGAGTATTTCTTCAGAAAGCTTTTCTCAGGTGTATGATTGGGCATTTCAGACAATTGGAAAAGTAATTTACCCTGTCTGATTCACTTTTGAGTTTGGTTTGTATTTTAAAACGCTAACTCAATTCTTTCGTTACTTATGGCATTTTAGAGCTTGGTACAGAATGGAGTGAATAAGGCACATCACAAGGCAGACAGCGATGCACAGTAAAATAAGAAAGAATGGGGACAAAATTTGGAAGAGCAAAGGCAGTTCATGGGCCTTAGGTTTTAGCTTTTATTGAGAAGTCAAGCACATACCATTTGTTTCTCATGGCATCGCAAAGAGTCAGACATGACTGAGCGACTAGGCACAGCACAGCACAGCACCCTGTGTGCAAGCATTAGCCCATGGACAGGGGCTTAACAAGTCCCTTGGGCTCTGATGCTAATCTTGGATGTGTCATTATTACCACCTTGCGTCTTAAAGTCATTGCAGGCACATGTAGAATGTTATTCTGTGGAAGGTGCCCAGTGACAGCCCATATGCGTCTGAGATAAGCATCAGGGTCCAAAGTGAAAGTGACCATTGCTCAGTCATGTTTGACTCTCTGCAACCCCACGGATCATACAGTCCAAGGAATTCTCCAGGCCAGAATACTGGGGTGGGAAGCCTTTCCCTTCTTTAGGGCATCTTCCCAACCCAGGGATTGAACCCAGGCATCCCACATTGCAGGCAGATTCTTTACCAGCTGAGCCACCAGGGAAGCACAAGAATACTGGAATGGGTAGCCTATCCCTTATCCAGTGGATCTTCCCAACCCAGGAATTGAACTGGGGTCTCCTGCATTGCAGGTGGATTCTTTACAAATGAGCTACCAAGTACACGTCAAATAAAGTATCAACTTTGTGGGCAGGGGTTTTGGGGAGCTGGGCACAGAGATAGCATTTGCCTTCAACGCAGTAGTTCAGAGGTGGTAAAAAGAATTTATCCTTTACCTGAATATTTCCAGCAGGGAATATAGGCAGTTTTAATAACCGTGGCCTTCCTTCCAACTTTGTGAAAATGACTCTTCAGAGCAAGTGGACTTTGGCAGAAGCGTTCCGATCGTTGCTGATTCTCCAGAAGGAGAAGGTTGAGGGAAGAAGAGTGCGTGACAAAAGTCAACCCCTGGTCCGCTCCATTACTTCATTAATCAAGTGGAGGCATTCTGAAAAATGTTTCTCTTCAGTTGCAGCCATCTATTTTTTGGTGTTAATCTGTGCCCTGTGGCAGTGTTTTGTGAAAGGAAACAATGAACAGTTGTAGCATCCCCCCACCCCAGCTGCTGTCGCCCCTGTCAGAAGGCTCCAAGGATGATGCGAGTCTGTATCATCCTGATAAGGAAAAGAGGATTCAGATGGCTTTGGAGAGAATTTGTGAGAGTAGAGAGTGCCGTTTTGGACTAGACGAGCTATGGACTACAGCAGAGGCCCTTAATGGGATCCTAAGGGTTCGGTGCCAAACCTTCTGCAGCTTCTTGAAGATTTTCTAATGAAATATTTCGATGGTGAAATTCTGAAACTGTCAGAGGGACTGAGGTTCAAAATGCTGTTTTAAGTTTTTTGTTCCCATAATCTGTGATTAGCCAATCCAGGTTAAAACACACACACACACACACACACACACACAGAAAAAGGAAAGAAAAAAACACAAAAAACTTAAGAAACTGCCAGAGTGTATATGGAGGTCACTTATCTGCTGACAATGCGTTTCCATGCTGTTGTCATCGTGAGCTCTGTGCAAGTGGTCAGTGCATTATATACTGTAGCTTCCTACTTTATGGCTGGGTGAAATATGAAACTACCTTTTATAATGCTGGTTCTATTTTGGCAGGCCTTTGGATTCACATATGGTTCAGTTAAGCTGTTTTGGAGACTAAGGTACCTTTGTTATTTATTGAGATTTTTGAAAGGGGATAAATGTGCTATTTTTGCTCTGAATTAAAAAAAAAAAATTAAATGTTTCCTAAGAATTCGTATAGCTAAGAGAATTCCAGTGAGCTTTAGAAACCGAGCTGATAGTCCTAGCGAAAATAACGTCATTCTTACACATAAAGGGGAAAAAAAAATAAAGACAACTGAAGTGCCAGTAAAATAGAAGCAGTATTTTATAGCATACCGCAGTAAAATGAAAACAGAGAGCAATTAGTGAATGGGGGCCGGAAAAGTTGTCATCCTGTAACCAGCTGTAATCTTTAAGTATCTTTAAACTAACAGATACTACTAGGGTTTTCTTTCATTCACTCCACGGTTACTCTGGCAGGTTATAAACAAACATACAGGCATAAAGAGTCCAAAACAAAGTGGTTGTCAAAGGGATGAATGATAGGCAGTGACCTCACATACCCAGGATGGTAGTATGCTCAGTTAGGCAGGCTCAGTTGCCTAGAGTTAAGTGTATTCCCTCTACTGAGCCCTGGCTGATAGACACACTCCCATTCATCTTTAATCTCTTTGTTTTGTTGTTTAACTCAGGCTGTTAAATTCTGTTTAAAATAATATTTGTATGTAAGTATGAGGATAGATAAACTAGAAGGAAAGTGAGATAGTTACCAATGTCATTTCAACTTTTTCTTCCTAAAAAAAGAAATCCCAGAAGGATAGGTATATTTGGAGTGGCTCAGATGGCGAAGAATCTGCCTGCAATGCAGGAGAGCCCAGGTTCAAACCTTGGGTTGGGAAGATCCCCTGGAGAAGAGAATGGCAACCCGCTCCAGCATTCTTGCTTGGAGAATTCCATGGACAGAATTTAGTGAGGTGTACGGTGCATGGGATCGCAAAGAGTCAGATGTGGCTGAGGGACTTGCACTTTTCTCAGTCTTACTTTGCATTCGTAAAGAGCCTTCAGATTTTTCTTATAAGGCCATCTATTTGTATTTGAAATTAATCATAAAATACACTTGCTGGAATGGTCACAATAGAAATTTTGGGGCTTTGGTGACCTAAGGGGCTGGATACAAGAGTGGAGACAGACCCATTTTAGCTTATCACTCTAATTAATCCCCCACCAAATTGTGTGTCTTCCAAGTGGTGTGTTATTTTTATCTTTTTTACAGTTATTTTATCTTTTTTACCTGAGAGGATTGGTTCAGTTCAGTTCAGTCACTCAGTCGTGTCCGACTCTTTGCGACCCCATGAATTGCAGCATGCCAGGCCTCCCTGTCCATCACCAACTCCCGGAGCTCACCCAAACTCATGTGCATCAAGTCGGTGATGCCATCCAGCTATCTCATCCTCTGTTGTCCCCTTCTCCTCTTGCCCCAATCCCTCCCAGCATCAGGGTCTTTTCCAATGAGTCAGCTCTTCGCATGAGGTGGTCAAAGTATTGGAGTTTCCGCCTCAGCATTAGTCATTCCAATGAACACCCAGGACTGGTCTCCTTTAGGATGGACTGGTTGGATCTCCTTGCAGTCCAAGGGACTTGCAAGTGGGGTACTTATTTTTATTATTTCATAACTAATTTAACAGTCTTCCCTTGCTGTTAACTACTAGCAACTGAATGCCTAAAATCTCTTTCTCTGATGTTAGATGTATTGTGCAGGACATCTTGAAGAAAGCTTGGCTCAATTAAGTATGTGCTGCAAGTCAGGAACACTGCTAAAAAGTGAGGGTACAAAAACTAAATTTTCACCAAGCATAATTAGTCCTTATATGAATATTTAAATATAACTGAATTCTATCTTCACCCTTTTTGTACCCTTTATATATTACTTTAAGCAAACCTAATGCACAAAAAACATATTCACACACAGCCATGCACACACATAAGTTTATACACACACACGACACAATGGTTGATTTTTAAGTCAAGTAAGATTGGTATTTTCATTTTTATTTTGTTTAACTCAAGTGATGTGTTTATTTCCTAAATAAAATAGTATCATGAAATAAAGCACACCTCTGTTTTTGAGCAAGTTACAAAACCTTAGTGCTTTATTCTGTCATAGATTGGACAACATTGTAAATATTGATAATGTTTCTCATTTTTCTTCGTAATTGCATTATTTTATCTTATGGCAAAGCACATAATTGACAAATTATCATAGTGATATTTTAAGTATTCCAGTAGGTAACTTAGAATAAATACAGAACATTTTGATGTATAAATTTGGATGATGAAAAAGGTGTTTTAATTCTTGATCACCTAGAGCCTTATAGAAATGTTAATGTTTGTTAGTGGCAAATATAGTAAGAAAAGAAAAAGAAAATGTGAGAAATGAAAAAATAAACAAATATAAAATGCAAAGTACCCTTTTATATTGTTTGATTTTCTGTGAGTTTTCATTTCCCCTTACTGTCTATTCTCTATGCATTTGAATTATTGAGAACTGTCCATAACCTTCATTAAGATGATATAATAAGTATTTTGTGATTATTCATGATTCAAACAGTTTAATTGATTTAGGGATACTGAATAGTATGTTCAGTTTTCAGCATTTATCTTTAAACTTAAGAAATGAGTGGTTTGGTGGCATTTTGTTATGAAGTATTGCTAATATTTGCTGCAAATTTTATATACCACTCACACTGTAGAAAGAAAAGGATACTCAATCTTCTGTTGTTTTTATACCACTATAGGCACTGAGGTTTTGAAAAGAGAAGCAAGTCATCTCCTTTTAGCTTGTTCGACAGCATTCAAAGGAATGCATGGCCTCCTATTAGAGTTGCATCTTCTCAATAGTTCTCCAACTGTCTTTCCTCAGCTCATATGTAGTTAGTTATCTTAAAATTGAAAAAAAGGGAAATCAGTAGGAATAAGAAGTACAGTCCATTTTAGGTGGTCAGTTACAGCAATCAAGCTTTCACTTATCTTATTCTGCTGTATTGTTTTACCATAGTTTCTCCTGAAAGTCAGGAGAATATTTTTTAATGTCAAATAATACAAAGTATTCATAATGTTTATAGAACTTAATTTCTCAGTAATTTGCCTCTGTTTTGCAGATGTCTCATCTCAAATCTATCTAATCTATATTGACTAGTTGTGAAATAACAGAATTAAAATTAAAAAAAAAATTAGCCTCAACATGGTAAAAGTCTTGGATTCCATCAGCGTTACACCTGGATATTAATTTTAATGCTCTATTGATAACATGGAAGTGCTTTCATCATTGAGGTATGTAGGTGTAAAGCAGATTTCCCAGTGAAGTGACTGAATGTTTGCTAGAGTGGTTCAAGTTAGCACTTGAGTTTCTTTATTATACTTTAAGAAGAATGCTGTCTATTGAATGTAACTGAATATGCTAGAAAACTTATTTTAAAAAGAGGTAACTTCATAACTCCACAGGCATTAATTACACTTTTATAGTTCCATTGATATTTATAATGCTCTTTGTGCCATTAAAAATCTGATCCTATACCAGGATGAACTTTGTTATTGTTCTATGTACTCTTATTTATGAGATAGTAGGTAAGTCTTTATAATATTTCTATTAACTATCATTTAATGAGATATGATTTCTGAAATAGCTAAAGAAGTATTTTTTGTAACAACAGTGTAATTAAAGGTGCTACTTGCTAAGTCGCTTCAGTCGTGTCCTACTCTGTGCGACCCCATAGACGGCAGCCCACCAGGCTCCTCCGTCCCTGGGATTCTCCAGGCAAGAACACTGGAGTGGGTTGCCATTTCCTTCTCCAATGCGTGAAAGTGAAAAGTGAAAGGGAAGTCACTCAGCCGTGTCCGACTCTGTGCTACCCCATGGACTGCAGCCCACCAGGCTCCTCCGTCCATGGGATTTTCCAGGCGAGAGTGCTGGAGTGGGTGCCACTGCCGTCTCCAAAGATGCTACAGGTTTTTTAAAAGATGTTTTAGCACCTGTATTTCTGTCCAGTTCTTAGAATAAACCTCATTGCATTTGTGATACAGCAGAATTTCTGGATCAGTTTCTATCCATTCTTTTGCAAAAAGATCATCTTGGTTTTAAGCATTTAGCATACAATATGGCTGTTCTTAATTTGTCATTGAGATTAGAATGTATATTTGGGTTAGAAAGTAAGAACTAGCCGTAAGCTTTTAAAAAAGAATTTTGTTAACTGAGTCAGTCCTAAAAGAAGTTATTTAACTGAGTCAGTCCAGATCTCCCAATTTCTCCCTCTAATTCTATCCTTCCTCTTTACAGAAAGTAGTTCTGATTTGTAAGGATTATTGTCTTTGGGTCCTGTGTCAGGGAGTTAAGAGGTGAGAGCAGTTGGATTGCATTTTCAGGATGCCACGTGTGCACTCTTTGATCTGAGGTACAGTGTGCCTCAGGGAATAACTTCAATCTTGATTTCTTTAGTCAATCATCCACTATCAGGTACCACTGCCCTGATTAGCAGGCTGAAGAAAAAGAGCATATCGTGGGTGTGTGTGTTACAAAGATGAAAAATAGTGATGAGCCTGTTGGCAACAGAGTCAGCCCCTGGTTTCGCTATGTGACATTTGCTTTCGCTTTGCATAGATCCCCGTAGTGTGTGAAGGAACAAAAATCAGTATTTCCATACATCTTTCCACAAACTAATGATTTTTTTTCAGATAGTTTCCTTTCTTTGTTTGATTCATTGTTGCAGAATGGAAACTGGAAAGAGAATTAGCAGGGTGCATCGTGGTGGTTTCTCAGAGAAACTCAAATATAGCTAGCTGCCTGCCATTCCTGCCATTCTGTGAACCAAGCCAATGGCTAACTCTTGTGAAGTGTTGCGAGTCTGGAAAACTAGCACCATACCTGTGCTGTTTCTGTCCCTTTATCTGCTACATAGACAGAAAATGGTCTCTAGACCCAAAATGCCTCAGTTGCTTGTTGTTTCTGTTTAGTTGCCAAACAAGAGTCATGTCCCGCTCTTTTGCGACCCCATGGACCTCAGCTTGCATCCCGCCAGGTCCCTCTGTCCATGGGATTTTCCAGGTAAGAATATTGGAATAGGTTGTCATTTCTATCTCCAGGGGATCTTCCTGACCCAGGGATTAAAGCCCATGTCTTCTGTGTTGCAGGCAGATTCTTTACCACTGAGTCACCAGGGAAGCCCAGTGAATGCCTCAGAATCCATTCATTAATCAGTGATGTCTCTCCCAAAAAATGAGAGCCCAGAGATTGTCTGAATAGCTTCTCATATGTTCTTTTTCCTTTGGTCAAAGTAAAAGAATATCTCCTAACATATAAGGGTATATACTGGTAACAATTGCAGCTTTTGGTCTCTTTTGATACATTTTGAGATTTGCCCATGTGTATTTTCTATTATGGTATTGAGATAGAAATGGAGGTTCTGAAAAGATTAAACAGTGGATAAACTTTTTATCTTAAATATTTGACAAATTCACAGTTCTATTTCAAAATTAAAATCATTTACTGAAAAAGTATTTTTGTTTGTGAGTGCTTTTTATAGAAAAATGCAAAAAAAAATTAAAAAAAGAAAGATGCAAGGTACAGATATAATTGTTTCATAAATACTTATGGTATGCTCATGTCCTATTGAAGTTGTATTTGACCTTGATGATGGGACCAGTTTGATAAGGTTAAGGTCAATGACTGCATTATTTTTAGACAAGATAGCAAGTGTAGAATGTTCTGTTTTGTTTTACCATGTTAACAACTAGTAGCTTTTAGAGTTCTCTATGTACTGCTGATTTCAGCAAGGCATTCATCCTCAGTGATTATCCAAAAGATTTCAGCACCTGTAATTAATCACCCATTTGAAAAGAGAAACCCAAACTAAGATATAGTTCGACTTTCCCTTCCCCTCCCCAGAGAAGTCTGGACAGAGTGTGAGTAATAACATTGCTTTTGTAATAATCATAATCATGCTCTCAAGATATATGAAAAAATAACTGAGAAAAATCCTTTTGATCACATTTACTAATTCAATCCCCTTATATCATTTGTTTTAACTTTATATGTTGCATCACAGTGATTAGAAAAGGACTTTATATCTCTCTTTTATAAAAGAAGAGGGAGTAATGACCTATTCAGTAGTAAATAAGTGTTAGTTACTTAGTCATTTTCAACTCTTTGTGACCCCAGGGACTGAAGCCCATCAGACTCCTCTGTCTGTGGAATTCTCCAGACAAGAATACTGGAGTGAATAACCATTCCCTTTTCCAGGGCATTTTCCCAACCCAGGGATTGAACCTGGGTCTCCTGCATTTCAGGCAGATTCTTTACTTGTCTGAGCCACCAGGGAAGCCCATTCAATAGTAAGTTTCTAGCAAAACTGTTTGTGTTTTATTAATTGTTTAGACTAATGATCACTAATATCTTTTTTCCATGCAAATATTTATTTAGCTCAATGTAAGAAGCATAACAGTTTCAGGAAGCAGCAATGGATTTATATAATAGATCTAAGATAAAATCTCCCATTACGTCTATTAAACTGTCATTAATGAGTAGTTAAAAAGTCACCCTGACTTTTTATAGATTGCATGAATTTCCCTGCTTCAATGAAAAGTTAAATATTGAAGTGATAATTGTGAGCTTTTGTGTACTAGGGCATAGGGGCCAATGGATGAATGAATCAATGTAGTACAAGAATCTTAAATTTAAAGCTTGAAAAAGCTCTTTTGAGCTATTTTTGTATTAAGGTGCCTTACCTAGTATCATGTGAATATACTAGAGTTGGACCAAAGACTTAAAGAATATGAACAAACCTTTTCAGTTTCTTGTGATGGAGCTTAATTTATCAGATTGATGTCTGGTAGACTGCAAATAGCTAATGCATTTAACCTCATTCAGTAGCTAGAACTAACCTGTTTACAAATACCCTAATTAGATCAAAGCATAGAAATAACCAGAATGGATATAATGGGCAGAAAGACAAATGAATGCACCTGTATCAATAATAAAGGGACATTTTTCCCCTTGCATGTTCATTTTACTAAAATCATTCTACACTTCCCTGTTCACTTAAAATCGAGTTATTTTAAACTTTGAAAAATGACTCCAAGAACACCTGGTGCCTTAAATTCTCAGCAACCTTGGTTTATCTCACCCAAATTTGTTTAGACCCCAGTAAGGGCTGCTCTTTCCTTGCCAGGATCTATTAATGATAATTACTTAGAATACTATCCCCTTTCTGTGATACCATCACATCATTGTGAAGAAGATTGCGATCTTATCCCAGCCTATTCTGTTAAACTGTGACACTCCTTCTATTATAGTGGGGCCTTGATAAGATCATGCCTGTTAGGATCAGACATTAGTTGGAATCAATATTTGAAAATGTGCCTGTTTTTGCTTAATAGTAAAGTTAGTGTGAGTGTTGAAGTGAGATCATTTGTTGGATGAAATTGTACAACTTCATCTTGTCAAGGTTTCTTTCTAGGATTTTATGCTCAAAAGTACAGAATGAGGTCTTGGGGAAACTGTAATTTTATTGACCAGCCTACCTGGATATCCTATCCTGATAAGAATACATGATAGCTTTAAACTGATATAGGTCAGAAAAATGAATTGGAAAGAATGAAAGACTGAGTTCATAACTCTTCATTAATGAAACCCAAATAACTCACTGGTTCTTGCCCCAGGACCGTTTTGCCCCTCAGGAACATTTGACAATGCCTGGAGACAGATTGGGTTGTGGAAACTTGGAGGCCAAGGATGCAGGAAAGAGGGGTGTGGAGGAAACGAAAAGCAAGGCTGCTGCCCTCTAGTGTGTGGGAGGCTGGAGTTATACTAGTTTTCCACAGGGAAGAAAGCGCTGGCCCCAGAGTTTGACGTTGCTAATGTTGAGAAACCCTGATGGAAGGTCCATACCATGAATATTCCAAACAGAAATGTTTGCCAGGAATGGATTTCAGTTTTGAGTGTGGTTATTTATCTCCCTGAGAGGAACAAATGCTGCAGCTGCCCATGTTCTTCCTTTTTCTGGTTAGTGACATCTGATAGATTCAGGGGGCTTTTTAAAATGTGTTTGACCACATCACACAGCCTGCAGGATCTTAGTTTCCCTGACCAGGGCTTGAGCTTCCATCTTCAGCCAGTGGAAGCAGAGTTCCAACCACTGGACCACCAGGGAATTCCCTGGCAACATCTGATAGATTTGTAATCAAGGAATTCTTTTAGGGATAAATATCCAGAAATATGGGTAGTTTCCTTCAAATTTCTGCTAAATGGAACTTCAGATAGAAAAGGTAAAATGAGAAATCAGTCATATAAGATCTGTAGTCTTAATAAAGTCAAGCTCTTGAATCCTTATTGGGCTGCATTGCATGTTTGGAACTTATTCCTATGTTTTTAAATTAATAGAATATGGAGTGGGACATCATCCATATTTATCACTTCCCTAAACTCTTCCAACTTCATAAGATTTTCTTATTATTTGGTTATATATTTTCTTATATGTATTATTTGGTTACACACTCATGTATGAAGAACAACACTGAGTATTACATTTTCATAGTATTCAGGATGGTTTTGCACAATAGATGTTGGAAAATTTTGACAATAAAGTTGTTATAAAAGAATATTTTAGCCTTTGAATACTTACAGAAAAAAAGTAGGTAACACATTTACAGTATGTTTCTGAAAAAAAAAATTAGAGAATATCTTTCTTGGATTCACACATTTTATTATTACTGAGGTCTATGCAACTGAGTTTTGAGACTAAGGTCTTTCATCTGCCAGGACAGTAAAGAGAATTTTTTTTTTCTTTTTTGTATTGTTGAGAATCCTGAAAGCTTTTTTTCGTGTATACCCAGATGGAAGCAGCAGAGAGGGGGCTAGAGGTGCCAATGGCAGTGAAACTGCTGAAGATTAGCACACTTCTTTTGATGAAAGGTGACTTCCCAGAGGGCTGGAGAATAAACACATGGGCGGAAGTGCTGGTTTGGAGAAAAGGCGCTGAAGTAAATGAGAGGAGTTTTCCACTGAAGTCGAGTTCAGGGCTCAGAACTCTGAACCTGCACAGCCTGTCCAACTCATTGCTCATTCTCCATCTATGTTAACAGAGCATCATGGAATAGCCCTCTTGCCAACTACTATGGTCATAAAACCTTATAAGAAAAGATCATTTGCAATACCTAAAATGTTTATAAGAAGGTGACTGGCTAAACAATTTTCTGTTTTATTTATAAAATTCCTCATAAAGTAAAGTGTTTATATCATACCTCCCTTTTTGTTGTTGCAGTTTAGTGTAGTGTTACAGTTTTTTTTTGTTTTTTTTTAAGGCCTAAATTATATTTTAGCCTTTTTGGCAACTTAGAAAATGACTTTGCTGATGAAAAATCAATATTTTTAAATATTGAGAAATTCTAAATTATAATACTGTTTAGTAGGACGGCACTCTGAACTAATTCTAGAGATTACTCGAAATGTTTTTAAGGTTAATTTTGGAACTACAGAGTTATTATTTCTCTTTAAAATGTTTTCACTTTATTTTTTATAAATTTTCTAAAAATTATGCCTGTACATCCTCAACAGAATATATATTATCATATATATTCTAACAACAACAACAAAATATTTTAGGGAAAGTAAGTTACTTCTGTCTAAATTCTGGCTCCGAATACACCAAGAAAACAGCCAGCAGGGAGTTTAGTGCTGTGCACAGATTCCTTTTTCCTTGGGTGTTAAAAGCACCAAGTAGCCTGGTTTTGATAGAGTTAAGTGAACTAAAGACAGCCCCGCTGCCCCCAGTCCTCTATCTCCTAGTACTTTTCAGTCCAACAATCATTTCTTCTTGTAGAGTAAGATAAGTTTTCATGTGTTTGTATTTGATGGATTAACAACAGAAAATTAAGGAATTTTACAAAAATTCCAACTTGGCAAATAGTAGCAACTCTTATCATGTGGAGGCCTGATAAAACCCTCCGATAAAGCCCAGGGAGACTAGTCTGGACAATGTCCTGAAAAGTACTAGGTATCTGACAGTGGCCTGTGTCTCACCACTAGAGTTGGGGTGATCAGTTAAATGCAAAACCACATTGGATATCAGAACTGTTATTTGAAACTCTATGTTCCTGTCTTTAAAGGTGGAACATTGATTCTGATAAGAAGCAAGCATATGGCTATCCAAACTGGGGTGCTGGGGCTGTGCTCTTTTTCCTTACTGATTTTAACTTAAAGCAATGACCCTTTTGAGGAAGGGGAAGTATGATGAAATAAATAACACCACTTGTAACTGGGTCAGGGAAGCATTAGGAACTAGGCAAGACAGTGTTTCACACCATAATCCTTACAAATTATCAGGTGTTTAATAGTCGTTATATGTTATCTCACCTACACAGAGAAAAATAATTAAATACCTTAATGTTCTTTTTTTGGGAGCTGAGGGATTTCCATGCTAGACATGTGGTGAAAATAGGGTGTTTCTTAAAGAAGGAAGCACCAAACAGCTATGTGAAAAATAGTATAAAACCTTTATAGTCTCTGTTTTACCTTTTTTGTGTTTTCCGTTTCCACTGATATCAGCACCCAGTGCTCTCTAGTTTCCTCTCTAAGGATCTAGATCCCCAAATCCCTTTAACCTTGAAGTATTATTTGTTTTAAGTACATAACTGCCTGCATGAGTGTGTGCTAAGTTGCTTTAGGTATGTCTGGCTCTTTGCAACCCTGTGGACTGTCGCCTACCAGCGTCCTCTGTCCATGGGATTTCCCAGGCAAGAATACTGGAGTGGGTCGCCATTCCCTCCTCCAGGGGATCTTCCCAACCCAGGGATCAAACCCGCATCTCTTATGTCTCCTGCATTGGCAGGTGGGTTCTTTACCACTAAGCATAACTGTCTGGTCTGAGTTAAATCATATATGTGCTCTGAGTAGGAGTTGTTGCATACAAAGTAACTATTTATATATTTTATTTCATTCATCTATTCATTAATTTAACAAGCATTTATTATTGAAGAGATGCCAGTTGCGGTTGTAGACACTGAATGTATTTCAATGTATTTGAAATAAACATCAATCTTGTTATCCCACATTTTAGTGGGAATTACAAATAAATGGAGAACTGCTATATAATAGTTAATTAGCAATAATATTATGAGTGCTAAAGGAGGAAATATAGTATGCTAGAAAAATACCTAACATATATTTAGGGATAAAAATAGAAATTATATCTTAGGGAGGTAGGCCTGTAGAATGAGTAAGAACAATTTAGATTAAGAGTATTTGTGAGTTGGAGGGTTTCTGGTATGTTTGTGTGTCTGTGTGTGTGTGTTGGAGGTGACAGAAGATTTAGAGCATTAATTAATGTGGATATGCCTTGGGGCAAAAAGAGAACATGGTAAACCTCAAAAACTGCTGGGTTGTCCAATAGGATTAAATGATTTTTAAGTCAGTTTAAAAATATTTAAGTGAGATTCTAAATCATCAGCCCAGTTCACTTCAAAGTGTACTGTAGATTATTTCTATGCAATGTTAAATTTTGTTTTGATTAACCTATGGTACTTCTAAATATTGTCAAAAGAGATTAGAACTGAAATAATTCTCCCCCACCTTCTATCTTCTGTCATTTCCCATTTTTTAGAGAAATTTATGCAACGAGTTGTTGTGTAAAATTATTAGAGGCCTCTCTGGAAGTTGCTGGATATCTTTATTGTGACTGATCCAATATAAAGAATTATTTGAAATTTTCTGACTTTAATAAATAAAGCATTTGGCTTTCAGGACACAAATTTTTATTTTCCATTTGGGCAGACTTAGGAAATAAGCAAAATATCCCTGCCCTTAGGGAGTTTACAGTCTAATTAGTGGCTTAACTAGAACAGATAAAATTATTTTGAGGATTGTGTACAGAGGTGAAAATTTAACAGTCCTAGAGATGAATGGCACATATATGGGACAAAAGTGAAGATGACACCACACAGCACTAAAATAAAGGATTGCTTTAGCTATAAGCAAAGAGCTGCCCTTTAAACTTAGAGCTATGGACCTTTAATGTGTTAAATTCGGCATAAGAATAGTCAACATGCCTTTTACTTGAGAATGCACGCCCAAGGCTTTTTTCTATGGCAAGACTAAGGGGAAATTGACATACAGTGAGTGTGCTGACCCCACCTTCCTTGTGAAAATGCTCCAGGTACAACACTATCCAGAGAGAAATTGCTGACAAGTCTGCCTTTAGGTTTCCATATGGAGCATTTCTATATAGCAGAAATGACAATGCAGCTATTCCACAGTGTTAAAATTATAAGCCAGAAAGTATAGACTAGTAATATGGATTTTTAAAGGAATCCTTTCCTTTCCATACAAAGGGAGTATTCTTGGATAGCCATGAATTTTGCCACAACCAGAAACTGAATTTTCCAACCTCGGCACCACTGGCCTCTTGGGCCAGATGGCCCTTGGAGTGGGGGCCTGTCTTGTGCATTGTAAGATGTTGAGCAGCACCCTGGCCTCTATCTACTAGATACCAGTAGCATGCCCCCAATTGTGATAATCAGAAATGTCTCTAGACATTGCCAAATGTCCTCTGGGTGGGGGAGGAGCGGGAGGGGTCAAGATTGCCCCCAGTTGAGAATCAGTGGAATTAATATTTTAAAAAGTTGCTAGTGTGGTGTATGAAAACACTAAGGAAAATTTATACACTGTTTTTTTTTTTTTTTTTTACCTCTTACTGTTGATCTTTTTTACTTGTTTGTTTTACTGACTACTAGACTCTTATATGTGGTGATAATGTATGCATTTGCAGGAAACCGAAATACTGGTTGACTTTGAAAAATACACTTACTTTCTCACCTATATAAGCAAGAGAAGAATTGCATTAAAAGGTACTAGGTAATATTTGAGCTAAGGATTAATCTCCTTACACGCAGCGGACAGAGACACAAATTCTCTTAAGATATCTAACTCAGATTTTGGTGTAGCAAAATCTGTGATTACCCAAGATTCTCTTTGTGTGGAAAGGAAAGGATTCCTGTGGTAAATGTAGGGGGATAGAATGAGTGGAAGATACAAAGCATTTTTCTTTTTTCAGTGATCTTTCCCACAATAATTTTGAAAGCACATTTTATAGGAAAAATTCATGTTGAAATAAAAGAGTGCTTTGATTTCCTTTCTTCCTTCTCCCAGACAGAAAGGGAGTCATCCCACAGGACTGTTCTGGTTGCCCCTTTGAAGCCTGGTGTAACTTCAGTTTAGGGCTCCTGGAGAAGCTCTGGATGTTAGGTCGGACTTCAATCTCCGTGCAAGTGATGACGCTGGAATCAAACTTTCAATCTTTTCTAAATTTCTTTTTTATTGGCAACTTGAATGGCCTACTTTATTCTTTTGCAGTAGGGCCCTCCATTAGGCATCTGTTTTGTTGACATGTGAATGCTCTTTTGTCAAAGATTAACCACACTGCCTCCACACAGGCAGGATGCCATTTAAGATAGTTCTTTACTAAATTCTTACAGTAAGGATGTATGTCAGGCCAGTCCGGGGGCAAGTTTAGGTGACAGCTGATGATGGGTGGGCTTGGGGGCTCTCTCCTCATTGACCTGTTGAGAGCGTGGTCACAAGTCAGGAGAAATGCCTGGTCCTTGGTGCACAGTTGTATGCGATTTAAGAATTCCTAATCTCATTATATCTTAAAACCTTTAGTAGCTCGAAACAAACTGTTAACTGTTACAAAGCAGTTAGCCTGGAGAGTCACCTGAAAGGGGAAAGCTCAATGAAGTGGTAAGAACAACCCTTGTAGGTCTTAGAATCCAAACTCCGTGACCTGATCTCTACTCCCGTTATTCAGTTATCCCTGATAATTTACCGTCAGTATTTATGGTTTGATGCACCATCAGAAACAGTGTGTTAAAAGTGACAGTCCCAAATTTTGTCATATTATCCAGACTTAAAAACACATATAGCAATAATTTTCTTCAGCCTCAACAAAGAGACTACCTTGGCAATACCTACCAGCCATATGGCAGTATTTTATGTATAATTAGAAAAGGTAACTTTTGCAAACAATTTCATCTACTTTTCCAACAAAGCTCATAAAAGCTAAGGTTTAAAAAAGCTAGGGATTTGTTTAATATAGAAATTTGAACTTAGGCAGATTGTTGGGAATGTTAGTGATATATTTAGGTTAATATACATAGTACCTTTTGTTCTCTAAATCACCTATATGTGACCTTGTCATCTTTCCTACTTGCTTAGTTTTGTGTTGTTCTTTCACAGTGGTATTATTTACTTTTATTCTTTTTCCACTCTCCCATTCATATTCTTCCTATTCTTGGCGCTTTCTAGAACTCAACTTTGACTCATTTTGTTCACAGCTAGCTATCTTCTTCCTTATTTTTCTAATTAGCTTCTAAGTGGCTCTCTTCTACCCACTTTTAACTATTTTCCCTTAGTTTTCCTTGAGCTAGCCTGATGCCCCAACAAGTATTTTTGTTGTATGCTCCACTCCTAGCACGGTTCTGTTCAGTTCAGTTCAGTTGCTCAGTCGTGTCCGACTCTTTGCGACCCCATGAATCGCAGCATGCCAGGCCTCCCTGTCCATCACCAACCCCCAGAGTTCACTCAGACTCACATCCATCGAGTCAGTGATGCCATCCAGCCATCTCATCCTCTGTCGTCCCCTTCTCCTCCTGCCCCCAATCCCTCCCAGCATCAGAGTTTTTCCCAATGAGTCAACTCCTAGCACTGTTAGTGAGGGGTTATTTTTTGTCTCGGGTGAGTTACGTTTGATATGGGTGAGTTACACATATCATAATGATGTGTCTAGGCTAAGAAACCCCCTCAAATGAGTTCCAAGTATATCAGGTTAGTGTCCTTCTTTTGCAGATAGAAAGTCCATGCAAGATAATAATCATAAAGTGTGTAAATGTCATAGAGCAGACAACCTGTATTTATATTATACTTTTATTACTTACTTTTCAATGCCTGTATTTCAAGTCACACATATACTAAAATTTTTGTGTATTCCATTCTTAAGATGCTATATTGGTTTACTTTAAATGGTTTTGGGGGCCATAGATAATACCAAAGGTATTTTTGAGTTAGAGATTTAATTTGAAGAAGAGATGTTTGTATCCAAAACATCAAGTCCTCTATAATGAACATGGACAGCTTTTATGATATGTTGGAACATTATCTTGAAGAAATTCATTTAATAATATAAGAAAAAAGTATGTGTATATGCGCACACACACATGTGCGCACACAGGAAGAGTCAGTGGAAATGTAGCTAGCATTTACCAACACCTACTCAATCACTGTGCACAAGACACGAGGTGCACTTTAGGAATAGGCATATCAGACTTGAAAGACTGTGGTTGTGTCATAGTTTTAGTAGCTTGGGATCTATCCAGGAAAATAAAAATAGGAGGGATTAGAGGGATAATGCAAGGTTATTATAAGTATTTATCAGTTGTGGGTAGATAAGTTAGTGGGGTAACATCTACCCCTGTTCTCCTAAAATAGCTCACTTTTCAGACTTAACTCCCCACTAAAGCTTGGAGCCTTAGCTGAATGTTCTCAGATAAAGAAAAAAGTAAATATAGGTTATGAATCAGTGGGCTGATTCTGATGTTTTTCTTCTCTGTGGAGGCCACAAACTAGGTTGTAAACCATAAACTTTATGTATTCATGAGATTAAAATTTGGAAACTTCTTAGAACCTTGTGGCATTCTCCTTGAATAATCGGAAAAAGTGACAACAAAAACCAAGTGACGCCTAATGTTAATCAAAGATTTTGCTTTAGAAGTTAGATTACTTAAGCATTTTTTTCCTGTTAGTTTTTTAAGTCACATAATATATTTATTAAACAAAGAGTTTAATATAGTTCTTAGAAATATGACACTTCTTCATTATTACAACTGCAGAGCTTAAAAAGATAGTTCTGTAAATATAGCTTTTAATTAACACAATGAAAATGTTAATGCTGAGTCTTTAATACAGTTTTAAATTTGTGTGCAAGAAAAATCAAATACATGCTAAATTTTCACATTATAAAAATTGTATTTAAAGGCATTTTATATTTTTATAGTATTTGATAAACCTCAGTAATTGGATTATCTTAATGAATCTGAAAATATACAGGAAAATGAGTCATATTCATGTTGCTGAGTTAGAAATGCAATGTATAAAGCTATACCAAAAATACCCAGGAATATTATCATTTATTAGGTTGCCATAGTAAGAATGTAATATTTTTAAAGTCCTCCAATACCTTTATCAGCATGACATCAACACTCTCTCAATTAATAAAATTAATAAGGAAGGAAATGGTAAATTTGTATCCTGAGTCCCCAGAAGTATAATACACTGTCAGCCATTAAAAGGTGAAAATAGAAAAATAAACACTGGATAAAGCAGAATTGTTTTGTTTAACTGTGTAAAAGAATAAATTGATAAACATTTTTAGTCTGTTCTCAAAACACAAGCAGCTTAGCTTTAAAATTTCGTGAGATCACTATTAGGCTTACAAGGCATTACAAAAACTCTCTGAAAAACAGAGTTAAATTCCATTTCAAAGCGCTGTCATGAGCACAGGAAACCTGCAACAAGCCTTTAGTATCATTTGGATAAGAAATAAGGGAGACTCAAAGCAAAAATATCAAAAGGTCAAGAGGATTCTTTACTCTCAGTAATTGCCTCGGAGGCTTTTTTTCTTTTCCTTTTTTCCTCTTGATACATTGTTTTTAAAGGGTTGTCTGAGATGTGAAAATATAAAAATGCAATCATAATAAGAATTCAGAAATCATCTGGGAAGGTGAAAAGACTCTCTTATTTCTCATTTGGCTATTGAAGAGTGGCCAAATCAGCAGACCATCCTTGAAACCCCAAAGTCTTTCACATTTGGATACAATTTCATTTGATTTGAAATACATTTTCCCAGTTTAAAAATGTTAACTATCTCATAGTGCAATTGAAACTTGCCTTGTGTCAAAAACAGGAAATTCTGAGGAGAAATAGACTGTGGATACATGTCAGATGTTTCTCTTTTTTTTCCCCCCTCACTTCCTTTTTTAGACACACAAAACCCATATGCACACACATATATTAATATATATAATATATGCAGATATTGATGGAATTCTGTGAGTTGAAAGAGGAGGAAGATGTCTTGAAGGATCCATATCTCTCCCAGCAGATTTGTGCTATTATCACTGAAATGTGGCCTTCAGTCTTGAAACAGTTAAAAGAGTTCTACGGCCACAAAAGAAGAGATGTCTTCAGAATTATCTCCCGCCTCACATTTGCTCTTAGGCAAGCAGTTTAAAAAAGCCCAGTGATTGAGCCAGTGATCCAATTTGAAATGCAGAAATGATTAGAGCTGCTTGCCTCATTTCATATCGAAATTCTCTGATTTATGACAGGGCTGCAGCCAAGATCTATCTCCAAAGGGAATTAGTGTGCAAGTTTGCATATTTTTGTTATTTAGGTTTCTGATAGCAGCTGCTAGCTAGAAATACTGAACTGGGAGGTGGTGGGGCAAGGATTTTCAGCCACTGGAGCTGAAGAAAGATAAGAGCTTTCTGTTTAGGACACTGAGACCCCTTGACCAGCATATATCTGTGCCACATGGGCATCTTCTATCTGTGTACATTTAAGAACTTGCTAATAGTGTCGATGTGAGAGTATATGTACACACAAATTATGAGGTTCAGGGAGCCTGGGAATGTATTGGAATGGTTAATTCTAGTAATGGAGAAAAGAATTACCAAAATTCTGTCTCCATGTTTTAACTAGTGGAATTTTAATGAGGCATAATACTTCAATCATGCGACTGACCTGTGGGGCAGAGTATAGAACATATAATGAAACAGAAATAGAATTCTGAAAAAAAAAATTATTACCTTATCTGGAATTTACATGGAGTGTTAACAGGAAATTATGCAGCAGTTATAAATGAAAAATATGGGATTTAATGTACTTATTAATAAAGATTTGTTACATACATGATACCAGTATCCCAAATCTGCTGTCCGCAGCCATCCCCAATTTCTAATGTTGCTGTCCTCAGATACCTCATTTAGAGTCATCTTATTACCATGAAGCTAATGCCAGCTTCTCTTCAGTGAGTATTCATTCCAAGAAAAAAAAAAGGAAAATATCTTTTGCACAAGTCAAGGGGTGCAGACTTTGTATCAGTTACATTGAAAGATTAAACAGGTACACACACACACACACCAACACACACGCGTGCATTTGCAGGTGACTTTGTCAGGCTGGGCCAGTGCTTTCCTTGTATTTGTAGATCGTAATCATTGTTGGCAAAAAATCGTGGTTCCTCAAGTAAAAAATTCCCTTGAAAGAAAGATGTGCGACTGTCAGTCTACATTAGCACTGCAAGGAGCAAAGAAATCATTGTGGGAAAGTTTATTACCTTCGCTGCTCTCAGCCTCCGTATGGAGTCATTGTGGCCTCGAGTCTCAGCACTGCTCCTCAGCTGACCTCGCTGTTATGCAGCTGGGCTTCTAGGTATTAAAACCGCTCTCATATTTCACAGAGTATTCTCCAGGGGAACCCAGGGTTATTGTAGTAAAAACTTTAAATTTTGATTATCTCCTTCGTTGACAAAGAATGCAGTAAGATCTTTAAAGACATCTTTAAACCAAAATGCCTGAGTTATTCCTTTTAAATCAGCCCATCTCTTCTGTTATGGGGCTCTTTGACTTCCACTTATCTTGCCTAATTTCAGGACAGTAACCCTTCGTTCAGTTTATGTCTCTTGCATTTAGGAAGGAAATTGTGCTAGTAGCTCAAACAATTAATTTCTAAAAGATTCTTCATTCAAGAAGTGTTTGGCAATACACTTTTTTAAACAAAGAACAAAGTTTTCTTTAATATTGTAACATTTTTTAATGACTTAAAAAATTTTAAGACTATATTGAAGATTTATCACTCGGTTCTAAATTTCAAATGCTTGCAGTTCTAACCTACAGTCATTTTATTCACAACCTAAATATTAATAGTATTTTTAGTGTCAAGGGCTGAGATTAATATTTTGTTGTTTGAGATGTTCTTAACACTGTGATGCTGATCTAGTCCTTCCATTTTACAAATAAAGAAGCTAAGTTCAGCTTCATTCAGTTACTCCTTTAAAAGCATTCAGTTGTATCAGTGCAAACCATGTATTTGAACTCAAATCTGACTTAAAAGGTCTTAACCAATTGAATTATTGTAATGCATATGTATAGTTTCATTCTAATAATGGCCCTCCTCAGCATTCACATTAATCATGATTCAGTCATGAAGTCTTTCTTTGATTCAACAAACACTTTTTGAATCCGTATCATGAGTTAGACACTGTAAAAGGGACTAAGGAAAGACGAATGAATTAGGTTTAGTCTCTCCCCTCAAGAAGTTCAGTCTAATGAGAGCAACAGATATGTAAACATATAACTGTAGTATAATGAGTTGATTGCCAGTGAAAGCACATGCAAGAAATTATTTCTTTAAAAAAAAAAAAAAAGAGCAATAAGCCATAGAAACAGCCTCTGGCTAACTGGGGCATAAACAACATTTATGGAGAAGATATGGGGGGTGGTTCACAGAAAAAGAACGAGGTCAAAGAAATAGGTTTAGAAAAGGACAAGAATCAAGGCTACTTAAGGCTGGGAGGTGTCCCATAGTGGGAACCACTGTGCAATCTTATCAAGGCACTTCCATAGGCAAGAATGAGCTCCAGCAAATTTTGGCCTTTGTCTTTCTTTGTTCGGGGTTTAGGTTCAGGAAGGGAGTGCTTTATCAGCCTAGATTGGGTCACGTCTCTGCCACTTGGCTAGGGAAGGAAGGGCCCCTAGATGAATACTCCAGTGTGTGTATCCAACAGAGGAATCACCCAGAAACACATAGGAAGCGATTATCAAAGGAGCTGGACCAGATGCTAGCCAGCCATAAAACAGAAATCATTCCCTAAGGGTAAGTCTGAGGATGAAACATTTAACTGTCTCAAGTGCCCAAGGAAAGCTTCTCAAAAGCTATTTTCAGAAAAGTTTTGAAGGATGAATTTACTCAGCAAATAAATTTGAAATGTAAATTCCAGGGAGAAGCAAAAGCATATATGAAGGCATAAAGGCAAGTGTTTGCAGTGAAATGTAAGCAATTGGGATGAAGTAAGGCTAATAATGAGGGTAAAAAGAGATTGGTATCAAGGTAACAGGGAACTTTCCATGCCAGCCCCAAAACTGGATGCTGTTTTCTATTCAGTGGTGATGGGCTAGAGAATATTAAATATGGTGAACAATTTTTGCCAACATTTTAAAAATCAACCTCCTGGCTAAGAGCATCTCTCTTATAACCATTGAGTGAGCACATGACTTTTTTGTATGCATGCTCAGTCACTTCAGTCGTGTCTGACTCTTTGCGACCCTATGGCTTCTCTGTCCATGGGATTCTTCAGACAAGAATACTGGAGTTGGTTGCCATGCCCTCCTCCAGGGGATTTTCCAACCCAGGGATTGAATCCAGGTCTCCTGTGTCTTCTGTGTCACAGACAGATTCTTTACGGCTGAGCTACCGGGAAGCCCCCAACTTTTTCCTATGTCTTTTTAATCTATATGTTACTCATGATTAAATCCCAAAGGAGAATTGTATAGCATTCACTAATATCTTATAACCGGTTTCCAAAATTATCCAGAATATATATGTATTTTTAAAGAATCTGAACTGAGAGGGAAGCAAGGAAAGCAAAATTAACTGATATCTTACTTTTGTCTGAAAGAAAACACAAAAATAAATGAAAAGTTGTGTAATAAAATTGGCCAAAATGGATGAAGCATTTTTAGTATTTAGTAGACACCAGTTCTGTGTATTCTTTAAACACTTATGGCAGATAGTGGTATCCATATCAGAACATGGAGAAGGCAATGGCACCCCACTCCAGTACTCTTGCCTGGAAAATCCCATAGACGGAGGAGCCTGTTAGGCTGCAGTCCATGGGGTCGATAAGAGTCGAACACAACTGAACGACTTCACTTTCACTTTTCACTTTCATGCATTGGAGAAGGAAATGGCAACCCACTCCAGTGTTCTTGCCTGGAGAATCCCAGGGACGGGGGAGCCTGGTGGGCTGCCGTCTATGGGGTCGCACAGAGTGGGACACGACTGAAGTGACTTAGCATAGCATAGCATATCAGAACAGGAGTATAAGTTGTAAATTGTATGAGTGAAAGCATGTTTGGATCCCTGTTGGTTACATGCTTAGTCTAGTTAAGTTAAAAGGAATAAAAATGAATGAAGAGAAATCATTAAGAGAGAAAACGAAATATGTTAAAAAATCAGACAGAGAGTAAAGGTTTTTCTTTCATTCCCCTTTTCTTTCAGTCTCTGCATTTTTCTAAGATAGAGGGAAAGAGAAAAGGAGAAAAAAGAAAAGACCATTTATATTAAAGGTTGTGCTGTGCTGTGCTAAGTCGCTTCAGCCGTGTCTCTTTGCAACCCTATAGATTGTAGCCCTCCAGACTCCCCTGTCCAAGGGGCTCTCTAGGCAAAAATACTTCAGTGGGTTGCCGTGCCCTCCTGCAGAGGATCTTCCTGACCCAGGGATGGAACCCGGGTCTCTTATGTCTCCTGCATTGGCAGGCGGGTTCTTCCCACTAGCACCACCTGGGAAGCCAATAATGAAGGTTACATTTCCTTATTAGCACTGTCCCCAATGCAGAGGAATTTACATGCTCCCTAACCAAGCTGACGAGAAGGCAATGGCATCCCACTCCAGTACTCTTGCCTGGAAAATCCCATGGACGGAGGAGCCTGGTAGGCTGCAATCCATGGAGTCGCTAAGAGTCGGACATGACTGAGCGACTTCACTTTGACTTTTCACTTTCATGCATTGGAGAAGGAAATGGCAACCCACTCCAGTGTTCTTGCCTGGAGAATCCCAGGGACGGGGGAGCCTGGTGGGCTGCCATCTATGGGGTCGCACAGAGTGGGACACGACTGAAGTGACTTAGCATAGCATAGCATAACCATGCTGATAAGCCTATTGAGAAAATGATATTCTACTTTTCCTGTAAAGCCTTTTCAAATTTAGTATCAATCCTAAAACTTCTAGAAGTTTCTTAGTTAATTTTGCAACCAAAGCTTCTCTTGTATAGCAGAGGTGAGAAAAGAGCTCATGGTAGTTAAATCATTTTTTTCCTATAAGAATTTGCTCTTTAATCATCATATAAAGTAACTCAGGACAGAGGAGATCTCTGTTTATTAGACCTTGATCTTCTTTTTTTGTGCATGTGATTATGAAATTCCCCAGGGTCACTGGCCCTCTCTCCCCAGTTGCTTTATCTCTAAAACTTCAACTAAGCAAGGTAGCATCTATGGTGATTTTCAGCACGTGGTGTCAGGAAATGGACAGACATACTTCCCCCACTGCTTGCTTCTTATTTCTTTACTCCAAAAGTTTAGTTAATAATATTGTTCTTTAAAAAGTAGAATGCAGATTATACACTGAAATATTTCTGTTTTCAAGGCTTATATACTTGGACTTCCATTTCCCAAGACAGCTCTTTTGTATAACTGCATCCTTACCTTTCAGTATATATGATAGGTGTATATATATACATATATATACACCTTTCAGTATATATGAAAACTGTGTCTCAATATTTGTGATAAAAGGGGCATTTTTAATAGATTCTGAGTTTTTGGTTTAAGTTGAATGTTAGGGTCCTTGGCTCTGTTTTTGGTTTAAGTTGAATGTTAGGGTCCTTGGCTCTGTTTAGCATCTCTGAAAATCAGGAAGAAACCTTTGGTTTGGCAGGAATTGACACATAAGTTTTAAAAAACTTATTCTTCCTATGTTTATTTCGAATCATTTTGAAATTTCATGTAATTTGGGTAAAAATAGTGTCAGACACTGAAATATTTCTACTTATTTCAAACTGGATATGGAGATATGTTTAAAATATTTATCATTTAGAAGATTGTGTGTGTGTGTGTGTTAATGAGAAAAAGAGAATAGAGTTAAACTTCTCACCTGTGTGATTTTCTCATAAACATACTCGGTATACACTCATTAGCGCTAGATGACAGCACAGCCATGTATGAAGTAATAACTGTAATAGAAGAAAAAGAGAGATTTTTTTTTTTTACATTTAAGCCATTTCCAACTTTTCTTGTTTTTCATCCTATTCAATGTAGATAAATATTCTAATAATAAGGATATGGATGGATATCAACCTATCTTAATTTAATAATATAAGGATAGCATAATAATATATTTGAGTTATCCTTATCCTAAGCTAGGAAGAAAATCTCAGTGTACTACAGCATCTTTTAAATGGTCTCCTATTTAATTTTTCCCGTGAATAGTGCCTTTCATTTGGGAATGGTAGTGAATCGAATTTCTCCTAGCACTGGTGCACTATCACTGCATTATATAAAACTATTAATGAGGATAAATATTAAACATGAATAGATATTGCAGGTGTGAGACATCAGATGAGAATTCAAAAAGGATTAAATTCTACAGAGGATCATTATTTAAGTTCTTTCCAGCCCTCTTGTTCTGCTGCATAAAACTTACTTTAGTACCTCTCTGGACTGTTGTAACATCTGTTGTTCTTGGGGGAAAGGAAAAAAAAGGTTTTTTCTCCTCCCCTCTTTTTGGTCAGAAATGGCTGTGTTATTCTGCAGTGTTGGCCCAGAATGCCTTGCAGGGAGTAAGCTGTGTTCTTCTCGTGTTCTGACTAATTAATTCCCACGAGATCTGCTCCTTACAACCAGACTCGCTCGCTCCGAGTCCAGCAGTGGGAAGGACTGCCTTTGGGAAGGTCACTTGAGAAAGCTGTACTACACACACATGAGCATCATGTAAATAAAAAAGAAGGTGAATGACAAGATAGTTAACATCCAGGAAAGTTTTATAAGAGAGAATTGATCTGAAATGATTGCTGTTATTTCTATAAAGGGCTTTTTATCTGTCACAGTGAGCAAACTTTCAATGTAGAATACACACTTGCCAGGTTATAATCGTAGTCTTTGAGCTTTGCACCATCAAGTCGCTTAAATGTGATTACATTTTACTGAATGAGTAGAAGATTTTTTAAATTAACTTTTGGGAAAAAGATCAATTCTTCCCTTCTCCCTTCAAAAATAAAATGATTCCATATATGTTCACAAAAATATCTTACCTCACCTTCCAGCTTCTCATATTTAATAAACTCTAGTTTTATTTCCAGGACCCTGATTTTCTACATCTGCCTCCTTTTTTTCTATATCTGCCTTATAAAAGAATTGGTTTTAATTTCTTGGGACTGACCAAGAAAGATAATGAAGTCCTTTCAAAAACTCTTTATGTGTGAAACCCTGTAGGAAAACCCTAGAGCCTTCTTACTTCTAGCAACCAATTATTATATACAAAAAAACTTTCCCCAATTATGAAGTCCACTAATGCATCCGGCACAGACTCAATTTCACGAACCCTGTTGCAGAGGCAGCATTCACATAATTAACAGGAAGACACTGCATGTGGCCAGACCTTCTGCTAATTGATTAAATGAGTCTGTTCCTAAATCAGATTCTAATCACACCAGCAGAGTGCTATGGAGCATTGCATTTCCAACAGAATTTGCAGGAATCTGAAATGTGCACCTACAAAAATACCCAGTACGTGCCATGGAGGGCTGCTTCAAAATGGAACCAAAGACAAAATAAAAAATACAAAAGGCCCCTTTGCTCTGTTGAAATGCCACTCTCCCCAGTGGGCTTTCTTTGGTATTCCCACTTCTATTTGATCGTTGTCCTCCTGTGACATATGTGCAAACCTAAACGATACAAAACCAACCATATTTGGTTCTGGCTTCATGATTATTTTAGTTAGCAAGGGCTGGAGAGTTTGCCTGCCGTTTTCCTAGTAAAACACAAGACCTCCTGCTTGTCAGTTTTTCTTTTCTTTCTTTCTTTTTTTTTTTTCTAAGGCCGTAGTGTTCCCTAAGGGTTGTGAGAGAAGTTCATCCCATTGAACTGGTCAGCAAGATATCATTAGCTTGTTGTGTTCATGAAATCCTGGGGTTAGAGCACCAAGCGTCACAAGCCAGTTTCTTTACCTCCTTGAGCTGATCAGAGGATCAGAGTATCAAGGAAGGATTAGCACTGACTTGGGATTTGTGTGATTGGTTAATTTATTGCGGCAATGGCAGGCCTTTCATCTATGGCAACATTTAATCAGCACAGCCATGGAGGCTATTACCGGTTCGCTCCTTTCTCAAGTCAGCCAGGGCTGCACCATCAGCCCTATCACAGCTCCCCTGAAATTTCCAAATTATCTGGAACAGGCTTTAGCCTCACAGTAATAAAAATTAGAAGAGATTCCTGATAGCACTGGTGGAAAAGGCTTTCACTTGCACAGGGCAAATTATAAATAGTATGAACGTGCACTTAAAAAAAAAAAAATTCTCCACCTCTTAAGAGATGTGCAGGACTTATCACCCCTGCTCTGATCCAAATCCTCATGGTTGAAAATTTATATTAGATTTTATCAGACAGGCCTAAGTCTAGAAAAATCAATGAAGGTTATCTTTTATGTTGCAGGAACTTGTGGAAATATTGATTTTCATTTTATAGTGAATTTGGAGCATGAGTTGGTAATCACTGCTGAGCCGACCACAATGTTTGCCTACTGTATCTTTTACTGAGTTTTGCTCAAGTATTTAAGATACTATATTCCTGTTGATTTTCATCTACACTGTGAAGACAGATGTTCCTAAAACACAAAGTTGTACTTGGTAAAAGTACACCCAAAAGCTTTGTATCCACAGTGATGAGTGTAGTGTTTTGAGACTACAGCCTGTCTATTAATGGTGAATTGGGGAATGAAAGCACTCTGAAATTTTTGTAAGATGATTTCCTTTCTGTCTACTTCAAGTTTATAAACCATAAGAGAGGTTTTTTAAAAAGTAAAGAAAAGCTGCACACATATGGAAAGAAATGAATTAACACATTGAGGTTCTAATAAAAAAAATAAAATAAAAGGAGGGGGGAATTTGAATTTTTTCAACTTAACTAGTATGTCTCGGTAAATGACAAATACTGGTCAGAATGTCCCCAGTGTAGTATTTTTTGATGTTTTATTCTCTTGAATTCATTAATTTATTTTTATTTATTCTTCCTTCTTTTATTTAACTTAAAATGTTTTGTAGTTGATATAAGCTAGACAGCTTTAGGGGATGATTGCCCATTTTTTTCTTGAATGTTTAAATCATCTTTATACCTCGTTTGTTAACTCTTTTTCTAGAACTGGAGTATGATACATTGTGTCATTGCAGTTTATTTATAATGTGTATCTAAGGTTTTATAGCAAGAATCTTAATTTAAGAGGAGAAACTTGTTTATAGGTAATAATTCTAGGATAGGCTCAGAAATTCTTTTCTGGTGACTAAATCTTTCAGACTTTAGCATGATTCTTGCAGTGTTTTGTCAGATTTTCTGAGAAAATAATGCCTTTTAATGTTTACTGTGGATATTTTTAAATGATAATAAATTTAGATGTATTCTTTTGTCTTGTGCTAAGTACAGATCATCATTCGATGTACAGCTTTAATTTTCTCCTCTCTGCCCAGCAGAGTTCAATGACAAACTCTCCTGGGTTCCACGGGTGAGCCGTCTTCGTTCTCTCACTCGCAGCTATTTTCCTGAACTTACCCTTGGCAGTCAGCAACGTATCATTTCTCTCAATCACCACCTAAAGCCATGCTCCCATACTGAACGGCTCCAGGGAATAGCCAGCAGTCTTTTTATTCCTCTGATCGTACCCAAAAGATGTCTCAGCCAAGGAATTAACAAAATAGCGTATGAAAATGCCGAGCCCAGTAGCTGGCACATGGTAGGACCCGCAGATGGCGGTGAGTAGTTCCATGATTGCTTGGGAAAGTCTGTAAGGGCACTCCAGAGAATTCATCACCTGTTCCCTGGGCTTGTTACCTAATTAACTGGATTTGGACATGTCTACTCATGACCATCCTTAGGTATAATGATGACAGAAGTGTTACTTTTTTAGTTCCCTCCCTCTGCCCCGTCCCCTTTATTCTTCATTCCCAATGCCTACGCCCTCCCCTTTCCTTACTCTTCAATTCTAAATTACAGTAAATGCATCTGAAAGTAAAGATAACTCACGACTGCATGTAGCCATGTCCCCACTCCCTGTCTTCTGTCCCTCTTGTGTTTCTTCTAGACCAGAAGTAAGATGCTGGGACTAGAAGGTTCTGAAAGGAACAGCAAATTTTGAGGCTTTGTAGAAAGTCTTACTGTTGATGACATTGCCTGGACTTTAGACCTGGGCCCCTCTATTTCTCATGTGCATTAGTGGAAGTAAAGAAGAATGTGTTAAGGACCTTGGGTGCAAACAATGGAAATGTGATTGAATCGACTCTATAGAAAAGGGGAAATGTGTTATCAGAGCTGTAGGATGTCTTCTGGAAACCTAGAGGAGGAGTTCACAGGGCCTCAAGATTGATTTGTAACAAAGATTCACTATTCATCAAGACACCTTGACATTTGTAAGGCTTGTAATTTCTCCTACTGAGCTCCATTCCCCTTCCTCTTCCTTCCAACTGCTCTTTCAATGAGGAGAAGCCTCTGATCTTTACAGCTCAGAGTTGCATCCACCAGGGATATCTGTCCTGGACTCTTTCGGTTTTATCTTCAAAAGCCCTAGGGAAGAGACTTACTGTCTTAGCACAGATGACCGTCTCTCGACCAGCACTAGAAGGTAGAAGAGAAGTAGTTTTCAAAAAACTAGAGATTGAAGGCAATTTCACAGTACCCACTGCAACTGGAGAAAATGCAGACTGCCTTCGGAATCCGAAGGCCTCTGCTGCAGAAAAATTGTGTATTTTGTGAATGCAAATTATAAGAAGGTAGGTTTGGTCAATATGAGATGTGCTGCCTTTTAAAATAGTGAATTTGTCTCTTTGTCTAATTATTAGAAATATTCAACTGGGTAGACAGTGCATTACACTATTCATTGCTACTGCTTATATTTCCTATCAGACATAGTCTAAAGAGAAGCTTGTGCTAACTGGAACCTGGTCCAGATGAATTTTAAGATGCCAAAATTCAGTTTTATTTATCTAGTCTATATCCTTATAATACTTTTATATCTATCATGTATTCTTAATAGTGAATTGGTACATTAAGTGGCTCATGTGAATGATATATATGTGTGTGTGTTTATATATTTCAAGATAATTATGTGTGTGTGTGTGTGTGTGTGTGTATATAATGTATTTGTTTGCCTCTTTCAGATTTTACTTTCGTCTGTTAATTTTGGCCACAGACTTGCTATTTATATGAATATTTGATGTAGCATACCTTAGGCTACATTCTGATAAAAAAAATTATTTGACTGGTAGGTGACATATTGGAAGCACACAAGTTTAGAAATGTCCACAGCTTTCTCATTACCATCGTTGTTGTTTGCCTGAAGGTCACGGACTGGAAACTTTGAAAATGAAGTTGCATTTTATATTATATCCTCCCCAGCTAAGGAATTTATTCTGAGAAGATTACTGATAAACCATTTTCAGTACACTTTATTTTAGTCTGAGCAACAAACTAAACTTTGTTTGGTTGACTTACAAATGTACCGAGATGCACAGAGAATCGCTGTGATTCATTTCATGATTCTTGCATTGTAGAGCAGTATGCACCCTCTCTCCATATGGCGGCTCTTTGCTGCCAAAATTTTTATGGTGTTAGGCAATAGCAAAGGGATTTCATACCAAAAGGTGCTTCAGCTTTGGTTACCTCACATAAAATAAGACTTGGCACGGAGCATTTTACAGTAATGGCATACAAATCTAGAATTATACAGATTCTTGCTTATAGCATACAGGATGCTCAAATGGTTTGTCACTGCATTATTAAGGCATATGAGACTATAAATTTTATAATCTAACAATTGATTTAGTCTGAGAATGAAACTTGTATCAAGGTTATTAATGCACAGTGGAAAATGGTTCTGCAAAATTAACAATACAGGGAAAGTGTGGTAAAGACAAGCATCTTTGCAAATGCATGTTTCTCTCCACAAAACATGACTGTTCATTGTTTGGTGGTTTTCTTTCTCTGATAGATGAGTATGATTAGTCTTACCCAAATTTTCACTCACTATGATTCTACAATAGCTCTCATCTCTATATTTAAATATCAATGCACTCTGAATATCTGGAAATCATGATCTTTCGAATCAGAAAGTTCTGGTATGAGTCCTGACACTCATAAGTGACCTGAAGTCGCTCAGTTTTGTCCGACTCTTTGGGACCCCATGAACTGTACAGTCCATGGAATTCTCCATACCAGAATACTGGGGTGGGTAGCTTTTCCCTTCTCCAGGGATCTTCTCAACCCAAGGATCAAACCAAGGTCTCTCACATTGCACACAGATTCTTTACCAGCTGAGCCACAAGGGAAGCCCTGACACTCATGAGTACTGTGGTATTCGTAAAGATAAATGACCTCTCTTAACTGCAATTTCCTCATCTGTTTGAAAAAATAAAAGTGAGTAACAGTCCAATTCATATCTGCTTGATCGGGGGCTTAAATGAGGCTCGTTTGCTTAGCCCATCATTTCTTCTACCTGAAACACTTTGTCACTTGGTTTCCATAACAGGATGCCCTATTCGTTTTCCCTACCTTACTGGATATACTTCCTCAGTTTCTTTGGCCAAGAATTCAACTTCTAAATATTGGTAAATACCAGGAGATAATCTTTACATTCTACTCTTTTCTTTAGATGACTTCTTACTCCATGACTTTAACTGCCATAAATTAACTGATTGCCAAGTTTAAATTTCAGCCCGCTCTCTCTCCTCTGAACTCCAAACTCATATTTTTAATTGCCTACCTGACATCTCTACTTGCCAATAAAGATGTGGAGATCAGAACTCCAAACCATAAACCCTATAATTGCTTTTCTCTGAGTCTTCCCTGTCTTGACCGATGTCATCACTATTCACTCAGCTGTTCAGACCCCACACCTTGGAGTTGTTCTTGATTCTTCCAAATTCTTCACTGACTTTATATCCAGATTCACCCATAAAATCTAATCACTTCCCTCCAACTCCATAGTTATCAACCTCATCCAGGCCACCATCTCCTATTGCCAGATATCACCAGCAGTCTCCTAACTCATTTCCTCCTAGTCATTCATGTCCCCTAAAGAACTGTTCTTCACTTGGCAGTCAGAATGGTATTTTAGCATGAAAATCACAGCATGATGTTCTCCAGGCCATCTATTCTTGAAGTGAAATTGGAACCTTTTGGCATTGCCTGCATATCCCTTACATCAGTGGTCCCCAGCCTTTATGGCACCAGGGACCAGCTTCATGGAAGACAATTTTTCCATGGACTGGGATGGGGAGAGGGGATGGTTTCAGGATGATTTTCATAAGGAGCATGAAACCTAGATCCCTTGAATGCACAGGTCACAGTAGGGTTTGTGCTCCTATAAGAATCTAATCCCACTGCTGGTCTGAAAGGAGGTAGAGCTCAGGCAGTAACACTAGTGATGGGGAGCAGCTGTAAATACAGAGGAAGCTTTGCTGGCTCTCTTGCCATTCACCTTCTTCTGTGAGGCCCAGTTCCTAACAGGCTGCAGGTCAGTACTGGTCTGTGACTTGGGGGTTGGGGACCCCTGCTTTTTGTGGTCTGGCCTTTTCCTAGCCCTTTTTCTTCCACTCTCTGCCTTGGTGACCTGACCATGATCACACTGATCTACTTGGTGTTATAGAATATATCAAATTCCCACCTTGATGCCGGAGAAGGCAATGGCACCCCACTCCAGTACTCTTGCCTGGAAAATCCCGTGGACGCAGGAGCCTGGTAGGCTGGAGTCCATGGGGTCGCTAAGAGTCGGACACGACTGAGCGACTTCACTTTTACTCTTTACTTTCCTGCACTGGAGAAGGAAATGGCAACCCACTCCAGTGTTCTTGCCTGGAGAATCCCAGGGACGGGGGAGCCTGGTGGGCTGCCATCTATGGGGTCGCACAGAGTCGGACACGACTGAAGCGACTTAGCAGCACCTTGATGCCTCTGCAGTTCCCTCTGCCTGGGACATTCCACCTCTAAATCTTCACATGACTCATTCCTTGACTTCATTAAGGGGCATGAAGACACCGTCTCTGAGGCAGAGCACTTCTAGACTATTTAAAAAACAAAACAGAACAAAGCAAACAAAGTTTCGTCATTGTCTCTGTATCGTTGCTCAACCTAAAATTACTTGTTTACCCTTGATGTATTTATTCTTTTCTAACAAAAATAAACAAGATCGTGAGTTCAATGAAAACAGATATCTTTGATATTTCACTATTTCATCAGGACCTAGAACATACCCAGTAAATATTTGATGAATGTATGAATGAATGAAATAATAGTCTTAAAAGATTTTAACATGTACTCAGAGAGTTCAATAAATGTTCATTTTCATTCCCTTTTGCATTTTGTGTAAATTACTTAGAAATAACTCATGCATAGAGCTGGAGTTTGCATGGTTATTTTGCTTAACATATTAACAATAGTTTAAATCTCTGTTTGGCTTTTTAAGATATTAATGCCACCACAAAGCAGCTGAGATGGTGAAAATGTTTGATCCAGGTTCAAATCCTGATCCATAACTCTTTCAGCTGTTAACAGTAGATGAGTCAATACACTTTTGAACTCGATTTCATTGCCAAAGAAATGTATATTTCTCAATACCTCAAGGTATTTTCCATAAAGAGAAAATAATACACTTGTTTAACTTACGTCATGTATGAAATAGAGTAGATACTTAGTAAATATGGCTTGTATCTGAAGATAGTAATTCCTTTCAAGTTAATGTTCCTAGCAAATTAAATTAGCAAGTGATCTATTGTTTCATCTATATCATTAATATAATTGATAAATAATCCCAGATAGAAGACTGACAGTTGTGTATTCCTAAATGCTGCTCTTGTAACATAAGCAACTATTCTTGGAAAATCCATTGTAGTTAATTTCTGTGTTGATTTGGAGAAAGTGTAATCTTAGCAGATTTTAAGGCTTCTTGAGTTATATTCTTCTTCTGGTTATATTTTGTATAAGAGCACTTCCTTGGTGCTTTTGTGTCTCAGGTTGCTCTAAATCATAACTGTTAGAGTCTGCAGCAAAGTATGACGTTTTTTTTCAAATTACATTGTTTGTTAAGTGATTTGGCCCTTTAATTTTAAACATTAACCATTTTTCTGAGTATTGATACAGAGAAATTTTATTTTCTCTTTCTCCCATTAACTTTTTGTATTTTCCTCTCACATATTTGGTATTTTGTACTCTAAATACATAAACCAAAGACAACCAAAAAGAAACAAAATTGGTTGACATTTTTGTGCGTGTATATGTGTGTATGAAGACAGAGATAAAACATATCCATTTTTGTTTTTCATGTCTGCTTTTAAATATTACCTCTCCATATCCCAAAAGAGGGCATATTTTGTTACGTCAATTTCCATGAAATGATTTTTCCAGTCTTGGTTATGTGTTTTATTCATTATTTTTCATATATATATATTTATGTGTGTGTGTGTGTGTAGTTGCTGTTTACTCACTAAGTTGTTTTCTCCTCTTTGCAACCCCATGGACTGAAGCACACCAGGCCTCTTTGTCCCTCCCCATCTCTCAGAGTTTGCCCACGTTTGTGTCCATTGAGTCAGTGATGTGATCCACCTGTCTCATTCTCTGCTACCATCTTCTCCTTTTGGTTTTAGTCTTTCCCAGCATTGAGGCCTTTTTCACTGAGTCAGCTCTTGCCATTAGGTGGCCCAAAGTATTGGAGCTTCAGCTTCAGCATCAGTCCTTCCAGTGAATATTCAGAGTTGATTTCCTTTTAGGATTAACTGGTTTGATCTCCTTGCAGTCCAAGGGATTCTCAAGAGTCTTCTTCAACACTACAGTTCAAAAGCATCAATTCTTCAGCATTCAGCCTTCTTTACGGTCCAACTCTCACATCTGCATGTGACTACTGGAAAGACCATAGCTTTGACTATATGGACCTTTGTTGGCAAAGTGATGCCTTTGCTTTTCAATACACTGTCTAGGTTTGTCATAGCTATATGTATTGTCTATGTTTTGATTTTTCAGATCTTATTTTCATTTGAGTTGGTATAGTATGGTGATGAAGAGCTCAGCACTACAGTCAGAATGCCCAGTCTTCAGTCTGGACTCTATCACTTGTTAAACTTGTGGCTCTGGCCCACTTAACCTTACCTTTGTCTGTGCCCCATTTAACTCATCTTGTGACTCGAGCTCTTAATATGACTGCTGCTGCTGCTGCTAAGTCGCTTCAGTTGTGTCCGACTCTGTGTGAACCCATAGACGGCAGCCAACCAGGCTTCCCATCCCTGGGATTCTCCAGGCAAGAACACTGGAGTGGGTTGCCATTTCCTCCTCCAATGCATGAAAGTGAAAAGTGAAAGTGAAGTCGCTCAGTTGTGTCCGACTTTTAGCGACCCCATGGACTGCAGCCTACCAGGCTCCTGTGTCCATGGGATTTTCCAGGCAAGAGTACTGAAGTGGGGTGCCATTTCCTTCTCCACTTAATATGACATATATGCATATTTTGTGAATGATTATGTGAAGCACAAAGCATGAAGGCTGGCATAGAGGAAGCACTCAGTAAACACTAATTATTACTGTCATTGTGTTAACAACGGGCTTCCCTGGTGGCTCTGCAGTGAAGAATCTGCCTTCATTGCCAATGCCGGAGACCCCAGTTTGATCCCTGGGTCAGGAATATCCCTGGAAGAAGGGAATGGCAACCTATTCCAGTATTCTTGCTTGGAGAATCCCAAGAACAGAGGAGCCTGGTGGGCTACAGTCCATGGGGTCACAAAGAGATACAGCTGAGTGACTAACACGTATGTTAACAATAAACTATAACAGACTGTATTCTCTGTCTCCTTTTGGAAAGTTACATGTCATCTTTTGGTAGTATCCGCATTTGGGCTTGATATTACCAAATTACAGAATAAGATAGGATAGTTTAAAGAAATTTCGACCAATCCTTATCTTCCAAACAAGGAGACTGAAGCTTTGAGAAATGGCTTAGTTGATCACATTCCCAATTAGAGGAAGCACTATTTCTGATCCTCTGCTCACACTTCTGCTGTTTGTTTGGTTTGTTTTTGGTGAAGAGGAGAAAGTAAGTCTTGTCTTTCTCTAACTGGCATTTATCCACCTTCAAATTATCCTCTCTTAGACTATCCTTGTATTGAGTAAAGCATTCTTTTCATAAGACTGTGCTAAATTCCTAATAAATCTAACAGAATTTCCTCCTTTAATTTTAAGATTTCTGCATAGGTCTGTCATATCTTCTCATACTATTTGGCCCTCTCTCTTCCTCAGCCATCCCTTAGAATTTTTTTCTTCTGTAAATTTATGGGATTAGCTCACAAATGTGATTTTAGAAAGGGAAAGGGACTGAGTTCCTTTCTTCCTTATAATTTTCCCTCCTGTTGGTTGAGACCTGATATTTCATGATGAAATTACTCTTTGAACTGAAGACTTGATTGATTGATGAAATGCAAATACCTCTGGGTGAGAGATAATTTAGAATATAATAAATCCTATCTCATGTGAATGAAGGATCTGAGAAACTAGGGAGGGAACAGAGAAGGACTCTGATACCTCAGAAGAGCAACTCCATTCACTTTCACTCTCAAATATTAATATCTCACATCCCCCAATTAATGAGCTGTTTAAATCCCCAAAATGCTATGAGAGGAAGTGGGCCTCAGCTCATTCTTTCAACAGATTCAGGAGCTATAACTCCAAAGAGTTAAATGTGTTTGTTCACAGTCATCTGTTTATGGTAGCAGATGGCCTATCTTATCACCTCACTAAGGGGATAACCTTCCAACAGGAAGTTCGTATCTGAAAGTCCACTCTACTGATCAAAACCTCTCCCAGCAGAGGAAGCCTCTGTCATATACCTGAATTGGTAGGCTGTCCTAGTGCTTTCGATCTCAACCTCTACGTATGTTTCTTAACACCTTTTTATTAATATCTATTAATAATTTGGTCACCTGATGCAAAGAACTGACTCATTGGAAAAGACCCTGATGCTAAGAAAGATTGAAAACAAGGAGAAGGGAATGACAGAAGATGAGATGGTTGGATGCCATCACTGACTCTGTGGATGTGAGTTTGAGCAAGCTCCGGGAGTTGGTGATGGACAGGGAAGCCTGACATGCTGCAGTCCATGAGGTTGCAAAGAGTTGGGAAGGACTAAGTGACTGAACTGAATATCTATTAAATATATAGTTAATTAAATACCCTTCAAATATCACTATTGGTTATTGCTATACATGATTCAGTTAAGTTTGGA
>NW_011495050.1:16648271-16675960 GCF_000754665.1 Bison bison bison | reverse complement strand
ATGATTCAGTTAAGTTCAGTCACTCAGTCATGTCCAACTCTTTGCGACCCCATGAACTGCGACCCCACCAACTCCCAGAGTTTACCCAAACTTATGTCCATTGAGTCTGTGATTCCATCCAACCATCTCATCTCTGTTGTCCCTTTCTCCTCCTCCCTTCAATCTTTCCCAGCATCAGGGTCTTTTCCAGTGAGTCCGTTCTTCACATCAGGTAGCCAAAGTATTGGAGTTTCAGCTTCAGCATCAGTCCTTCAAATGAGTATTCAGGACTGATTTCCTTTAGGATTGACTGGTTTGATCTCCTTGCAGTCCAAGGGACTCTCAAGAGTCTTCCAACACCACAGTTCAAAAGCATTAATTCTTCAGTGCTCAGCTTTCTTTATGGTCCAACTCTCACATCCATTCGTGACTACTGGAAAAATCATAGCTTTGTCTAAACAGACTTTGTTGGCAATGTCTCTGCTTTTTAATATGCTGTCTAAGTTGGTCATAGCTTTCCTTCCAAGGAGTAAGCCTCTTTTAATTTCATAGCTGCAGTCACCATCTACAGTGATTTTTGGAGTCCCTCAAAATAAAGTCTCACTGTTTCCATTGTTTCCCCATCTATTTGCCATAAAGTGATGGGAACAGATGCCATGATCTTAGTTTTTTGAATGTTGAGTTCTAAGCCAGCCTTTTTACTCTTCTCTTTCACTTTCATCAAGAGGCTCTTTAGTTCTTCTTTGCTTTCTGCCATAAGTGTGGTGTCATCTGCATATCTGAGGTTTTTGATGTTTCTCCCGGCAGTCTTGATTCTAGCTTGTGCTTCATCCAACCCAGCATTTTGCATGATGTACTCTGCATATAATTTAAATAAATAGGGTGACAATATGCAGCCTTGACATACATGATCTTTTATATTTCTGATGATGTTGACTTCAGTTATTATTTCCCATGTGGAAGATGCACTGCATACTCCATGTGAATACCCAACCAAAAAGTGTAATTTGTTAGTCATTTTTTGAGTTCTTCATATGCAGTTGTTCCGTTGCTAAGTCATGTCTGACTCTTTGTGACTCCATGGATTGTAGCACACCAGGCTTCCCTTCACTTTCTTCTGCAGTTTACTCAAACTCATGTCCAATGAGTCAGTGATGCCATTCAACCATCTGATTCATATATAGTATCATATGCAAAAGTTAAACATACTTAGAAGTTAGAAATGCTAGATATATAAAAAGGTTTTTTAATTTGTACCTTTAATAGAAATAGGGAAATATTATGGAAAATTGGGTCTTACAGAAGTTTTATCTCATTTTAGACATGTTGAATTTGATATAATCATATAAAAAAAGACATAACAAATATCTCATATCTAGAAAGAAATATGCTTAAACAGTCTGAGCTGAAGATTTGAGATTTGAAAGAAGTATACTGGAGGTATTGTTAATTTACAAAACTCAGTGTGAAGAACTAAAACTATAGAAAGCTGAAGTGACTTATAAGCATTATCTATTTTAATTAGTCATAAATGTTTTTTTTAATTTACTTATTTTAATTGGAAGCTAATTACTTTACAATATTGTAGTGGGTTTTACCATACATTGACATGAATCAGCCATGGGTGTACATGTGTTCCCCATCCTGAGCCTCCCTCCCACCTCCCTCCACATCCCATCCCTCAGGGTCATCCCAGTGCACCAGCCCTGAGCACCTTGTTTCATGCATTGAACCTGGACTGGTGATCTGCTTCACATGTGATAATATACATGTTTCAATGCTATTCTCTCAAATCATCCCACCCTCGCCTTCTCCCAGCGTCCAAAAGACTGTTCTATACATCTGTGTCTCTTTTGCTGTCTCGCATATAGGGTCATCGTTACCATCTTTCTAAATTCCATATATGCGTTAATATACTGTATTGGTGTTTTTCGTTCTTACTTTCTTCACTCTGTATAATAGGCTCCAGTTTCATCCACCTCATTAGAACTGATTCAAATGTATCCTTTTTATAAAGTATTGATGAACTGTAGTGTAGAGGACATTGATACTGATGTTGAAATGTCAAAAATCATAAGACTAGTGATAAAAGCAAATGCAATGGGACACAATGAAAAAAAAGGCAATTACAAGCAATGTATCAACAAGTACAAAATGGTACAGTGCAATGATATTCCCAGGGGACGTAGAAGGGTGAGCTGAGGGAAGGAGGTTAATTGGGAAGTGCTTCCTCAGGGCAGTGACAGCTGAACAAGGTCTGAAGGAAGTGATGGGTATGAACTGGTTGAGAGGAGCAGGCAGGAAATTCAGGATTCAGCGAATGGCTCCATCAGAAGATGAAAGGAGAAATCAAGCCATACGTAGGGAAGGAACAATGGGCCATTTTGCCTCCAGTCGAAAGACTAGGTGAAAACTAACAAGACATCCTTCTGGAGAGGTTTGGAGGAAGACCATTGTCAAGGCAGTAGGGAGTGGGAGTTTACAAAGGACCTTGAATGCTAATCATGCACTTTGAAAGATCCAGACATTAAAATATAATTTTGTTACGGGACTTAGTTTTCTAAATCTAACTATTCATGAATTTCTAGTGCACAGCCTCCCATTGTCAAAATTACATGGAAATATGTGTTCTTATCCCCTTCTCCCTCGCTGTTGAACTCCCTTTTTGTTGACCTGTACAGGGAGAATAGAGTGCCTGATGGATATTTGTTCTTGGCTAAAATTCTGCATAATTCTTTGAAATATTATTCTTCCTAGCAAATGTTAACAGTTGCTAATGTCATTCAAAAATAGTTGAAGAAAATATGTTTGTGAAACATACAGCGTTTACTGTCAAGTCATTTCCTGAGTGAAAGGAAAATACAGTAGTACTCTGCTGTTTATTGAATGGGAATCCTTTAATGTTGTCAAGGATTTCATCAAACTGATGCCTTAAGTAAGCAGAAAACCGTGTGCCCTCTGTTGTAATGCCTGCTTCCTAGTGGTGAGGCCGCCACCCCACTCAGCTGTCCAGATGGGACCACCACCCATCACAGTCCTCTCAGATAGGATAACCAGAGCAGAACTACTCTGGAGCAAGGCAATTATGAATTTCTTGAGGGGGAAAAAGGAGAGATAAGTGCAAGGAAGTCAGCCTAACATGGTCCATGGGTAGTTCCAGGCAGCAAAAGGGTTAATCAGATTTTCATTTTAGATAGTCTCCTTAGTAACAATCAGAGAGCCCAGGCTGTATCTTTTCCATTTGTAGAGAATGTTTAGATTTACAGAGTAGCTTAGCTTATTATATACCTGCCTTGATTGCTGGATAAGGCTTGTGATTAAAAACAGAATAAGATTCATTTTTATAATATTGTTAAGAGCAAAACATTAAAAATGATGTCACTGGTGGGCTAGGATTCTGGGAAAATACTGATATTGGAACTCCAGTGTCAACAGGGCTCCTTGAAAACGTGAAATAATGAAGGTCAGTATATTATGCTTAAATTGTTAGTGAAAATGGGTCTCTGTTCCCCACTTTTAAGAGTGACTCTGAATCCAGGAAACAACAACCGGCTAACAACATGATAAGAAATTGGACATCAGCCTGATTTTTATGCCAAGTTGCATTAAGCTCTCGGAGATGCATTTGTTCATATCATGGTTTAAGTGCTGTGTGGCCCTTACATCAGGAATTGAAAAAAAAAAAAAAAAGAAAAAAACCTTGCTTGAAAAGTGCTTATTTTCAGAATATCTGAAAGAGTCAACTAATGACACGAAAAATGTCAAGGTCCTCAATTTGCCCATTGGCCGCATAGCAGGAAAACAAACCTGATGTGGGGCTTTGCACATGGCCTCAAACCTCACCTGAAGAGACACGTTTCCTGGGGGCAGAGGAAAGCGTTCAGTCTGTTTCTCAAGACCAGGTCTGTCTGGAGCAGCTGCTGCCAATTAGTGACAAGCGCTGGGTAGTGAGGCGGTGATACAGAGAGCTCCCAGAGTTCAGCAGTTTCAGAAATTACTCTCTGAAACAAGAACAGAATTCTTAGGAGCGCAGTTCATCCGAGTGCCATGGCAGTAACTTGGTAACCAGTGAGCCCACTCAAAACATCTCAGAAGTCACTATGTCAGGCTTCGGTGGCCACCGAATTTATGCATTATTTACAGAGCGCTTCTGACTTACTTTTGCTGATTATACTCACTTAAAAATGCCCCAAGTTCCACCTTTGCCATTCTGCAAGTATCAAATATTTAACCAAGAGAGCTGCAGGAGAAATTGTAAAAACAAAATGAACAAACCACAACTTGGACTGTATCTACTCCAATTTGGAAAACGGGAGAAAAATGTTTTGAAAAACAGGCATAGCTTGATAATTATATTGGTGGCATTGATATCAGTTAACTCAGACTGCTATCTTTCTGCTAGCTGCTCCACGGGATTAGGGGAAGGGTGGGTTTGTTGCATGCTGAAATAGAGAAGAATGGTCATCTTGGTGCGTGGGGTAATTTGTGAGATAGGACACCTGTACCTCAAGGGTAGACCTGTTCCAGGGGAGTTGATGCAGCTCAGAAAATTCCAAGGATTAGGGGAGAATGATTTCACAATCTGGGAGACAGGAATAGAGAAGGGAGAAGGCAGAAGACAAATCCTATTAAAATTTTTCCTGGGGCCAGAGAAAGATAAGGAATATCTTCCCTCCCTTTCTGTCCTTCCTCTAACAAATGACCATTATTCCTGGACACAGGAATTTATACCTAATATATAGCTAGATTAAGAGCTAAATAACTTTCTTGTAATCTAACCTTGAAACTTTACCATTTGCAGTATTGGGTCTATGCCAATTCCTTGCTCAGTTTGAATAAGATACAGATTCTTTTTGAAGAAAAAACAATTCAGTAGGTTCAAGGTTTTCCAGGGATTTACACATTGCCATTTGAAAAACAAAAAGTTAAATAAATTAAAATATTCTATTTACTGTTATTTTGAATGTAATATTTTTTACTACAAAGATATGCTTTGCCATTATGTAAGATAAAAGTGTGTCTGTTGTCATGTTTGTTGTGTTAGGATCAAAACGAAAACATCAAATTGAAAAAAATGCCCCAAAATAATAAAGACCCCAAGGGGACTACAGACTCTGGTTTGAGAAACACTGATGAAGGTGAAAAATGCATTTTGAGTTCTAAATTATGCATTTGCTAATGAACTCTTATAGTCCATTTATAACTTGGATTCTCTGTATTTAATCATTTCACACTATTTTTTTCCTGTTTTGATTAAGGAATGTCTTTAGCGCGGTCATCTAACATTTCCAACATTAGTAATGTCATTAAACCAATACTGAAAAATAAAGTAAGATTGTTGACAGAGAAACAAACTATAAATATTTCGTTAGAGTGTGGAAGAATTTTTCAAATGTCTAATAATATATTTAGACTTGGCTTTTTATTAGAAAGTCTGTGAACTTTACTGTCTCCTATGCTCATTCTCCCTCTCTCTCCAGAATCACTACATATTTAAATTATCTCTGTGTCTGTAACATTTTAGCATGTGAACCAAGACATAGTCAAAAAGACAGATGTTCCAGTAAACTGAAAAAAAAAAAAAAAAGATAATGTTCATTCCCCTGGGATAAATAGTGGAAAGTTCAAACAATCATTTTCCTAACATTCTTCCAAATTCATGGGTGAAACTTGGATTATCACTCACTTATTTGACAGAATTGTCTTCCATCACCATCTCGAATCTCGTTCCTCAGGATCCAAGTCACTTTTGCAATTATTTCTCAAACCAAGTCTCTCATTGTCTTGGGAATACCTAAGACACCCCCTCAACCTGATTCTTCATCCTTTTCCTCTCCACAACCCAGAATTTAACACCTTGCAGTCATTTTTAAAATAATGGTTCTTTTGTCATCTTTACTATGCTTAGGATTGCCATCATCCATTGGAGGTCATCAGTATGTATTAGATGGTTTAACTGAAATAGAATTAAGTTGACTTCAGCAGAAAAAACCATATATATACTAAGAATTAACATGCAAACAAAATAGCAGGTTATGTGATTTAATATGAGATTTTCAACTGATTGTTCAGTTGTCAACACAGGCAAATGATGACCAAGCTCAGTAACGATGTTACCATGCTACAAAATTTTCTTTTTGGACCAAACAAAGTCTAGTTGAGTGGGAAAGAGAGATAAGGGTGGGGTGAGGAGGAAGTGGCCAGGGAAGGAATGGAAAGGGAAGGGAAAAGATGAGAGGAGTAGGGAAACAAAACTCTGGAGAAGATGGTTATAAACAATATCAACAATTACTATTGGGATACATATCAAAACAACTTGGATCAAAAGCTGATAGACTTAAGGATATAAGCATTTTAGATGAAGAAAGCAATAAGCACGATACTCAGAAAAATCAATGAAAAGACAGCTTTGATAAGAATATTGAATGGTTTCTCTGAAATTTGGTGGGAAGGAAGGGCAAGGAAAAGTATATGAAAGATGAAAGGAGGTCCAGGTGGCTTTTGACTTCATTTTTCCCCATCTCATTGAAGAGGAGTAAACACTCTCCAGTGCATCCTTAGCCTCTCACCCTGTGCATGAACCAGGTCCTTGTAGGACCCATTAGCTTCCAGGTTTATCGACACCCTTGTTAAGATAGGGGTATTCAGTTTAAGGCTCTGTTAAGAGGAATGAGGAGACCTTGGCCAAGTTCCAGAGAAAAGCAGTAAAAATAGTACCGTGAGAAAAGATTAGGGTTCCAGAATATCAAATAATTTCTCCTGAAAAATAGAAGGCTAATACATGCCATAACTGCCTTTTGAAGTTGAAGGAATATTACCCTTAAAGTGAAGGTCCATCTTCATTTTGGAAAGCTGAAAGGAAAAGGTTTTTACATCAAAACTGGACAAATTCAGGTTCGACCCTGTTGTGGTTAGGTTTTAGGACTCTAGCAATTTTTAGGGGGAAAAAAAATTCCCCTCTTGTGGTTAATTCTCTCCACTGCTTCTTTCAATTCTTCTGTTTTATGTTAGCAAGTCAGAGTTGAAGCTTCCCTGGTTGCTCAGATGGTAAAGAATCTGCAATACAGGAGACCTGGGTTCTATTCCAGGGTCAGGAAAAACCCCTGGAGAAGGAATGGAATAGCTACTGACTCCAGTATTCTTTCTTAGAGAATTCCATGGACAGCTGGGGGGCTGCAGTCCATGGAATCACAGAGTCACATGACTGAGCGACTGACACTTTCACTTTCTAGGGCTTCCCTGGTGGCTCCGATGGTAAAGATTTTTGCCTGCTGCAATGCAGGAGACCCAGGTTTGATCTCCAGGTCGGGAATATCTCCTGGGGAAGGGAATGGCTACCTACTCGTGTATTCTTGCCTGGAGAATCCCATGGACAGAGAAGCCTGGCAGTAATGAGTTGCAAAGAGCTGGACAGGACTGAAACAACTAACACTTTCACTTTTCAATCACAGTTCATTATATTTTCCAAACAATTCCAGGGACAAGCATTATTTTATTAGATGGTATCAGAAGTTCAAAATGTTACCTTATTATTATTTCTGTCTCTAAGCTTGGGTATTTTAAATATGAGCATTCCTGAGTGTTTGCTTCATATATTTATAATATTCCATTGCATTTTTTTGACTAAACTTGTTCATGTGGAATTTCCTAAAAGGGACTTTTTGAAGAAATACTGGTTCATCAGTAATTTCCTCAAGTTTGCAAATTTCATGCTACAAAGTTCCAGTAAGTCACCCTTCTTTAAAATCTGAGCCATATTTTGTCTTCTGTAACAGTATACCTAAAATAGCTGAGAAATTCTGATGTCTTTTCTTTGTTTACCGATTTTAAGATCATTATGCATACTCAAATGCATAATTATAATTATGCATTCATGATGTTACTTGTGTTGGCTTAACTCAGAAATAGTGTGAAGCAGCTAATCTCGAAGCTACAGGCTGTTTCCCATCACTTAGATTCTGATCAGAGCTGTTTGTTGAGTCTTATTGGAAAGCAGACTCTAGATGCAGTGGTCCCACTGGACCCTTCGTTTTTATCACCAGTTTCACTCCCTGACCTTCCCTCCCCCTCCACCCCACCAAATCTTTGCTTTAAAGATGGGAAAACTACAAGACAATTTGGTTTGGTTTTGTATGTTTAGTCTATTCACAATAATTAAATGGGAAAGATTTTTTAAATTCTGCAGTTTATTTATAATCCACACTTAGTATTAATATGTAATAAGTAAGGACATAATATCATCTCTCATGCTTGAGATTTTACCATCAACTGACCTTATCATTGAGTTTACTTTAGTGTAGTTTAAACTGGTCTAGTGAAAAACTACCAAACTTTCTTCTGTCTGTGGTAGAATAAATAAATAGTATGATTCTAGTCAAAAGAAAACTGGTGTGTGTATTTTATGTGTGTGTGCTCAGTCACTCAGTCATGTCCAACTCTTTGCAACCCATGGACTGTAGCCAGCCAGACTCCTCTGTCCGTTAAATTTTAAAGGCAAGAGTACTGGGGCTGGTTGCCTTTTCCTACTCTAGGGGATCTTCCCAACCCAGGGATTGAACCCATTGTCTGCCTGACAATGCATCTCCTGCATTGTCAGGCAGATTCTTTACCACTGTGCCACCTGGAATCCCTAGGAACCCCCTGTGTATCTTGAAAGTTGTGCCTTTATCAACAATGATTGCAAAGTATTCGCTGAATGGCTATAATAGGAAGGATACTTTTTCCAGGACTGTGAAGGATAATAACAAACCAAATTTGGTAAAAAAAAAAAAAAAAAAAAGCTCTTACAGTCTTGGTCTTCAGAAACTGGAACTTAGTAATATCATAACAGGAAAGTATATACTCAAGCTGTTGTGTTATCTGGGGGCACAGTCTCAAAAGGAAGATAGAGCAGTAAATTAAAGCATTTTGCTCTGCATAAGTCAAAGGGTGGTGTGAACTCCATTTGAGTTTATAGTTTAGCTTTAATTCTGCAGAGTTGAATTAGGGAAAATCCACTTTAATGTGAATTAGTGAGGTTGTTTTGTGATTCTCAAAGTAATACGAGAGTAACCTCATCAAAGTGTACACATGAAAGTATGTGTTTTTGTTGAAGGGACTCTATCTTCCTTCCTAGGGGATGCATCATCTCTTTGATGTATTTATAGCCACCATGCTTGTTTAAATATCTAAATAATAAAGAAGATCATAAATGTATTTTTAACATCAAAAAAGGAGAGCATAGATTTTAAAAGGCTGAGTAACACTAGATGAATCTGTTTCATGTTTTCTTCTATTCAGAGTATATGGAATTCTAGAGCCAGAGGTGCCCTACAAGTTCAGGTGCCCTGATCTTTCTCTTTACAAATGAAGAAAAGGGCTCATCAGATCAGATCAGATCAGTCGTTCAGTCGTGTCCGACTCTTTGCTACCCCATGTATCGCAGCACGCCAGACCTCCCTGTCCATCACCAACTCCCGGAGTTCACCCAGACACGTCCATCGAATCAGTGATGCCATCCAGCCATCTCATCCTCTGTCGTCCCCTTCTCCTCCTGCCCTCAATCCCTCCCAGCATCAGAGTCTTTTCCAATGAGTCAACTCTTTGCATGAGGTGGCCAAAGTACTGGAGTTTCAGCTTTAGCATCATTCCTTCCAAAGAAATCCCAGGGCTGATCTCCTTCAGAATGGACTGGTTGGATCTCCTTGCAGTCCAAGGGACTCTCAAAAGTCTTCTCCAACACCACAGTTCAAAGGCATCAATTGTCTGGATAGAATAAGCTAAATAGACCCAGGACTTATTACAGATGTTAAACTGTTTCTTAAATTTTCCCCATTTTCTCAAATCAACATTCATAATAATTAGAAACAAACAGTATTTGTCAAGTACCAGTCTAGATGATTTATATGTATCAGTTTATTTCATTTTCATAACAGCCCCATGAGGTATTATTATTCCCATTTCACAGATACGGAAACTGATGCACAGAGAAATAGAGCTACTTGATCAAGATCACACCATAGATGAGTAGCAAAGGTTGGATTTAAATTTAAGCAATTTGACTCTAGAGGTCATCCTTTTGGGCACTGTATTAACTGCCTCTCTGTTAAGTTCGTAAGTATACAAACTGAAGGTTCGGCTTCTTTTCCTCATTGTGCTCATCCCATCGTGGAAGAACATTGTCGCGAGTATGCCATAAATCATATTTGGATTATAAGCAAATTCTTTGGTTTCAGACCCATTGAATTGAAAGAGCTACCCCATTTCCCACCAGTACAGTGTTTTCACTCAGTGCTTTTCTCTGAGGCTTCTTTTTAACTTTCCAGCTTGACCTTGAACTTTTGCCAGCCAATAAAACTGCTCTGTATTTTGATCCCTTCTACCTGTGAGCAATACCAATTTAAACTGAGGAATATGCTAACTAAACTCAGACTGAGTTAATTCTTTAGGTGGAGAATCCTCCATCAGTGAGCCAGGACTTCACAAGGCTGTTCAAACTCCTTAAGTCACTGCATCCAAATGGTTCTATAGAAGAAAGCTGACCTGCCAGGCATGAAGGACAGTGGTAATCTCTTGCAGCCCAGATAGCATGCTGATCCCTCACCTTTAAGTATTGTGACGAGGCCCTACTATGTCTGTTGACCAGCTGAGCACCAAGAGCATCTGCTCTTCATTTGCTCTTGCCCAGTCAATGATGAACTGCGTGAATTTTAGCTAACGACATCTTGGATCTCATCATGAATTCTGCTTATGATTGGAGATTTGTATAGAGGCTATTTTTTAATCCGTTCTAAGCTGTCATCATTTCTACAGGTATAAAAATATCTGCAGTCATAAAATTAAGAACATTGGAAAGCATTACCGCTTTTCAGTATTTTTTCCATCCTAACTAGACTATGTTAAATTCTATTCCCCGTATACCTACTCGATGCCTGCTATTGGTATTTAGTATCTCAACTAGACTTTCAAGACCCCAAACTGTGCAAATGTGAGAAATAATTCACTACAGAGCTATAAATTTCACAGCTCAAAACCCCCTGAAGATTATTAATGAGGCACCATGCAATTAGCTTATACAAAGTGAAGCTAGGAATCATGCATAATGTAAAACAGAAACTGCTAACCACTGACTCATGGAAGATCATTTAAGCTAGTTTTCATGGATATGAAGAATTGATATTTAACACAATTCCTGAGAAGATTCTTATTGCTCTAATAACATGGAAAGAATTTAGTTTCTTACAGATTTGCTAAGGGGAAAATAGAAGGCAGTTTATGATTAAAGCTATTTTGAACCATGTGAAATTGAAAAAGTTGTTTAACATTTTAGAGTCTCAGTTTTTGCTTATGCAAAATGGGCATAATGATATCTTTCTCATAAAATTGTTGTGAAAATTATTTTGTAAATTAATGTAACACCTAGAATTTTAACACATAGTTAATGCCTAATGAAATACTGTATATCATATATTAGGGCAATGTGTCACTTTTCCATCCAGCCAAAATTCTTGTTTTACTGGGAATTCTGTATTTCTGTGGAAACATCTTTCTTTAGCAATATTAGAAACATTAGGCAAACTCTCGCATAGAATAAATAACATGCCTGTACGCTAGTAGTTCAGAAGGAATAGAATCAGCCTCCAATGCGGGAGACCTGGGTTCAATCCTTGGGTCAGGAAGATCTCCTGGAGAAGGGAATGGCAACCCACTCCAGTATTCTTGCCTGGAGATTCCTACAGACAGAGGATCCTATTGGGCTATAGTCCATAGGGTCACAAAGAGACACGACTAAGTGACTAACACTTTTTTAATACATTAACTCATCTTATCTTCAAAATAATCCTACAACATAAATACTTTTATTATACTTAGAGATGAAGAAACTGAGACACAGGAGTTAAGCAAGTTGCCTAGGGTCGTACAGCTACTGCTGTTGTAAATGAAGTTTGAACTCAGCTGACATCATAGTATAGGTTTTTAAACCATCTCTTAAGTGTGATAAGCCAGTTAATGAGTATACACTTAAAATAATACATAAATAATTTATCTGGGCTACTTTCCCACCAAATATTTCAAGTTTTGAAATGGTCTTCAATATATTTTTCATATATGTTTATGATATACTTCATTTATCAGTAATAATAATAATTGTATGTATAGTAAACTATACAGTATATAGTATATATCAAAATGTTTGATAAAAGTGGAAGTGCCTGGCTTAACCCTAAATATATATATAAAAAGCCTTTATGATTACATTTTAGGTACAATGTTTAAAAATATAAGGCATATTTGATAGACTTTCCACCCATATAGGAGAAAGTTTTAGTGTTTTAAACTTCGAAGTATAATCCTAATTCTCATGAAGATCCCTTAATATGTGTGTATTAACTACTTTTCATCTATTGTTATGCTTTCGTTTGGTCATTGACCATCAGATATGCATTGCAGTTTTCAAATGTGTGAGACATACACTTAAACTATAATAAGCTTGATTATTAAGATTGATTTAAATAATCTGTGTGTATATCATTTAGATATTTATGCATTGTGAGCATCTAGAGGAAACGAAACTCATATCTCTCTATTCTTGGCATTTTCTATATAGTAGATATTTAGTTGAATATCTAATTTCAATCTAGTTTATCTAGTTTAGTTTATTGAATGAATAATGAATATACTTAATTTCTAATAAAGTGATTATTTTAAAAGCAGAATAACCTAAATAAGTTTCTCAAAATAGAAATGGTACATGGAGTTTGTTTTAAATACTGATCAGTTATTAATAATCGGAATGAGTTTATACATAATGTTAGATCATTAATGTGGCAAAAATACATATGTGAACAATGTAAGCCAAATTGTTGCAAGCTTTAATATCATTCACACACAACTAAATCCTGGTATTTGTACTCAAACTATACACATTGATTCTTTTATTTATATTTTGACTCCTTTTACACAGAACATGGTTTGAGAAATGTGTCCAGATTGACTTCCATACTGAACAAAGCTCCCCTAGGTCAGGAGCCTGTAGTTACAGCTAAATCTGTTTCATTGGTTAGACTTCCTTTCTCCTTTGTCCCCCATAGAAATCAAGGCACTGATTCTAGAAGGGAGGGCCAGCCCCTACTGGTGAGCACTTGACTGATTCTCTGAAAGTGAAGTAGTATAGTTCTTCTGTATCAGTTGATTTGAAAAAATAAAAAAAAAAATGAAAACCACTCTCATGGCCAGTCTTACTTTATAGATACTTTAAGTGTTTACAATATTTGTGTTATTAAAGAGTCTCACAGATTAGATAAGCTTTGTTTGATTTGACTCAGTAGCACCTTCACACTTCTGCCAACTAGTTTGCCAAGCTTTTAATTTTTTGCACCCTACTTTCAATAACTTGTCTCCTAAAAATCTGCCTTCCCAAAGGGTACTATATTTATCACAGCACTTAGTATATAGCTCAACAATTTCATCATTTTTTTCTCTTTGGAGTGGGAAATGTTCCTCGATCCTATTCTTCCAGGCTTGCTGTAGACTCTTCCCATGACTTTCAAATCTCAGAGTATCAGGTATAATATATTTTAAGTTAAAAACATAGGTGAGTTGTTAATAATTTAGGTCATAGAGGAAACTAAGGGTTCAAATCATGAAAACAACATGTAACCAGAAGAGAAAGAAACCTTTATATTTGTTTTTAATTTTTAAATATATATTAGTATCAAGAATGCTTTGGGTTGGTTGGTTTGTTTTTTGCCTTGTGATTGTCTAAAACAGTAATCACAAAGAGACAGTCTAAAAGGTGGCTGGAAGATTGCAGTGGATTGAAGCCTGAGGAATACACGTAGCTCAGTATCTAAGGGTGACTTTGTGTAGAATAGAGCTTTCTCTCTCTTCCACTCAATGCCTGATCTATTTCCTGCTCTCTAGATTCTTTATATAAACATTTTTATTTCCACCACACCACTTTCTCTGACCCCACCATTTTCTTTGGTATTAAAATACCCAAGTAAAGTAAATTAGAATCGCTTCATTTATTGCTTTGCCAATAAAAATAGTAGCATTTCCTTAAGCATAAACCCAGTATGTTGAATTTTCATTTTTATTGTCTCCTTCACACTCAAGATTTGCATTTAGACTTGACAAAAATTCTATAATGGGAAGGCTTATAATGACATTATTGTAAGCTGTAAGGACCTATGAGATCATCTTCCAGTGGAGAAGGGTGAGACTGGAGAGGTTAAGTGATTGGCCTCAGGTCACCGGGCTGGATCCACTGCTTTCCAGGCCCCTGAGACCTGCCCAGGTTTCTCTGACAGCCTCGTGTGAGGAGGGCTACTCGAGCAACTTACTTTTCCCTTCCCAAGGTTTCTGCGCTCACACTCTTCTGCACATTGCACCAAGTGCAAGCCCAGAAATTCTGCCAGGAGCAAAACAACACTCCTTAAACACTCTGTGACTTTCAGAGCCGTATAAAATAAAAGGTTGAAGTTAATGGCTGCCAGTTTGGAGGGAGTAGTTCCTCTTTGGAGCCAAATGTATGTGGAGAACAGATGAGACTGTGGGAGTGAAGTTGGCAAAAGGGAAAGAGAAATGAGTCTATTCTTTTTTGAAAATGAAAGTATAATAAATATCTGGATAACGTAGATGTTTATTACTCATTTAAAGATTCTTCCCATTTGAAAAATGAAGTATCTGTACCTTTAGTATGAGTACTCTTAAACAATGACTTTATATTATTGTTCAAATGTAACAAAATGATTATTTTTATTTGGAAGTTAAGAGATTGTTTTAATGATCTGTATATATGGAACTATTTGTGTTCCCTTTCACAAAGATCATTATTTTCTTATACTAAGATTTCTATATTTAAGCAGTGACTCATATTAAGATAATGTGTTCAGCCATTTTGAGACCTAAAAGCAAATATACCTCAGAGATAATGATTATTTAAATTCTGGGTTCATAGAGATAAAACTGTCTTTGACATAAGGAGTATGTATATAGTAGCCAAGAATTCTATCATTGTATTTCACACTCATTTTGTTTTTGAAAAATCTCTTATCATGTTTGCGATCCCACATACCACAGTGAACTTGGAGACATTTGTTAGCTGAAGTTCTCTGGAATTTCACTCTCATGCCATCCTTAAATGATATTTTATAGAAATGTGCTCAAGAAAAACAGTATTCTAATGAAACCTTCCTGGGACTTCCATTCATAAATCCATTCTGTGCCTAATGGTATATAGTGTCGTGATTCTTATTATAGCACAGTACTGATGTCCTTCCCTTTTAGACTTTTCATGTATTTTTAATTTTAAAATATTCTTAATTTCTTTGAACTTAAGTTTGAAAATGTGACTAGCATTTTTTTTCCAAGCAATGGAAGTTGGATAATATTTTACTAAGTTATTTTGTTTTTAAGCATTGACTGTAGGTGAGATTCTTGATATGAGTTTGAAAATTCTTAAACTAACTTGTCTAAATCTGTTTCTACACCACACACACACACACACACACACACACACACACATACTCTTCTTGTTTTCAGACAAGGCATACACACCCAAAGGAATACTGCTTTTCTCATTCAAGGGACATCCCAATGTATCAATACCACAGTGACCATTTTATTCTATTTTAAATGGAAACCTATAATTTATTTTAAATGGAAACATAGTATCTTAATGGATGCCCAGATCCCTGGATTGGCACGATCCGGAGGAGGGCATGGCAACCCAGTCCAGTATTCTGGTCATGAAGAATATTCAGGTGTTACAGCTGAGAAGCTGGTTCTATGCTGCTACTGCTGCTAAGTCGCTTCAGTAGTGTCCGACTCTGTGCGACCCCAGAGATGGCAGCCTACCAGGCTCTTCTGTCCCTGGGATTCTCCAGGCAAGAACACTGGAGTGGGTTGCCATTTCCTTCTCCAATGCATGAGAGTGAAAAGTGAAAGTGAAGTCGCTCAGTCATGTCCGACTATTCGAGATCCCATGGACTGCAGCCCACCAGGCTCCTCTGTCCATGGGACTTTCCAAGCAAGAGTACTGGAGTGGGGTGCCATTGCCTTCTCTGAGCTGGTTCTATATCGTCATGCAAGTAACTTGACCTTTTGGGACCACATGAGGTACTATGATCCTGTTTGTGTAGTTTAAAGTGACACTCTTATTTTCTGAAAGAAAAAACAAATTGTTTACCTCGGTAGCATCAAGTTCAAACATTCATGAGGTGTCCTGTATAACTTTTTAAAGGATATTTAGTAAAAAGCAGTTCATTAGGTGGAAATCATCATCCTAAAGTTTTATAGTTCTGGTCAAATCAGTAATATTGAGGCTATATACCATGACCAGAATTACTGAGAATACAATTGTGGAGGGCTTTCAGTTATCAGTTGACATTTCTCCCCTCTCCAGGTAGTCCAAGATTTTAAGTTATTATGCCTCTGTAGACTCGGCTGCTGGTGAAGGGAATTTTTAGCTCACTGCCGCTAGAGACTTCACACAGTTAAAAGGAGAGGGGTACAATGTTTTCATGATTGTCAGATTGAATTTGAATTGAATTCCAGTGTGGAGAACTGCTTGGATACATTAACCGAAACTTTTACTGTGTAAAATTTTCCCTGTGGTAGTACAAGGTCAAATCACATGCAGTATCATTTTTTTTTTCATTTAGATGTAGAGAGTAATTCAACTGGGAGAGATTGGCAGTGATGGTGGCATCTCATTCCTAAGGGCTAGGAATATTTATATCTGTGTGTGTGTGTGTACATATGTATATGTGTTCTTCTGGTACCAGTTATATGTATCTAATGTCTACAGTAATTTGGAAGTTCTCCAATACCTAATATCAAATATGTTTTTAAAGCTGAGAGAATAGAAACAGCTATGAATTGTTGAAATAGCTATGAATGTTGTCAAACAGGCCCAGTGCTTTTCACCTATTACCAAGTTATGGAAATAACACATTGGGAAAATTTTCAGCAGCATGAAAGTGTATCTCATGGCATTAGTTTGAGCTTTTCTAGTGAGATTTTTTTATATTTCCCAGCTAAAGTCAGTGGAGGCCAAATTTTCCATCAAATGCCACTTCTGGGTGGGTTGTTTTTTAAGACTGTAATGTCAGTCTCTTCTCACGGGTCAAATTTTCCTAAGACTTCTAGCTCTTTGTAAGCCTGAGTTTGGAAATCTTAAGCAATTATTTTCAGCAAAATTTGGAATCCCTAAGACAGCATTATGTCACCAGTTTCTTGGGTTAGAATTATCCTCTATTCTTTACCTTTGGACTGCCTACTTTTATCTCCATTAACCTTTTGGCTTGAGTATAAACATTTATTGAAGGCTACCTCCTTTGTCGGTCCAGTAACTCCAAAGGTTAGTGAGAAGTGGATGCTAGTTTGACCTCTTTTATCCACATTAGATGATTCTAATTATTCCTAAGAAATGACACTTCTGACCCATTTTGTCCTTGTCAAGTTTGTCTAGTTGTAGACTGTCTAAGTATGAAACTCTGGGTTCAACAGTGTCCAGGAGTGCAGATTTTTCTTAAACTTACAAAGCAGAGCCTCAGAAGCACACACTATTTCTTTTTCTTTTTAAAACATTCCAGCTTAACTGAAATTCAGGTTCCCATTATATCTTAAATTGGTCACCAAAAGAGACTGCCTGGATATAAAGTACAAACTGTAACCTGTAAAACCCTATGGGTTATTTCAATACAGAAAAAAAAAAAAATGAAGAAAACCTGTGTATAAATGAGGATGAGCTAGGTTTTGCTGAGGTTGCAAGCAACCCTAATATTGCAATAGTTTTTTTTTTTTTTTTTTTTTTGCATGAAAAAAGTTCCCTGGGACTTTCCTTTTGGTCCAGTGGTTCAGATTCTGTGCTCCCAGTGCAGGGGACCCAGATTCAACCCCTGCTCAGGGAATTAGGTCCTGTGTGCTGCAAGGAGGATGCTGGTGCCACAACTAAGACCTAGCAGGGCCAAATGCATTTTTTTGAAGTTTCTTTCTCATATTACATGGCCTCTGTGGTTAGGAGGTCTTCCTTCTTTACATGCTTGACAGTCGCTTCAACAGAGGCAAGGCATGATGGTGAGTCCATTGGTCTTACAGCTCCTTTGTAAAAGGGACGTGAATCACTCAATTTCATTGGTGGAGTGAAGTCATATATTCCTATACCTAAATTTAAAAGAGACCTGCGAAATAGAGAGGTGGAAATAATTAATCAATAACAATAGTGACTACCACCATTTTTAAATTGGATCATAGCTTTTGTCTTGACTTCTGTCCTAATCCCTATAAACATTACCAGTGTCTGAGAAATAGGAATTCTGGAAGCACTCTTTGCACATTTTAATTTATTTATTCATGTAGGTAGTCGGTACAAGTCTGCACTGTATCTGTGGTGTATAAAGCACCATAGTGGTCACTTGATAAGACAACTTTTGAGGTAGAAATCGTTATCCCCATTTTACAGATACTTATCCTGAAATTCAGGATGTTTAACTGATTTTCCGGTCCCAGAGTCTGCCAATAGCCGTATCAGGATTATAGCCTAGATCATCTCAATGCAAGGACAGTAATGCCCTTTCTGTCACGTGTCAACTATAAAGTTAATAGTGAATCATAAAATGTTTTAAATACCCAGTTATAGAAACAAAAAATATTGGTTACCACTGTATTCTTCATACTTTAAGGGAAAAATATTAAATATATCTGATGATTGTGGAATAACAATGTATGTTTGGTATTTTTCCAACTAAGAGTTCTTTCACACTTTTGATAAGGAAATTATTTTTTAAACTGTAAGTCAGTACATTTGAATGTTTTTTGTATTAGTTTTCTTTTGCTGCCAAGACAAATAGTCAAAAACTTGGGGACTTAAAACACATAGGTACTATATTAAAGTTCTACCCAGATGGTGCTAATGGTAAAGAACCCACCTGCCATTGCAGGAAACATAAAGACATGGGTTTGAACCCTGGGTCGGGAAGATTGCCCTGCAGAAGGAAATGACAACCCACTTCATATTCTTGCCTGGAAAATCCCGTGGACAGAGGAGCCTGGCGGGCCATGGTCCATTGGGTTGCAAAGTTTTGGCTATAGTCCAAGAGTCAGACATGACTGGAGCACTTAGCATGCATGCATACATCAGAAATCCAGTAGGGGTATCACCAAACTAAAATCAATTTGTCAGCAGGATGCATTCCTTTCTAGAGGTTCTAGGGAAGAATCTCTTTCCTGCTTGTTGAGGTTGTTGGCAGATTTAGTTCCCTAAGGCCACAGAACTGAAATCCCTCTTTTCCTCCCTTCCTTCAATTGAGGCCCGTTCCCAGTTTCTAGACCCCAACACATGCAGTTCATCACTGCAGTGCGCCCTCTTCAAAGGGCGAGAGGCAGGTGGAATCCTTTTCATGTCAAATTTCTTTGACTACTGTTTTGCCTTTCCCTTCTACTTTTAGAAACTTGTGCTTAGATTGGGTCCATGTGGGTAATCTAGGGTCCTGTCACCATATCATAACTCTAAGTCTTAAGCATATTCTTCAAATCCATTTTGCCAAGTAAAATAACATATTCACATGTTCCAAGAGATCAGGGTGTTCATGTTTTGGGCCCTACCATACATTTTACATCCATTCTCTTTTGCCAACATGTTGTACCAATTGTATCCCACCTCTATAGGATGCTAGATAAACATTTTGGTTTCACTTTATTCATTTGTGAAATTATGGAATTAAACTCACTGAATTTTAAAGTTGATTCTGGCCCTTAACATTCTAGACTTGTATGAATCCTTATGGTAGAGATACGGGAAAGTAAACCTAATGATCAATGTGGATATTATTGTTATTTTCTATTCATGGATTTTGCTAGAGTGTAGATTTCGTATAATCCTGACTAACACCTTCCTTCTCACACTTGGTAATCTTCTTTGGAGGCAGTCAATCTCTACAAAAGTTGACTTCTTCAGAAAGAAATTGACTTGCCTCCTCAAAACTGTAATAACTGGTCCCTTGAGATGTATTTTATCTACTTATTCTTTACAGCTTGAGTATAGCTTTCACAGTGTTTCTTTCCTACATTTTTGCTTTTGCCTTATTGATTTGGAGTCAAATAAATTGTTTTCCTTTCAATTCAGTTCTTGAAATGTCAGCTTCTTCCTGAGCCCAGGCATAATAAAGGTTTGCCAACGTTTTAAAAGATACAATGCCTAACTTGCCATTAAGAATAGATATCAAATAACTATACGTATTTGTGCCACAAAGTCAAATCCTCTAAATCTTAATTTTCTTATGTAGAAAAAAAAAATGGAGAAAAGGTTAATACCTAACTTCCAGAGTTGTAAAAATCAAATAAGATAATTCAGGAGAAGTATTTAGCAAGTGTTTCATGGATGTGAACCATTAATACTGTTTTGGACTAGGAGCTGCAGGGATGGACAGGTCATCTGAGTTTGCCCAGGACTTGCACTAAAAGTTCAGCATCCTGGGAAACCCTTCAGTCTTAGGAAAATCTGACAGTTGGTCACCCTCGGAGCAGTAGTGTTTGGAAACAGAGCTAAATATAAATATGGGCTTCATCTTCAACCTAAAGGAAATTATTTAATCTTTGAGGTGCAATATCTTTATCTGAAAATGTATGTGAGGACTGTAAGTAGGAGGTTTTGCCCAAGTAGCAGCAACAGTAGTAACCTTATTCTTCCTGCTTAAAACATCTTTACCGTCTTCCTTTTGCTGTAAGTTTTAGGCACAAAAAAAAGTTTTGCTATGAAAAGGTCTTTCAAGATCTGTTTCTAACCTGCTTTTCTAGACACATATGCTGTTATGGTTCTTTGGCTTATCAATAGTGATAATGATAGTATCAGTGATGATTCCAGTGGTGACAGGAAGCTATTTCCTGTGAATGCTGTGCTCAGTTGTGTCCAACTCTTTACGACCCAAGGACTGTAGCCCACCAGGCTCCTCTGTCCCTGGGTTTTCCCAGACAAGAATAATGGAGTGGGTTGCCATTTCCTATTCCAGGGCATCTTCCCGACCCAGGGATCGAACCCACGCCTCTTGTGTCTCCTGCATTGGCAGGTGGATTATTCACCACTGTGCCACCGGGGAAACCCTACTGTTACCTAGGGCTTTCTGTATATGAAGAACAGCTATAAAGACTTTATATAAGAACTGAAACCAAAGAACCCCAGAACTAGTCACTATTTCCTGTACCTACCACTCTTATACACTGCTCAGACTTTGTCCAGGGCCATTACCAGCAAAGGCAAATTCTTCCTATCTGCCCTTCAAGAGGGAACTTCCCTGATGGCTTAGCAAGAGAATTCGCATGCAATACAGGAGACACAGGTTTGATGCCTGGGTCAGGGAGATCCCCTGGAGTAACAAATGGCAGCCCACTCCAATGTTCTTGCTCAGAGGAGCCTGGTGGGCTACAGTCCATGAGGTTGCAAAGATCTGGGCACAGCTGAGCATGAGCATGACACTTCAAGATCCTGTCCCAAGAGTCCACAGGACAGGATGCTTGCCCTTCATTGACCCCAAAACAGTTTACACATGACTTTGCACCCCCTCCCTGATACTTTCTGCCTTACAGTAAACTTGCTTTAATATACCTATATCCTTCACTGAAAAAGCCCCGCTCCTATTCCTAGCACCAAGCACAAGACTGAATCAGTAGGTTCCTTTGTGAAATGAATGAAAGACTGTGATATTGGCAGATCAGTTGATTTACTTTACAGCAAAAGATCCCCTCAAGAATTTGTGATCAATATTTAGTTTTCATATTATCTATGGAAAATTATAAAAACTGATTTACTGTGTCAAAATGCATGTGGCCTTAAGAACTATGGCATACAAAGATTACATCATTTAAAATGCATGTCTTTCTCATGGAATAAGAGACTACAGTATAAATGAACCAGGTGCCTATTGTTGAAGTCTGTTATTTAAGATCAGAAGAGAGAAGAAGTTACAAATAACACCACTAAATACCCCATGGGCAGGTTTAGGGAAATGGTAGAGTCTCTCTTGTGACTTGTTCTGCTTATGATTTGGAGACCTGCTGACCCTGATCTATAGACTTTCCTGCTTCTCTAGTAGTACAAGGAGCTGAAATATACACAGTTGAGACCTATTATTTAATTGTTTATCAGTCACTACCATTTCAGATTGAAGAAGCTTGAAAAAAGAAAATCATTCAATTGTGTCCGACTCTTTGCTACCCCATAGAATACAGTCCATGGAATTCTCCAGGCCAGGATGCTTCTCCAGGGGATCTTCCCAACCCAGGGACTTAACCCAGGTCTCCTGCAGTGCAGGCAGATTCTTTACCAGCTGAGCCACCAGGGAAGCCCAAGAATACTGGAGTGGGTAGCCTATTCCTTCTGCAGCAGATCTTCCAGACCTAGTAGAACCAGAGTCTCCTGCGTGGCAGGCAGATTCTTTACCAGCGGAGCTACCAAGAAAACCCTTGAAGAAGCTTACTTATTCTCAAATTATATTTTGAAAATGGAAAAACAAGATCATCACTTAGACTAATAACCAGAGGGATAACTTGATAACCCTTTTCCTAGATTGTTTTAAAAAGTTGTAATATGAAATTGCTTTCTTCCCATGGGGCTTTCAGATAACTGTTTCACATGGTTTTACTTTCCAAATATTGAGATAGATAGTTGAAAATTAAAGATTTCAAAATGAATTAAAGTATGGCTATAAAAGGGCTTCCCTGGTGGCTCAGATTGTTAAGAATCTTCCTGTAATACAGGAGACCCAGGTTCAATCCCTGGGTTGGGAAGATCCTCTGGAGAAGGGAATGGCAACCCACTCCCGTATTCTTGCCTGGAGAGTTCCACAGACAGAGGAGCCTGGTGGGCTACAGTCCATGGGGTTGCAAAGAGTTGGACGTGACTAAGTGACTAACATACTAACTTGACTCTGAAAAATCAGTATACTAGTATTTCTTAGGGTTGGTCCAGCTTGCCACCTCCTGTTTTAATATTTGAAATATTTTTAGAGTTATTTTTAAGTTTGTCCACCATGGTTGATTTTTCCATTAAGTATATTTTATGGTAGTTTTACCTTTTACAATATAATTGATATGTCAAAAATGGGTTAGCATTGATTTGATGCATAGCTTTTAATATGTCTTTGCAGTATCAATAAATCTGTAATATATGCACTATCATTGTTGTCATTTGGCCAGTGAAATGAGGTCTCTGGACTCCTGAGAGATTTGAAATGGCTAGATTATGTAGAACTCCTCCAGTGAATACTTCCTAATGCCAATTTGGGAAATTTGTGACACGTTAGCAAATCCCCAAATGGGCGGAGGTGTCTTCTGCAGGATCATATCTAGGTGAAAATTTAGTTCAAAAATTACCTTGAGACCCTTGTATTGTACTCTGTGTTGTGGTTTTATGATAGTTAATATACAGAACATGGGCAGGTGAATGATAAACATCTGAATTCACAGAGCCGGTTCACTCTGACTCATCCGGAAACACTAGTTTTGCTCAGACTTACTTATTTCCTCCCTGGTTGATTTCCTGCCATGTTAACATAAAGACAAATAATTTGGGTACCAAACAGCCTAAAATGATGAACCTTATTTTTAAAATGTACACTGAAAATATTTTGTTAGAACTAGAGCACATGTCTCCCTGCTTCTGTGCTTCTCAGAGCAAGGAATTGTCATGCTTTAGTTGCTCTGCATCTGAATTTATTCCCAGTTTCTCTTTTATAGTCTTTTTGGAGACAGTGTATAGTGAGTCATTAGCATTAATATTATTTCAGTTTCAGTCAGGCTGCATATCCATACTTAGACAAGGGTGCTCGGTGGATTTCATTATTCATTCAGAATAAATTCCTACTCTAATATAAATGTTGCTCAGGATAGAGCTTTGAAATGGATCCTGATTCTTTAAATTCTTTCCTGTCTGTTTCAGGAAATAGTGAGATCCTGTTGATAATAAAGTACAATGTGTCTAAAGTTCACTTCTAAACACTCTGCTCTTTGCAATGAAAGTCATCTGCATTCTCTTTATAATTCAGAGCCGCAAGAGATCTGTCTAATCTTAGAGATCTGATCCAGTATCATTTAGGGAAAAAAAAAAATCTTGATAATAATTCTACCATTCAGATTAGTGAAAGCAGTAAAGCTTTACAGCTTCTGTCGTCTTAAAAAAGATATCATGAGACGGGGGAATAGGACTTGGATTATGGTTTGGGAGATTTAGTTATTTGGGAAAATAAAATGATTAGTACTGTTATTATTCAAGTTTGTAATCAACGAAAGCAAATGGCATCTGTTTGTTATCATTCTTTCTACAGAAGACAAAGGCTCAGGTCCCGATGGTGCTGACTGCTGGTCCCAAGTGGCTGCTGGATGTGACTTGGCAAGGAGTGGAAGACAACAAAAACAACTGCATTGTGTACAGCAAAGGTAACTGCTAGAGCCTTTCGCTCATGCTTTGGAGGTATTGAAACCTGAGCGTTGCAGAACAGCACCAATGAGCTGGAAGGGGAGTACAAAGTAAAATGGGATCCTCTCTCCTCCTTTTTCCCTTGTGCATCTCCCTAACCTGTATTTTCAGCAAAGACTACCGATTGTTTCTGGTTTTTTCCCCCTGTTCAGCATAAAACAAAAGGTGTTAGGCCTGTACTTGGCACCATGCACGTTCACCTCACCACGGATTTGAGTGTCTTGACTAGTACCTTCCTCGCCGTTACTTTTATTGATAGCAGGTTTGATGAGATCTCAGTTTCCTCTCTGAGGCATTATGCATCAAAAAGTAAATTCCTTTTGAAATGTAGCAGTCCGTGTCAGGGTGTCAAGGTGCGTGCTCCAGGAGGCACTGAATTCTGTGTCTCTTGAAATCACACAGAATGAGAGCAGAGCTGAAAAGGAAGCCATTGCAAAGACTGAGAATTCCTCCCCATGGTGATTTCTGAAGGGCAGGAGGCAAATGGGAGAGAGGAAGCGATGGCTTGCAGAGCTTTGCCTTTGATTTGCTCAGTGTGGCATCAGCCTAGACTGCGTCACACAGCTACACCCAGGCTATAAAGGAACCGCCGCTCCCTGACACACGTCGTGGGACGGGCTCCCCCAGACTCAGGCCCCTCTGCGTGTGTGATGTGGTTTGCTGCACTTTCCTCCATATTCAAGTTCTGGGCCCAAGCTCCGTGCTTGGAGAGTGAAATCCCTAATCTCGCTTCTTCGTAAATACTGCAAAACCTTGTGCTTCTCATGTTTAATTTCTTTTCGCTTTCTTTTTTAACCAAATAGACCTACTGAGATCAAAGATGTGTTTGCACATTGAACCTAGAAACCATGAAAGCATACAAGGGAACAAGCAAATAAGCACCCCTATCAATATATTAACATATAAAACACTAATCATAACATCAAAGACTCTTAAAAACTTGCTAGAAACAATTACAACTTGTTCCTATAATCATTACAATTTGTACACTTATAAGAGGATTGCCTTTAAACTACTATAAGCCTTTGAAAGTTGAAACACCGGAAAGAGAGAATTTGCAAGCTAAAAAAACAATCTGCACACCAGGATCTGATTATATTCCTTTTCCTTCTGTAATTGCTGGTCCCATACCCACTTATTTTCTAACCCCAAATACCTGTGGTATGCTGGTGGGAGCTTTTAGCTAGAAGGGAAGTGAGATTTTCCCAGGATATGTCACTATGTTCTATCAAAATGGAAAGCAGTATTACAGTGAACCAGCTTGCCAGTGTCCACATTCAGAATGCAAACCACAGAAACGACGGCTTGGAGTGTAGGACCAATGATTGGGAATAAATTTTTGTTGTACAATGTCTTATCTCTATGATGGCGATATAACGTGGAGGAACCAAGAGGCAGTTGTTGTTCTACCATGATCCAAATTCATTACATGTTTAAATCAGGCATTCTTTTAGAAGAGAAGATTGTTATATTGTTACATAAGGGGAAAAGCTATAACAAAATTGTAATTCTGTGCTCTGTGGAGTACTTTACTTTGAACATATTTGTGTGTTTGGTTTTGTGTGTGTGTGTGTGTGTGTGTGTGTTTTATAGTTAGATATATCTGAATCCTCCTAGTAATAAACAATTGGGAATAATTTGCAGAAGCTTATTAATTAACTCATAAAGCATGGCTTAAGCCCAACTGTGTGCTCAGTTTGTACATAGATAATAACAGCTACCCTTTATTAAGCACCCCCCAATCCTCTCCTTGGTACTCCCATACCAAATTCTATGCACTTCCCTCATTGCTCTCTTCACCTCATTTTATGGTCATTTTATATGTTAGAAAAAGAAAAAGTTGTAAAAAGTTAGCTATTATTGCCTGCCTTTGCAATCTACTCAATATGAATTCCTAATATACAATACAATAGTTTTTAACCTACAAAAGGTAACTTGATATTGTTCAACTTACAAGACCAGTTTTGGGTATTGCAATTCAAATAACAAGGACCGCAGTAACTACTGTATATGCATTATTTCATTTAATCATCATTTAATACCTCCTAGTAGGTAATTAACATCGTACTCAATTTTACAAAAAGTGAACTTGAGACGTGGCTAGATTAGGTATTTGTCATGGTCACGTAGCTGTGTCTCAGTTTCACTTTTTTAAAAAAGTTTTGTGGTATCCTTGATTTACAATGTTGTGTTAATTTCTGGTGTACAGCAAAGTGATTCAGTTACACATATATATTTCTTTAATATTCTACTAACTGTTTAAAGTGGGGTGCAAACACATATCTGTCTAATTGAGGGTCTGAGTTATACATATTAGAATAAGTGCTCCCTGCTTTAAGGTTTCAAACAGCTAGATGAGATAGGTAATATGCTTCTCATTTTACACAACCTGACGTTGTAAGTGGCTCAGAGCAGTAGTATGGTTGTCTCTGTTCATGGAGAGCTAACAGAGAACCAAATTTGAATCCAGGTTTTGATAATTCCAAATCCTGTACTCTCTGAACTGTATGACTACCTTTCCCCTTGACACTATTCCATGCTGAGTAAATTCTCTTATACTACTTAGGCATTTCAGAGTACTATAATACTCTGAAATCACAGAGTATTATAATATGGCACTTTCCAAAGTGCATTTCACATAACCCTAAGATTAAAGGAAAGGTCAAATATTGCCTATTTTGGCCTCTCTTGAAAACTCACAAGGCCTGCTGGTATTAATGCTCTGAGAAGTCCTGTAGTGAAATAAAACAAAAGTCTTTGTAATTCATTTGACTGTATGATATACGAACATTTTTTCTATGGAGATCCTTAGGAACATTGGAATTAGTGCTCTGGGTGACACCACTTGGGAAAACTCTGCTGTAGACTCTACTCTGATCCCCTAGATGGGCTTCAGAGGCCTGATGCTAATTGCTAGTAATCAGATAGCCTTCGGAGGAAGGGGATAGTTCACTCAGATTTCTGTGAATACCTCAGTATTCTAGGATTATACTAGGGATTGTTCACATTGTGGAAAATAGGACCCCAGGAATCACTGCTACCAGGACTGCGTGGGCTCTGACGCCTTCTGTCTTCACAGACTGTGGGTATGATTCTTGTTGTTGGTCAGTCACTTAGTCATGTCCAATTCTTTGCAACCCCATGGATTGTAGTCCGCCAGGCTCCTGTCTATGGAATTCTCCAGGCAAGAATACTGGAGTGGGTTGCCATTTCCTTCTCCAGAGGATCTTCCCAACCCAGGGATCAAACCCGTGGC
>NW_011495050.1:16647384-16647477 GCF_000754665.1 Bison bison bison | reverse complement strand
AGTAGTACTGGAGTTTCAGCTTTAGCATCATTCCTTCCAAAGAACACCCAGGGCTGATCTCCTTCAGAATGGACTGGTTGGATCTCCTTGCAG
>NW_011495050.1:16609409-16646462 GCF_000754665.1 Bison bison bison | reverse complement strand
TATACAAAAGCACAATATTATTGGAAAAAAAAAAAAACAACAACAACTATTGCTTGATGGATCCTTGAGCAAATCACTTTTCCTCTTTAAATCATATCTCCTTAGCTGTAAAAATGAAGTAGCAATGGCCATCTCACAGGATTTTTGTGAAGACTCATCCATTCACATAACTGCATTTGTTGTCATAAATATTATATTGCAGGTGATCTTATTCTCAGTCCTGTTTGCCCTTTTGGTTATATGTCAGCACAAATTTAGGGAAAATGAAGCCAGGCCTCCACACTGGCATCAAACAAGTGTGCAAAGAAAGATGGTCATCTGATTCCAGATGTATAGCCAAGAATTCCTTGAGTCCCACTTAGTCCCTGTGAAACCACAGTATCTACAGAGACCTGTATTACGGAATCAGAGGCCAGAAGCCTTTGCCCAAAGATAAATTTTTCCCCTTGGGCACATGATATTTCTAATGAAAGTCTTATTTAAAATGCTAGTGTAAAGATAATGATGATAACATTAAAGCAAGCAATAGCAGTTACCATTTATTAAGCACTTATCCCTATGCCAGGCATGGTTTTAAGCTCTTTACATATGTTTTCTGATTTACCATTTAGAAAGTTATGATGTAAGCAGGATTATTCCCACTTTACAGATGAGGAAACTCAAGTTTGGGGCTTCCCAAGTGGTGCTAGTGGTAAAGAACCCCCCTGCCAATGCAGGAGACGAAAGGGATGAATGTTCGATCCCTGAGTTGGAAAGATCCCTGGAGGAGGGCATGGCAACCCACTCCAGTGTTCTTGCCTGGAGAATCCCCATGGACAGAGGAGCCTTGGCAGGCTATAGTCCATAGGGTCTCAAAAAGTTGGACACGACTGAAGTGGCTTAGCACACGCACAAACACAAACCCAAGTTTAGGTAAGTTAAATAATTCAAGGATATATAGATCATAAGTGATGAAATTTGGATTCAGTCTTGAGTATGTTGACCTTGAATCCTAATTAGCACAATTAGCAGAGTTTGGAAGATACCATTTACTAAGCCAAGATTGTAAGGTATTGGTCTTCCTCACAAATTCGCATACGTATTAATCAGCAAAACTTTTCCCCCCTCATTCTGTGATTTGGTTTTTCAGAAAAAGTTTTCCAGAACTAAAACAGCAGTGACAGCAGTACCTTCTGCTGATCTCTCTGTTGCTTTGAAGACCACAGGAATTTAAAGTCGTGTAGAAGACTAATCTCCAATATCTTTCTATGACCATCTTCAAAGTTCTGATTTTGCTTGTTCACACAAATGTAACGACGCAGTTAATTCAGTTAATCCCTGATTGGCTGAGTACTATGTTCAAGGTACTATGAAATAATGACAGTAATTCTAATACGACCTAACTCTGGTGAGCAACTTTCTATACACTGACTAAATTGATCAACTGTTTAAAACAAAGATCTGTCATTGTGAAGGACCCTTGCAAAGGTCTGGACTATTTTACAGCTTAAAATAGAGTATCTGTTGCATGTTCCTAGAATTTTGAAACAACAGCCTTGTCCAACTTAGCACCCAGTTTTCCTAACTAGCCTACAAGTTCATATTTACCTTAAAGGACCTAAGTCTATGTGAGTAAGAAAGTAATTTGAAAAGAAAAAATTGTGCTCATATTTAAGTATTTATTTAACCATTTTGTAGTTCATAGAAAATGTATAAGAGGGTGGGTGCCTGAACCAAATATTTAGCAGCAGGAATTATAAAATCATAAGGCGATTAAGTTAGCTAGTCGCAGAATTCCAATATTGCTTTTGAAATGACTTCAGGATATAGGAGGTACTAAGGTTATTATCTGTTATCAGGAATACAGTGGAATTGTACAACTGGATAATAACCAAACAAACTGACACAATGTAAAATTACATTATCAGTGTGTTAAAACAAAATTGCGCCCTAAAGGAGTCCACATGCCAGCTCAGAGCTGCAGTGTAATTATGCTTAACTCTGATAATTAAAATACAGCGGAGATCAACAGAATCATTTTCATTAAGAAAATTATTAATGATGGTGGTATAACAGTAATTGATTGCAGAGCACCACAGGATAACGCGATGCCGAAAACCCAACATGTTTCATGAACATCTGAGGCTTTTTCCGGTTATGTTCTCTAAGAATGAGAGATGTTTGGAGGGGTAAGCAATTTATTATGCCTGTTCTAGGAATCAGTGATTGTAAAAATGGTTGCTTTAGAAAACCATCGTTTTGATTCAAATTGTCATTTCTGAGGGGGTCTTAAGGTCAAGGCAAGTGACCCCACCAGTGAATGTGTTATTTACAATGGAGCTGTCTGTTGCAAATTGCAGAATGACAGCAACTTCAGCAAATATCGGGCCTTCTGCCATTTCCATTTTTTACTATGCATTTACTGTTTTTACAATTATATTAGTGATTTACTGATGTTATTTCAGTGTGAATCTGGTCATACTGAATAGTTTATGTCCTGAGTTGTTATTAATGTGTGCTATTTGATGTGAAAAAATACACTTGTTTTCATATCCACATCACTGTGAGTTTCCTTAATGAAATGTTGGTAAATAATCCTGCACGATAATACCATTAATTATTTCCATGGATTAGATGCATTCTCATATGTTGGAGAAAATATATCCTAAACCATCCTGATCCATTCATGAATGAAGCTTCTGTCTCTTAGGGGTAAAAACCCAGGTAGGATGTTGGCAAATGATAAGAACTAAGAATATATCAGTTTCATAAGTATAAAAATGAAAAATGAAGAGTGGGGTCTTTTGAGAGGTGACTCACTATCATTCAAGGATGTTAGCTTGTCATTCAAAGTGATGCTAATCTTGAAAGCTACCCCCAAAAGTATCTTTGTCAGCTAAAATGAGGGACAACTCTTTAGGGAATGTTTTCAGAGTAAGATATTGTGAATAATTCTTTAAAACAGTGTATTACATAAAAAAAGTTATTATATTATAATTTCAACTAAAAAAGGAGAATATGAGGTTTTGTGCCTAGTATGATTATATTTTAAAATATATATGTACAGTGAAACACACGAAAAGAAATAGCTTGAAACTATAAAAGTATTTCTGTAAAGGTGATGTGGTTTGGTAAAAATTTTTGTATTCCTATTTTATAGTTTTCTTCACTTTATTTTTCTTATATAATTCAAGAAAAATATTTGGAAATGAAAATTGCTTTTTGTTTTAACTACATTCCAGCTCTTCCTTTTATACAATTCAAGTTAAAAGAACAAAAATCTTTGCCTTACCCATGAAATCCCTCATCCCTGGAAATTAAATTATTTTCTAGTGATACATATTTTTCTTTAGTGTCTCTATAAATGTCCTGGCACTTTGTATTTCGTAAGATAATTTTTCCAAATAAAATAAAAGTAACTGAGCACGTGCTCTGCACATGATACAGCCCAGGTGTCGTGAGGGGTACAGAGGAACATGAAACACACCCCTGAGTTAAGGGGTTTATTGAAAGAGCTTAATTAATGGAGGTTGCATAAGACTGAGTTCTGTCTTACATGACCAAGGCAAAGTTGATAGAGGATGGGAAATTTTAGTCAGATATTGAAAGTTGAATACATATTTGAGAAAAGGGGAAGGCATTGGGGGAGGTTGAGATTCTGTGTCTGAAAGTTTACAGGCCACGAAAGTGTCAGTCTTTAGTCAGAGCAGAGAATTTGCAAACAAGACCAGTGAGAGGCAAGCCTGCGAATGTTTCTGAGGGTCCGGTTGTGTGTTCAGTTGAGTGCTCAGTCTGAAGACCTCATCATGGAAATGGTAGGGAGCTACAGAAAGTTCTGAGGCACACGTGATCACACTGGCATTTTAGTAAGATTATTGATTATCGTGTCAAAGGTGAAGCTCAGATCCATCCTTTAATTAAAAAACAAGACTTTAGCTGTCAAGAAAAGAATGTTGGTAGCTACATCCTTCTAGAAGATAATATAAATCTTCAGCTTTTTCTCCACTCATTACCTGACTCCAACAGTTCTTCAACAGCAAATAAACGTCTGATGCTCTTACCTCTTCACCACCATTGTCCTGCCCAGCAGCCCCTGTCCTTACTTCCAGAGGACCTGGCTTGGATTCCATGAGTCCATCATTCTAATTACTTTCTTGTACCCACTCTGGCCTTTACTGCCCTGAATACCCTCTTCCTAATCAATCAATCTCTGCACCTTCCCCTCACTTAATCCAAGCAGCAGAAGTTAGGGGAAGTAGTATTTATAAAGGATGCCTGGTCCACAAAGAATGCTATATAAGGTGTGGTCAGAATGAAACAATGAACCATCACCACCACTAACAACAAAGCTACAACAACAGAAACCAATGCTGACCAGTTTACATTTGAACACCAAGTGAATGTGAACCCTCAGAGTAAGGAGCCCGTCTACTCAGATCTTCCTTCCAAATTCATCTTCAGAGTGACTGTGTTGGATTTCTGTCTCCCCAGATATATTCCATCCCCTAATAAATAATGACCTTGCTCCTTGTTTCCCAGATAAAATGGAAAAGTGAAAAGGAAAATATAACCCCGCAAGGAATAGCTTCCTTTTGCAGTGTCTGATTACAAGAATCAATATGGCCCTAGAGACCAAGTCTGACCCACTGGTTTTTGTACGTAAAGTTTGATTGGAATACAGCTACCATGATTTGTTTGTATATTTTGTCTGTAGCTACTTTCACACTGTAACATCAGAGTTGAGTAATTGTGGTAGAGACCATTTAGCCTGCAAAACCTCAAGCGTTCACTGTTTGGCCCTTTATAGGAAAAGCATGGGCCACACCTGAACTAAGCCCACAAGGTTACTCCCTTGGCCTAAGAGATCCTACGTGGTCTGTCCTGGATACTTCTTTGGGTTTATTTACTGCTGCTCTCCAACTGTCCTGTTCCAGTGGCTCAGGCCCTTGCTTTTATTTGAAAATACGAAGAATGCCTCTGCCTCAGGGCCTTGGCACTGTGCCCTGCTGTGCCCCCACGTTGGTCCCTCTCTTGCCTCATTTGAAACTCTTTCCAAATAGTGCCTTCCCAGAGGGTGTGCCTAACTACTCTGTCTCTATTTCTCTCATTTTTCTCCACACTATTAGGCAGTTTAGGCTGCTATAACCAAATACCATTGGCTGGTAGCTGAACAAACTTCTCTCGCACAGTTCTGGAGGCTGGGAAGTTCAAGATCAAGGAGCAGGCAGATTTGGTGTGTGGTGAGGACCCATCTTCCTGGTTTAAAGATGGCCGCCTTCTTGTATCCGCATATGGTTGTGTGGCGGGGAGGCAGAGAGAGAGCGCGAGCTTCCTCCCTCATGTCTCTCATAAGGGCATCAGTCCCATGAAGTCTCCACCTTAATGGTCTAATTACCTCCCAAAGGCTTCACCTCTTGTACTATCACATAGGGCTTCAACATTAAAGTTTAGAGTTGGGGACACATTCAGTCCATAATATCTTTCTCATTTATCTTCATATTTGACATTTTAGAATTTATTTTAAAAATTTAGTGTCATCCTCCTATCCTTAGAATGTGAGTTCTTTAAGGACAGTAATTTTGTCTGCTTTTTTAGCTATCTATGATGCATAGTAGGTGCTCACTAAATATTTATGAAGGGATTAATGGGTAAGTGAATGACTTACAGATTTTTAAAACATGGAAATCAATATAAATTATGCATTTAATAGTGTTCTCCCAATCAGATAATCTGACTGTTGCACTTTCTGAGATGTGCTCAAACTTTATTCCTTAACTTCCTTAACTATTGAATTTTAACTTTCATATTTATAATGTACAGAATCTTTCCCTGACTGTAACCTTTTTTCAACACCTTGCTGTTTTTAGTATGGATATTCTTTCCTTTATCTCTGAAACTTGGAGGTAGAGGATAATTAGGAAATTGTATGTCCTGTGCATTCTTTCTTACTTTTTCCACCTGTATTTGTCCCTGTATTTAGTGTTGAAGCTTTCCTCAAGAGGCTGGAGATCCATATCTACTTTATCTACTTTACCATCATTTAAGAATGGGGCACTAAGGGCTGAATGCAAGAGCAGCCTGAGAAGGCAGAGCTTGTCAACTGGGGGGTCATAGGATGGTAACCTCGCCATGGTAATGATGTCTCCCTATGCAGTGTATGTAATGTTTTATCTTAGCACGATTAGCTTCTCTAGAGAATACCAGTCTCAGAGAACACCAGTCTCATCTCTGAGATAGATGAGCTTCATAGCCAGCAATCTGAGGACTTTGTGGGCAGACTAGACCAGGTGGTGTTTGAGGAAAGTCCTATCTCATTTTTGAGAATGTAGATGTTCCCTTAGTCTTCTAACTCTGGTGACACTGTAGTATAACCCTTGGCCGAGTATATTTCTCTATATCTAAAACCTCTGTTCCAGTTCTGCATAGACTAAGCCTCCATTTCCTAATAGAGTAGGAAAGGAATGTCAGTTAGCTCTGCAGGGAATGGCTGAGCAAGTGTAACTAACAGCTTCTTACTTGGAAAGCCAGTCCTGTACTGGCGCTTAGCTCCACTGCTCACCCTATCTTTCAAGGTGCCAGGTGTCTTTACTTTCTGATCTTTTCCAGGATTCTGCAGAATCAGTCTGCTTGCTACATGTTGGCCAGCTGCTCTTCGAATACTTGGATTTCAGCTTTCTGTGCTCTGGTGTGTCATCTATCACTCCATCAATTTGCTAGCTTCTAAGATGTTGTTGACTTCTGTTGCCTACTCTGCCCCATCTCTTTGCCCTTAGCATCTTTTCTTCTCTACTGTCATGTTAGTGAAAGGGAGAAGAAATAAATGCATGCAATCAATTCATCATACTTAACGGGAAGCCCTCTCTGCTTCCTTTCTTAGGTAAGCTTCTGCAAAGTTTTTTTTTTTTTTTGCATGCATTCTTTTAACTCTCTAAATTCCAGCATCTTCTGTCTTATTCAGTTTCTGCCTTCATGAATCCACTGGAGTTTGTCAGAGGTCTCCTATGGTTTACTTGTCAGCTTTTCACTCCACGAGGCTTGATCTGATTTATCCCTTTCCACACACAGGGCCAGGTTTCTCCATCACTGTCCAGCCACTAAATATTGTCATTCTGTAGTTTTCTTTCTTCTCATTTCTGTGTTTCCTGAAGCTTATCTCATCTAAATTTTTTAACTACCCTACTCCTTATAGTTTCATTTCTCGCTTATCCTTCACAGCTATGCTGTACAGCAAGTCCCCTATATACAAGTGAATTTCATTCCAAGGGTGCATTTGTAAGTCCAATTTGTTTGTAAGACCAACAAAGTTAGCCTAGGTACCCACCTAACACAATCAGCTATTTAGTACTGTACTGTAATAGGTATATAATACTTTTCATACAAACAGCATGTACATAAAAATCAAACACCAAAAATGAAGAAAACATTTTTAATCTTACAGTCCAGTGCCTTGAAAAGTACAGAAGTGCATACAGTACAACAGCTGGCATACAGGGGCTGACATGCACGTTCATATCTTTGAAAGCTCACAACTTGAAGCCCCTTCATATGTAAGGGGCTTGCTGTACTCCAAGTATTCTCAGTTATTTACAATTCCTTAGCTATTCCTTACTTGCTCATATCTGCCTTTATATATCATATTTCCCTTGCTTAATAACCTTCCCAACATCTTTGTCCTGGAAAGGGACATCATTCAAGACCTAGCAGGTATCAGGGCTTCTGAAAAGCCTTCTATGCCCTTCCCAGAGAGAGAGCTCCACCATCTGCACTGTCCCAGGTTGGTTGTGAACACCTCAGGTGCATTGATGTCATTTCTCACTTCTACTCCACAGATAATTCATAGAATATACTCACTGAATTTTTAATTGCTTTTAATGGGTATTAAGATGCATCCCTCAACGTAGTAAACTCTAGTAGGACTTGCTTTATTTTCAGAAATTACCAGTGTGAAAAATCATTTGAAAACCGATACTCAAAATGCTTTTCTCTCAATATCTAGAAAAGTATGTCTTAGCAAGATTTTTTTAATGCTAGAAAATCTAATATAGGGCTATTTCTTTGGAATGTCCTGTGTAAGCAAAGCATGCATTGTGCTACATCAGTTAGAATGAAGGTGTATAAAAGAATTTGGAAAAATTAGAATCTATATACATGCAAAAGATGCTGTCAAACCTTGGGATTTTATTTGATGTCTTTGCATAGCAGCCACGCCAGTTCCTTGGCTCCATTACTGCACAGGTCTTTCCAGGGTGACTGAACACACACACACACCACTTGACTTTCTCTCAACAAGCAGTAACTGTGTCTGCTGTTCCCACCTATCACTGGGGGAAAGTCAGCCAGACCTCAAGTCTTTGCTCTGAGACCTAAAATTGGAGACTTTTCATTTCCCTTGGTGTATAAGTCAACCCCATCTTTGAAGGCTATTTTTAAACTAAAAGGTCACCTAATATGCCATGACATACAGTAGTACTTCAGAGAAGATATATTCTCATTAGTCTTTCTTAGATCCGTGAAGACTGTCAGATGACAGCGGGGTCAACCAAGATAGTATATCGTGGTGTTGCAAGCAAGAATATCCCAACCAAGAGAATGGATCCGAAATGCACACATTTAAGTATGAGCAGATAAGATTTTTCTGTCTATTTATATAGTTTTATCTACCGCCCATTGAAATTCAATAAGAATAAATTACTTTAAGCCAGTTTTTTCTTTAGAAAGCTAGTATTTATCATCACTGTCGGTCTCCCTTGTCAGTAAAGATTTTCAAGAATCATGGCTCTCCAGTTCAGTACCCTTTACTTTGTGCATTCTTTCAAGAACTGGTTAAGTCTCAGAGGCTTATTAGGAAAACTTAAGATTTTCAGGATACTTACCAAATATTTCTAGTAAGGAACTTAATGTTTCATAATTTATTTGATGAAATAAGTAATATAAGATACTCCTGCTCTCCAGGTCCCCAAAAGATACAAAATTTATCCATTAACTAGTAAGTAATAATTTGGAGTCTCTCATATCAAAACTAGTTTTGTAATGCATATAAAATCTTAAATGTCTTAAGTATAATTCAGCTATCTTTCTGTACTCTGAGTATAGGTTTCTAGATTAAAGTGAGTGTAGGAAGCAAAAAAATAAAAAACAGGCCTACGGAGGACATTTAAGTGAAGCAATAGTTTAGAGATCTTGCTTCAGTTTTGCATTTTGACTAGAGATAGAGATAACAAGGATAGCTTTCTACCAGTGAAATGAAGTAAAAAGAAAATGTGTATGAGAAAATGGACAAGTTACTTTTCATCTTATCCTTGGCTTTACATACACTATTGTAGTTAGCTATCTCAAAGGAAATTAATATGATCATTTTTGCACACATGTGAAAATTAAGGGAGATTATAAAATGCATGCCACTTGGGGATTCTTCAGTTCATTGAAATATTAGTCAAGTACCCACTATATTCCAGCTAGGGAATCTGTTAATTTTTTGCTTTATGTTCAAGTTGTGTTTTACCTTGGTATGACACTGTGTTTTCATTTCCCATATCTAAGTTTTCCCTTTTTTAAAAGTTTGGTTAATGTCATGCTTATTAAAAGTGGTTTGCCAACCAGCAGTATGGCATGGACCTGTTAGAAACACTAAACCCCAGGTCCCATTCAGACCTACTGAATCCAAATCTCCCCTGGTGGCTCAGACAATAAAGAATCCACCTGCAGTTCAGGAGACCCAGGTTCAATCCCCAGGTCAGGAAGATCCCCTGGAGAAGGGACTGGCAACCCACTCCATTATTCTTGCATGGAAAATCCCATAGACAGAGGAGCCTGGTGGGCTTACCATGTATGGGGTCTGAAATGACTTAGCAACTAAACCACTAAACCATCACCGGTGATTTGTGTGCACATTTCAGTTTGGAAAGCCAAGATCTAGTGATTACTGGTGTGTCTTTAACAGAAGAGTACCATAGGGATGGAAACAGTTAACCTTGCAATATAGTAGCATAATAACTTTCAGAGATTTGTGAATTCATTTGCAAGTAACAAACACCATTGTAGAGCATGAGAATATCATAAAGGGAAAATAAGAACGTTGAAAAGTTCTTCCTGTTTTGTCTTTAAATATACAACAGCTTGAGTGCTATCTTTCTTGGCACTCCCCCTCATTCCCACAAATGGGATTATAGCAAAGAAAAGAAAATGCTGCTGTACTCTTATTTAATGGGAACATTTATTGCTGTTTTTCCTCTTCTCTCCAACACCTCTTAATTTATATTAGGCATTAAATTGTAATGCTGTTTCTTTCCATGGTGGAAGTGTCCCCGTGTGTATGCCTTTAAATCAATTCATTGTTATTTGCAAAACAAAATCCTAAATAAGTACTTAGGGGAAACACAGGCCCCCTGACCCCTGGAACTCTCTGGAGGCTCTCCTCTGTCATCCTTCCTGCACAGCAAAAGGGAAAAAAAAAGAGAAGGAAAAAAACAAATTTGCTGAGCCACACATTTCAAGTTGTCGACAACCCCATCCACGAGAAAACAGAAGAAAATATATATGCTCTCTGTCCTGTCAAAAGGCTTTCGCCTTATCTTGAGAGACTGTCAGGGCAGGAGCATCAGTGAATGGACAGGAGTCTATTAAATTAATAAGCTGCTGGATGGTGTCTGGGGAGTTATGATGCTCCATAAATCCAGTTTGATCATGGTGGACAAGGTTTAAATCTGCAGACTTCTAATACACATCCAGTTCTTGGATTGGATTTGAAGTTTTGTGCTGGAGACACAGAGATAGTCCAGCAGCATGTGAATTAAGATTTATCTTCCCCCTCACCCCCTCATCCTTCTTTTTTTTTTCCCCCTTATACTGCTTACAGAAATGAAAGCACCTTAGGGATCCTAGCAAATGTTACGGCTGGAAATGAAAGAACTATTGTCAAGGTGAAACCGTGACCTAGAAGCCTAAAATCAAACCTTGGTCATTCTATTCAAGCAGCCCCATCAGAACCGAGTGTAAAAGGTCTGCATGGACGGCAAGATGCCTGAACTTATCTATGACCTATTTGATAGTGATGCCTGTCAAATTCTACTCGTCTGTATTTATGACAGAAAGAAAACTAATGGTGTCAGATCTGCCCTATAGTAATAAAAAAATCAGGAAATATTTTCTTCATCCCATTAAATAAAGTCCTCCAATATAGCCTTTACTTATTTGAGTTTTCAGCTTCCAAGCATTTTAAGCTGAAAAATTCTCTTATTAGTCAAACAATTTCCCAAATAGACTATTAACTTTACACTGAGAACAACTTATTTATGTATTACTGATAAATAAAATCCCTGGAATAAAAAATAAAATTTCTTCAAAAGAATAAAATTGTCCCTGTTGAGGAGGTTTATTACACTGTTTATGATTTTCAAACCACTGGGAAATTGTTAATTACATTTGTCGTATCAACTTACAATTATTATATAAATTTAGACATTTTTTCTTACCTTGGAACAGACATATTAGAAAAATCCATAATGGCAAATAATACTTTGTTATAACCAATGTAACATGTCCATTTTAACATATATAAGTCAGCATTAGAATACTTTCTCATAAGAGCATCCAATTAACACAACTCTAGTATAACATCATGCTAAACAAATCATTACAGAGTCAGGGAGTATCTTCAAGAGAGTGAAGTCCATCTCCACTCAGCACTCACTGTGTACAAAGCCCAGTCCTGAGTATCGAATCATTGCTATGCTAAGTCACTTCAGTCGTGTCCGACTCTGTGCGACCCCATAGACGGCAGCCCACCAGGCTCCCCCGTCCCTGGGATTCTCCAGGCAAGAACACTGGAGTGGGCTGCCATTTCCTTCTCCAATGTATGAAAGTGAAAAGTGAAAGTGAAATCGCTCAGTCGTGTCTGACTATTAGCGACCCCATGGATTGCAGCCTACCAGGCTCCTCCGTCCATGGGATTTTCCAAGCAAGAGTACTGGAGTGGGGTGCCATTGCCTTCTCATCGAATCATTAAATACTGACAAATAAACCATGAAAGCAACAGGATTATCCTCAGTTTTTTAATGGTCCCCAAGGCTTTCCCGGTTACTCAGACAGTAAAGAATCCTCATACAAGGCAGGAGGTCCGGGTTTGATCCCTGGGTGAGAAAGATCCTCTGGAGAAGGGAATGGCTACCCACTCTAGTATTCTTGCCTAGAGAATTTCATCCACAAAGGAGCCTGGACATGACTGAACAACTTTCACTTTTATTCACTTAGAGCTTAAATAACGTGCCCAAATCACAAAGCTAACAAGTGACACAGCTTAAGTTGAAATCACCTCTGCCTTTCATTCATTTATTCATTTGGCAAGTTTTTCTTGAGTGCCTACTATGCCTGGCAATTTTCTAGGCACTGGAGTAAAGAAAGCACGTAATATTCCCTGCACTGGTGAGCTGGGACATTTCTGTTAAGGAGTGAAAAGTCACCACTTAACTGACTCAGAGGTCTGGGTTTTTCACACCCACCCATACACACACACCCCTTCCTCCGTTACCTAGAGGCAGCCTAGAGGAGACACATGAGAGTGCATAGGTGAATCCGTTTTGGTTCCTGAAAGTATCTGTTCTGTGTTTTCCTTATTGGCCTCTGAAAATTACTGACTTTTTCCATGAAAAAATTGTAGAATTTTTTTCCTTCTTACTGACTAGTACATTTCTGAGCGTTAACGTCCTGTTCTGTAACACCAGTATACTGCCCATTAATAGTCAGAGATTAAATAGATACTTTAATAATTACCTCATCCAGTGCAGTTGTAAATAAATCTCCTTTGTGTCACTCTCTCCTCCCACCACAAGAGTATTATGTCCCTAGCCAGGAAATGCTCAAGAAAACAGATGAGTCCCACACTGTGCCCCACAGGTCAGAAAATTCTGGCTTTGTGGGATAGATAGGAGGGGTAAGTCTGCAAGGCCACAGCTCTTAATGGGAACTCCCTGCTTCTGGTTTTTCAAGTACAATCCTAGAGACTGTGTCAACAGAAGAATCTCAGCTGTTCTCAAAAGCAGGAAGGAGACCATAATGATGTTTGCTTCCATTGAGATGCTAACAGGACTTGAGATGAGAATATTGAAAAGTTTTTGAAGATTTTAATCTAGTAAACAGTACATAAATCACATCTCCCTTAACATATGCTTGTATTTTGATTCTAGCTCTAAGTCCTAGGAACAGAGAGTTTGGGATCAACACCTGACTAATAGGAAGCAATCAAGAAAATATTTGTTGAATGAATAAGTGAAAATTTGGATTCACTTTTCTCCCTTTCTTTTTGCCCTGGTTTCTTTGTCTAAAGTAGAAAAAAAAAAAAAAAAAGATTAGGTTGGGAAGCAACAAAAAGGATAACAATTTATATTTAAAGGGTGAGATTAGCAGATCCCTTTCTTCCTGTTAATGCTTTTCTATCCTTATGAGATTTTGTATTATACAGTAGCATCTTTGTTTGCATCTCCTAAGGTGCAGTCATGTCATGGTGTCATGGTGTATAGTCATGTCAAACACACAGACCTACATGGGAAGCACACGTGGTTCCACATCTAGCCTTATGCACAGAGATAAAACATTCGAAGTTAAGAGGCAAAAAAGAGAAACTAAAATTTGTGGAGCACTTACTTGAAAGCAAACGTTACCTACATAGTGTAGCTACTCTGCAAGGGTTGCTATAAATGTTACAGGTGAAGCAACTGAGAGTGTGTTTTGGTCAAAGTTGTATAGCTATGGACAGATAGAGTCAGAATCTGGACCTTAGGTTTGTCCACAGAGCAATATTGCCTGCAGATAAAATGATGTTCATGCCTATCCATGCATTTATTTTGAAATCATGTTAAAATGTGACATGCCTACCACATTAATGAAACAGTTCAGCCCACACTGGCTTGAATGTAAACAAACAAAAAAAATTGTTTTGAGAAACACTGAAAGAGCAGGAGATAAATTACTGTATAAAACAAATATAAATAAAACATTTTCAGAAGAAAAATCTAGTTCAGTCATCTGTTTTTTAAGTTATTTTTGGCTTATAATGAAATGTGCAAATTTTATGTGGACAGTCAAAATATACCCATCACCCTAGGTCTCCCATATTGCAGAAGACAACTACCATTGATTACTCTTAGCAGATTAGTTTTGCCTGTTCTGAAATTTAATGTGAATGGAGTTATTTACATGAATCATGTACTTTATGGCTTCCATGCTCAACGTAATGTTTTAAAGACTCATTCATGTCATATTGTGTATCAGCAGTTTGGTCTTTTTATTATTGAATATTATCCTATTGCACAATAGCTACTAGAGGTTTTCAGACTCTCCTAATGAAAACGGTTTCTCCTTTTGAGGATCCATTGCTATAGAGGTGAAGAGAACAACCCAGATATCCATCAGAAGGAAAATGGTTCAACAAATGGTGAAATGGAATCATGCACATCTGCAGCAATGGATTCCTCCAAAGAAGGAAACAGTTTTTGTTGACAGAGTCTGCACACCTCTAGTAGCTATGGCCTCAAATCAAGGGACATTGGCACTAAAAGAGATCAGTCAGAAAAAGAATGACAAGAGTCAGTGACCTTAAGGTTTTATTCACCCCAGTCAGTCTTTAGGAGTCAAAACGAATGACTTCACTGATCTTCCTATACTTCCAGTTGTATCAGTCATTTTCTTGACTGCCTAACCAAAGTGATTCAAAGAGGAATGAAATTTAAAGATTTTCCAATGGCTTTGGTGTCTGAATATACATGGGCTTCTTCACTTTTCGGGTCTTTATTTCTCTTTGTCTTACTAATTGCCTTTCACAAAGCAACAGAGCTATCTTAAAAGCACTTTGAAATCCCTGGATGAAAACAGCCAAAGCCATAGAAAATATCAGTATTATTATATCAGTTAATAGGCAATTGAAGCTATGAAAGGAATAACCAGAAAGACAAATGAATGGCCAAGAGGTAAAACAATTACTTAAAGGAAAATAATGGGTAATAGTAACCAAGGTTCTGAGAACAGGAATAAAGCGTATATCAGGAGGAGATGGATCTTAAAGGAAAGTGGTACCCTTCAACTTAATTAGAGGACTGTGAAAATGGACACTACCAGACAATATCAGATAGCTTTGCTGCTTTTTATGTGAATTAGCCAAAGCATTAAGAATAATCATGGAACATGCCTTGGTCTGTGTTTTTTATTTTTTATTTTTTGAAGAATATGCACCATTGCTGGAGAAATACATTTTTGAGAAACTTCTCTGAATATAAACTCCTCAGATTTTTTTTTTTTTTAGGCAAAAAAAAAAAAATCCTGAGAAACAAGAAATCATGCAGTTAACAGCAATTGGCCAGTGTGCCCTAACCTTCAACTCTGAAAGTATGATGAACTAATGTGGTTGATCTGTTAGTTGAAACAAATGTTCAAAAATGTTGGAACGGAAGCGTATGAGACATGAGGGAGTGAATTGGTTCTCTGGCCAGCCAAAAAGTCCACTGATATTAGAGGATGGGCAATTCATTTAAAAACACAAGAATAAATAACTGATTTTACTATAAAAGTAAAAGAGATGGCATAAGACAAACAAACACTAGTGGCTATAACAGTTTCTTTTTTATTCTTACAAAGGGTTATATAGAAATATTTTGAAGCTAAATTACAAATTATCTTTAAAACTCTAAAGAATAAAATAACTTAGATACAAAATTTGGATTCAGACCTTTACAGAAATACATACCAGTACAATTCTGTTTTACATTCAGATAAATGATTTAAATATTTTGAGGATAAGAATGGTAACTTCTTCGGTTGCTTACAGAGTTAAAATTAAAGTATAAAATAGGAATTTACCAAACCACTCTGTTCTTTAAAGAAAAAGCAGGTTAAGGATAGATAAAAACTTCTTATATATTAAGATATTTTTTCTTAAATTTCTTCATGAGATAAGAATTAAATAACTGCTAGCATATTCAGAAACATAGCTGCCTTGGAATGGAAAAAATGTCTTTTGTTTTATCCTGATACTAACAGAGTTTGGAAAAGAAAGATAAACTCTTTCCTGAACTCTTTAGGTTGCTTTTCATATTAACTTTTCTTATGAATAATCAGCTAATCTTTGAAAACTTCCTTGTATTAAAAAAACCCTGGAAACTCGTAATCAAATATCTTGGCTAATTAAACTTAGCAGTCATTTTGGGATTAGAGTGCTGAGGCTCCATTCTTTACGGCGTGTTTTTTACGTGTTGTTTCTCATTTGTTGGATCCCTAGTAATATCCAGCTTTGTCTCTAGTATGTCCATAGGGAAAAACCTTTCTGGAATCCCAGCCAAAATCCACTGCAGCTGCATTTCCATTTTAAGTACTAGAACTTACAACCTTGTAATGAACCTCCAGAATAGGCAACATTTCCTCTTTCTGTACTTAAAAAAAAAAAAACAAAAACACTGCAGGCCATAGTTTGTAAGAGTGATGGAGAAGAATGAACCCCCATCCCCACCAATAAATTAAAGCAAGATGCTAAGGGCAAAATTAAGTATCATGCATGTGTTAGTGATTTGAACAACAGAGTATGTCCAAGCATACATATACATACATGTATATGTATAAATGTGCCTGGATGTGTATATGCATATGTGCACACAAACATGCCCTTCTTCAGTGCCACAGCTGAATTTGTTAATTGTGAAAATGGAACTTCTGGTATCGCCATGCCCCCTAGCTCCACACTAAAGTACTGTTCTAGTTTTGAATAATTGAATGGTTATTGTGTGTCTTCTTAAAGTTTTAGGATTTCTTAATAAACTCTTAATAACACTATTATAGCACTTCAGATCATAGAATGCATCATACTGTGGGCATAAAATAAATGCTAATTAACATAGAACATAAAATGGTGCCTTAAAACAGCCTGTCCATCTTCCTCTTCAGCTTCACCAGCAAGTGGGCTGGATACTGTAAACAAAAGACTTTGGAGGGAAGAGGGCATTTTGCTTTGAATTGTCAAAATTTAAAAGCAGAGAAATGCCTCAAATATCAAAAAACATGAAGTTGGCAATATTGTAATAGCTATACTCCTGGTGAAAAAAAGTTTTGTTCTAAATTTTGTAAACCTGTGGGAGTTGCTTAATAAACAAGTTTTGAAAACTCAATTAGGTGAACAAATTAAGAGGAGGATTGCCTCATGGCAACCCGGATTAGAAATAAAAATTGTGGAAGAGAACAAGAAACAAAAATAGAAGAGCATAGTTTATAGTTAACAGTTTTGAGGTTTGCAGGGATGTGCAATCATTTTCATAGTTTTGTTCTATGAAGAGACTAATTCTGAAGAGACCGACATATTCATTGGGCTTTTAAAATTTCTCTGAATATATGTCCACATGAAGTCCTTACCCTAGGGACTCATGTCTTTCTCATATGTATTCAGGGAAATATAATGTTCTTGGTAGAGGAAGAAATCTGTAAAATTCACCTGCCCAAAATAAAGGAATTATATTTTCAGTTGTTTGACCACAGACCTCTGGAAGACTTTTAGCTTCGAGTGGTCTGTGGGTAGTGCCATTTCAATAGAGGCTCCAGGGAAGTGCCAAGACCAGATTCACTTTTCCCCCTTTTTCTCTTTTAATCCCTGTAGGGCTCTGTGAATTTTTTTTTTTTTTTTCATAGCTGGACTAAAGTTGTGTCAACGGGAGACTTGCACCATAAAGACTGAAATGTTAAAGAAAGCTACAAGGAACAGCTTTGAGGCAAGGTTTCAAGCTTTGTCATCACGCTTGAAGAATTTTCTGTTTAATGTAATGTAATGCGGTATTCAATGGGGACACGTTTAATTGAGTTTTACACAACCCAGTTGGGAGTAGAGCTGCAAGGTAGGTGATGTCTAGGTTTTTAATCTTCCACTCCGGAGAGGCTTGTTGACGGAGAGGTTCTTTCTCTTTGCAAGAAAAAAAAAGGAAGCACGAGAAATGATACATCCGTGGATAAAACCAATTGGCAACCCCCAAAGGAATGAGGGCGATAAGGCGAATCCAGCACTTGTAAGAAATAAAAGAATCCAACTGTTCATTTAAATGAGAAACAACACCCGCACGATGGAGGAGGCAGGGAGGCTGGGTGCACGAATGGGAAGGAACCCAGACTGACAAATAGAAGCAGTGATACACGAGGAAGGAATTCTAGCAAACAGTCAGCAGCTTGTTAGGGGGATTATCAAGGAGATACTTGCTAATGTATATTTTTAAGGAAAATAAGAGGGAGAATGGGGCATTTTTACCTTGGGAACGATGAATAAGTGACAGAAATGAGTGCAGAGGGAGCTGCTATTACACAAACAGCACTTAAAATAAATCATCATTTCTTCCTAAAGTCCTAACCTAACCCCTGCATCAACGTGGGTAAAAATAGCACCGGACCCTGTCAAAAAAGACAAAATAATACCTTATGTATCAGCTCCGAGGTATTAAACTTTCTTAGCTCAGACAGCCCCTTTTTCTCCTTCTTTAGCAGCTAAGCAGGCAGAAGCACAAAGCAGCTACAGCATTCACAGATTGCATTTCTGTTTTGTCTCCATGACGCTAGGCCTAGTATGTAGCTCCATAGTTGGCCTGGGCAGAACCTTTTCAAAAAAATTTGCTTTAAATATTTATTACCAGTTTTCTGGTCCCCAGCCGAGGAGGACTACTAGATAAAGGATTATCTACTAATATAACGAATGCATCCACTTAAAAGGGAATGTTAGGACTCTATCACTAATTTTTTTTTTTCTGCTGAATCTTTTCGGACAATCCATTTTGATGCTGTCCCTAATGGTGGTGGCTGGTGTCTAATGTGCCTGTGAGCCCCATCCCAGTAGAAAAGAGCGCACTATGATAACATAGATTCCTTTGAATTCCAGCACTCCACCTGCATTGAGAGACAACACTCTCAAGAATGTTCTGTTATCTTTCATCAGTGTTCGTGGCATGCAGATAACTAATGCATTGTTGCCTGTCAAGATCCTTGCTAATTTAGAGCGGCTGACATGGTGCCTGGTATTCCACTCTTTGGAATATTATTGCCATGAGAAACCCTGCATTTTCATCTTTTAAAATTAATTTGCTTTATTCAACACATATTTCTGGCACTAGGCACTAGGAATAATGTAGAGAATCATTTCAGTACTGTTCTTGTCCTCATGGAGTTGACAATCTAGTGGGGAAAAATACAACAATCAGGCAATAAATATAATGTTTAAAGGTGATTGTGTCTGGGATATTGATTGTAAAAATATGAAAGCAATTTTTTTATTCATCAATTTGATCTAAGTTATTAGATCAAATAACTCAAATTATTCTGTATGAATCACTTTGCTTGTTACACATATTCATTCAGCAGATATTTGTTATACATATTCATTCAGATGTTTGTTACACACATTCATTCAGCAGGTATTTGTTATACATACTCATTCAGATATTTGTTACACACATTCATTCAGCAGGTATTTGTTATACACCTACTTTGTGTCATGCTTCATTCTAGATGCTAGATATAGAAGAGTGACCAAATTATGAACATTTCTGTTCTCATATGGCTTACAGTCCAGCATGCTCTCATTTAATTTTTATTGTAGCATTATAAAATGACCATTATCATGGTGATTTCACCTAATAATGATAAAGCATCTTGAACTTCAAAGAGCACTTTTGCTTTCTAATCCAATGTGGGCATCAGTCAAATGAGAGAGATACTAATTTATTTTACACAAGAGAGGCACAGAAGGTGGGAGTAATTTTGCCAAGTTTCACAAAAAATTAAAATTGAATGTTTGGCTTTAATATAAGCCTCCTCATTCCCCGCCCCCCCGCTTTTTCCCCTTGTTTTTATTGAGTTGGTGTACAGTATTATGGTACAAGATAGTGAGTCACAATTTTCAAATATGACATTCCACTTATAGTTACTATGAAATGTTGACTGTATTCCCTGTGCTACCTTGTATATCCTTGTGGTTTATTTTATGTATAGTAGTTGGTACTTCTTAGTACCCTACCCCATCCCTCTTCCCATTGGCAACCACTGGTTTGTTCTCTATATATGCCTCCTAATTTAATCCAATATAATTTTTATTTTACAATGGACTTTGTTACTGTGATTTTTTTTTTTTTTTCATTTTTGTTTTGAAAGTCTAGAACTGTGTTTTGATTTTTTGGAAGGCTAAGGTAGCTATCAGAATTTTGAGGTCAGTTTGTCAAAATAAATGCACTCTCTTGAAATGACTGCTAATCCACCTGGGAGGGGATTCGCCTTGAAAATTGATTCAGGACCTAGTGCTGCTAATAGCACAGAAGCTGAGGACCATGGTTCTAGAAATTACATGATCCTAATCTGATAACACCAGTTCTCAGTGATTTGAGTCTGCAGAACACAGAGTGCTAGAAATTATTAGGATAATATAAGGCAAAAATCTATATAATAAAAAGAATTATTTAAATAAACTTGGTTATTACATTGATATAAAAATGATACTGCAGTTGTATTTACTTTAAAACACCAACATTATAGTTTTAATATTTGCCACCTCTTACTAAGATAGGCCTTGAAAGTGAAAGTGAAAGGGAAGTCACTCAGTCCTGTCTGACTCTTTGTGACCCCATGGACTGTAGCCTACGAGGCTCCTCTGTCCATGGGATTTTCCAGGCAAGAGTACTGGAGTGGGTTGCCATACCCTCCTCTAGGGAACTAAATATATCTAAAGGAAGGACTCATAACCATGCTGGGCACATGAGTACTGGAGTGGATTGCCATTTCCTTCTCCAGGGGATCTTCCCAACCCAGGGATCGAACCCGGGTCTCCTGCATTGTAGACAGACGCTTTACCGTTTGAGCCACCAGGGAAGTAAGATAGGCCTTAGTTTTGATTAATTCATAATTTTAGATATAAAGCAGTGACATATTTGCAGTCTCCAGGGGTAGTTTAAAGATTCATCTATTTTTGTGAAGAATCAAGAGTAACCTGTAAATGAGACAATTCACTAAAAGAAAGGTCTACAGAACACTCATTTTGGGGGTTGTTTTCTAGCATACAGAGAAGGGAGTGGCACCCACTCCAGTACTCTTGCCTGGAGAATCCCATGGACGGAGGAGCCTGGTAGGCTGCAGCCCAGGGGGTCGCTAAGAGTCGGACACGACTGAGCGACTTCCCTTTCCCTTTCCCTTTCTAGCATAGTGTCTAAGTACACGAACTGCCTGAAATCTAAACAGCCTAGGTTCAAATCCTGACTCATTTTAGCTGTGAAGACTAAGGCAAGTTGCATAAATTCCCTGATTTCATTTTCTCAATATAAAATAGTGAGGGGGAACCCCTACCTTACGAGGTAATTTTGAGAATTAAAAGACTGCTAAGTCGCTTCAGTCATGTCTGACTCTGTGACCCTATGGACTGTAGCCCACCAGGCTCCTCTGTCCACGGGGATTCTCCAGGCAAGAATACTGGAGTGGGTTGCCATGCCCTCCTCTAGGGAACTAAATATATCTAAAAGAAGGACTCGTAACCATGCTGGGCACGTGATAAATGCTACATTATTATGAATAAATACTGTCTTAAATAAGTTTCTGCCTTTGTATGACATTTGAGGTCTAAATCATACATAACAAATCAATAATTTGAAGTTAAAGAAATGTTGATGTGAATTTTATTGATAATTATTAAGATCTGGAGTTGGAATGATTTGAATCATCAATATTTGCATCAATAGGCAATATTTAGGCTCAACAACCAATCCCTAGAACACATTTGAGTTGAAGCCCTGATTGAGAACACTATCATTTCACATAACTGCCCATTTGCTCTATTGTTTCCTATTCTTTTTTTAGAAAGAGAAGTTAATGAAGCACTTGAGTTTCTGATATAATCAAGAAAGTACTTGGAGAGCTAAACAGCAATTCAGTGCCTGGAGTTAAGGAAGGATAGCTAAGAGTCTTGACGGTTTTTGTCCCGTCTTAGCACACCCATTCCAAGCTTCCCATCGGAGTGAGATTGTATGAATTTACCCCCAAAAGAACCACATGCAGGATTCTGATAGATATTCAACTCTTCCCCTCTTTTCTTTTTCCGTGCCCCATACTTGAAAGCTCATAGTTTGAAAATCACTTTGGAGACTATGTATATTAATGTAGCTAGCTGGCTCCATCTGTGGGTCATGAAATAGACAGGCAGCTCTGAAACTGTGGTCCACCAACCACTGGTCCCAAGACAGTTTCCAGAAGACCATGGGGTCAAAACTAGTTCCATAATATTACCGAGATGTTATTTTTGCCTTTTCCACTGTGTTGACATTTGCATTAATAGTGCAAAAGCAATGGTGAAACTTCCATGAATCAAGGTAGGCATTGGAACCAAACTGTACTAGAAGTCATTGTATTTTTGCCACGGTTGAAACAAGCAAACAAAAAGACAGTGCTACTTAAGAGTGTTCTTGATGAAGCAGTGGAATTTAATTCTTTTATTAAATCTAAACTCTTGAGCACATGCCTTTTTAATATTCTGTGAGACAAAATGGAAATACACATAAAGCATTTGTATTTAATATGGAAGTACTATAGTTGTCTCCAGAAAAAAGCACTTAAGTGTGATTGCTTGAATGAAAAGCAGAATTAACCACCTTTTTCCTAGAATACTATTTTTACTTGAAGAATGTCTGATAAACTAGGTATTTAAATTGGAGAATTTGGCAGGTATTTTCTCAGAATAAATATTGCTTCAAAGAAAACAACTGACAGTGTTTATTGCCAATGATAAATATCAAGCTTTCGAGCAAAAATTAGAATTTTGGAAATTTACAGTGTCTGCCACTGTGAACTTGACAGCATTCCAATACTTATCTGATGAGATTCCTTGTCATAGCCAGGAATGTGATTTTTTGATGTTACACAATGAAATGTGCCAACATATGGAAAATCTGCATTACTCAGGAGACCAGTAATTCCAAAATAATAGATGTGCTATGCTGTGCTTAGTTGCTTAGTCATGTCCAACTCTTTGCAACCCCATGGACTGTAGCCTGCCAGGCTCCTCTGTCCATGGGGATTCTCTAGGCAAGGACAGTGGAGTGGGTTGCCATGTCCTGCTCCAGGGCATCTTTCCAACCCAGGGTTCAAATCCAGGTCTTTTGCATTGCAGGTGAATTCTTTACCATCTGAGCCACCAGGGAAGCCCAAAATAATAGATCCATGATGCTAGTAAGTTATATACTGGTGAAAGATGCATGGAAAGTGAAGCATATATAGATGGACATGAAGCAACAGAGCATGAAAAGCTGATTGGCATGGTGTAGGATTCCACATTGCAACTTACCTTTAACAAGATAACACTTGTTGAATTTTGGTGTACTATCAAAAAATTCCCAAATTATCTGAAAAGATTACTAAAATATCACTCCCTTTCCCAACTATCTGTATCTATGTGAGGCCAGATCTTTTTCATATATTTAAATAAGAACAACATAAGGTAGCAGACTGAATGCAGAAGCAGTTATGAGAATCCAGCTGTCTTCTCTTAAAGCCAGACATGGAGAAACTTGCAAAAATGTAATAGTGCTACTTCTCACTAGTTTTTTATTTTGAAAAATATATTTTTTACTAAAAACATTTATTTTGCATTAAAATGGCCCATTTATTATTTGCTATTTTTAAATGGATAAATAAATATTTTACAAATTTTTAAGCTTTATTTCTATTAGGACACATATCAATAGATAAAACCCACAAAGTCAAATTTCTTTGGGGTCTTTAAGTTTTATGAGTGTAATGGGCTCCTCAGACCAAAAAGTTTGAGAACCACTGAGACGGCTTACATCAGATGGACCCAAGGAGGGTTATTCACAGGCTGCCCAGTTCAGTCTTCAGGGCTCAGACCAACAGGCCATTGGCCTCTCTCTGACACACACACACACACACACACACACCCCTTCCATAGCTGTTGCCAAATTGGGAAAATGCTCAGCCCAGCTTGTTCCTCACTACTCTTTCTGATCTTTACAAGCTTTTTACAAGCTGTTCTCTAATTCATTCAAAATAAAAGGAGTTTTAAACATGTGCTGGCCTAATTTTAGATGAAAGTGAAATGTCAATTAAGGAGTCTAATTTAGCTCTAGCCACTAAATTAGCTTTTTCTACCTTGAAAAGCAGCAGACAGTGTGGGGCAGACATGGAAAAAGATGACTGAACTGACATTTCACTATGCCAGTATTGCTGACCTGCATTTTCTTACGACAGGGAAAAGTACTTCAAGCAGTAGAATTATCCTTTCCTTAAGAAAAAAAAAAAAAAGTGGGATATCTTCTTTGTTCACATATTCTATTTATACTGTTCCTTTTTTTCAGAATTATAAGAATTGTTCATGATGGAAGCCATAATTATAAAAGTAACTGAATTTGGACCTTACTAGGTTTTAAAAGTACAGATGAAGTCTTACGGGCATTTCATCAAACCAAGTATATCGTATATAATTATGTATACTTCTCTGTAAAAATAGGTCATTTCTTCTTCTCTCATCCCCAAATAATGTGCTACTGTGACATGATGACTAAAGCATTACTCATGACATTGAGACGAGATTAGTTTCTTGACTAGGCTCTAAAAGGATGAAAATCACTTTTTTGAATTCCACATACCTAGTAGGGTCTAGAAGATCAATCAATATTTTTTATTTTTAATAAATGAGTGAATTTGTCAGTCGATAGAAAACATAGTTGATTGTTTGTCAGTGTGAAAGACAGAATTATTTAAATATTTCACTTTTTATACCCATTTTTCTAAAAACTTGAGAACCATATTTGAAAAGTTTTGGTACTATAAGGATAGAGAGGAAAGAATAATTAATTCTATAAATATATACTCTACAGTTACTGCATTGCAAGTAAATGTTATATTCAATTTCTAGGAAATCTTAAGAGAATGTTAGTGAAAATAGACCCATGAAAAAAAATACAGTACTCTCTCTGGCCTAGACAATCTCTAGTAAATACACACACAACATATTGTAATTGTCTCTAATTCTGTTCCTTCTAAAATTCTCATTACTTTAATTCTCATTACTGTATACTCAAGACATTTGGATTTTGCCTTTTGACCTACTTTTGTATTTTTTTTTTAAGAATGTAGTTTAATGCCTAGTTTGGGGCAAGTGCCTAACAAATGACAGAGAACCATTAAGTATTGTTTTCCTTTGTTTTGTCTATTTTAAGGGAAGTGTGTGTGTAGATGTGTGTTTGAATAAGGATTACCTTATAAAAATCTGGTTGGCTCCATCATTGTATTTATATTTAGATCCATCAGCTTACATTCTGCTTTTTGATAAATGTGGCAGAGCCTGTAACTTCCTCTTCTGTGGAGGAGGCAGGCAATATTTACAAATAATGATTCCTCCATCTTTTTAAGGGTGTGGGACTGCAGGTATAAAAGCAAAAATCTAACACACGTACCCCAACCAGGACCATGTCATCTATGGTATCTTTATCAACATCATCTTCTTGCCACTTCCATCCAACTAGCCAGACAGTTCTTAAATTACTGGAAAGAAACGGTGGGAACAGCTTTGCATGAATTCACTTTTCAATTGACTGAGCTCTTCTCACCAAGAATTTTGAGAATATTCAAGGCTATTCGACAGGTAAATAGTAAAGTGCATAGAAGTTGGGGTGACATTAGCTAAAAAGGACAGTACATTTCTAACAAAAGCAAGAGCCAAAACTCAATTTTGTTCTTTTTATATCACAATGAGAGATATTATTTCTCCTGTACCTTTTTATAAATATGAGTTTATATGTGATATAAGCATAAAAATACCCACAAAATACATATAAACTATGAAGCGAAGCAACAAAGAACAACCATGAATTCATCATCCAAATTAAGAACTAGAACTATGCAATGTATACTATGTACTACTTGTATAATCCATACATTTATATGTGCTTATCCTTCTCACAGCCACCATTGAGTAAACTCACTTCCCTAACAATAAAACTCCATCCTGATTTTATATACCTTATCCCCTTCCCTTGGCTTTAAAAAATAGCTTTATCACATTTGTATTTATTCTTAAAATATGTATTAGTTTGTTTTACTAAAGGTTTATTCAGTTCAGTTCAGTTCAGTTGCTCAGTCGTGTCTGACTCTTTGTGACCCCATGAATCGCAGCACGCCAGGCCTCCCTGTCCATCACCAACTCCCGGAGTTCACTGAGACTCACGTCCAACAAGTCAGTGATTCCATCCAGCCATCTCATCCTCTGTTGTCCCCTTCTCCTCCTGCCCCCAATCCCTCCCAGCATCAGAGTCTTTTCCAATGAGTCAGCTCTTCACATGAAGTAGCCAAAGTACTGGAGGTTCAGCTTCAGCATCATTCCTTCCAAAGAAATCCCAGGGCTGATCTCCTTCAGAATGGACTGGTTAGATCTCCTTGCAGTCCAAGGGACTTTCAAGAGTCTTCTCCAACACCACAGTTCAAAAGCATCAATTCTTCAGCCCTCAGCCTTCTTCACGGTCCAACTCTCACATCCATACATGACCACTGGAAAAACCATAGCCTTGACTAGACGGACCTTTGTTGGCAAAGTAATGTCTCTGCTTTTGAATATGCTATCTAGATTGGACATAACTTTCCTTCCAAGGAGTAACTTCTTAGTAATTCAATATCTCACTGTTAGAATTGTGAAAAATAGACCCATTGTGGCTACCTTTAAAATTCTTTGTATTATAGATTTTGAAACCATACCAGCTTAAGATTGTCTTTATTTTTTCAGTGGGTAATTATTTCAGTTATTAAATTTTAAAAGTTATTTCAGTTGGTATTGATATTGGTAGTAGATTGATAGCAATAGCTATCTTTATGAAACTTTTTTAATATCTGATTATGCTACTAATGTATGGATAGGCCAAAATTTCCTTAGCTGTAACCTTAATATTGAATATACTATTTATTTTCCATTACTTTAATATAAGTGACAAACTGAACATGTTTGTATAAATTTGTGTTTCTTGTGGTTATTCATTTCCTTAAAATAGGAAACTATTAATAGGAATAGAAATAGTGTCTCAAGGATGAGTATTTTTAAACATCTTGATGCATATATTTTGCCATACTGTATTTGGGATATCAGGACATATTTCATGACAATTACATTCTCTTTGCCTTCAGAGATTTAAGTATCATGGATGCTTCTGAATCTTTGATATTGAAGTAGATTAAAATGATGAGCTCAATATTTTTTGTGCAAATGAAATATTTTTATATTAATTTTATGTTTCTTTTTGTATATAATCTATTAGCAATACATATATTGTTTTACTCTGCAATTCTCATATTTTTGACTATTTAAAGTTTTTCCTTTTGAGGGATCTCAAATTTATAGTTTATTCCATTTGCAGTGCTTCCTGTAAATCTTGGAAAGACCATTCACATTTGGGATGAAAGAAATCATTCAACATTTTCTTTTATTTTCAATGTCTTTATTTTAAATCACCATATCCCTTTAATATGTAACAATATGTACAGTACACTTGCCAAATCTGTTGGGTTTCTTAATATGTGTCAAGACAGTTTTTCTCAGTACTTTACATATCTGTCTATTTAATCCTCTCAAAAACCCTAAGGCAACAGGCACTATCATTATCTGTTTTATAGCTGAGAAAACTAAAGACCAGAGAGACTAAGTAACTTGCACAGAGCGAATTTAGAGTTGGAAGCAAAGTAGTCATCTCTTAATCTCTGTTATAATGTTCCTCTAACTGATTTTTAACTTTATTCTACCTTACGTTTATGCCAGTGAATGGTTTAAAGTGACTATCTAAATAAGTGTTATTTTGCAGAAGAATGAGATGTTCCTGAAACCAGTTTCTATGCATTCGAGATTCCTTTTAGAATACTTTTTCTATCTTACCTATGTTTTTCCTTATTACTATATCACATTGATTTGATTTTGTACCATAATTGTATGTTTTAGAATAGTACCTTGTATTACGCTTTTTCAAAATTATTTTGGATATTTTTATCTATTTATTTTACCAGAAGTAATTTTCTTTTTTCTAAAAAAATACTGATGGGATTTAAAAATTGCACTACATTTATAAATCAGTTTGAAAGCAAATTGTCATTTAAACATTTCCTCCATTTTAATTCTTTCTTCAGTTAGTAAGTTCTTATTTCTGTCACTATGTTGCTTCATACTGGTCTTGTTTTATATGTATTTATTTATATACCTTGCTAAAATACTCCCATATATTCAGCAGTTTTGTTGTTATTGTGAATGAAATTCTGTGGCAGTTATATTTTTCTCTATTAATAATACTTGAGTGTTGTTGACCTTTAAGGGCTTCCCAGGTGGCTCCGTGGTAAAGAATTTGCATGCCAGTGCAAGAGATGCAGAAGACATGGGTTCAATCCCTGCATCAGAAAGATCCTTTGGAGTAGGAAATGGCATCTCCAGTATTCTTGCCTGGAAAACTCCATGGACAGAGGAGAGTGACAGGCTATAGTCCATGGGGTTGCAACCAGTCAGACACAGCTTACCAACTGAGCATGCCTACATGCACATTGACCTTTGAAGTAATTTTGTCTGATATTAATAATTCTCTAATTTCTAATCTATAAACAGTAACTTTTTGTCACCTTTTTCATGGCTTTACAATTATTATTCTTATATCCTACCTTATTACATTGGCTGCAATTTCTAGAAAAATTTGAATAACATTGCAAATTTCCAAGCATTTAAAAAACAATTTAAATGAAACTATAAAATTAGAGGCATGTGCTATGGGATTAATTTTATATATTTGTTCCACCTAAGCCTGCATTTCAAGGGGAAATAGATTAGCCAAGCAATGCAGGGACATTGGTTTTCCTGTTACCAAACTGGTCTGGCCAAGATACATTTTTCAGGAAAAACTGCCATGCATTTTCATGTACTCCACTGAAGCAGAGGGAGTTATTTTTAAACTCTGATAGCCAACAGCCAGATAGTAGAAATAACAGTGAAGAGATTGTTGACAGTCTCTCTGGAATGAAACTTTGCCTGCTACTCCTAAATTTATCTTATTCTAGCTACTATTTCACTGTACAAATCCCAACAAAAGAGGGATTGGGAAAGGGAAAATTTGCGCCAGGGATGAACTTATAGAGATTTCCAAATTTCTCCTTCTATTTTTTCAAATAGCATGCAATTTTATCCTTTTAAACTAAAAATGTTTAATTATGTGCCTTGTCTAAAATTCATTAATAATCAAGTCTCTCATTTTTTGTTTAAAAAAACATTTTATAGCAATCCCCAACAAAAATTAATTTCTTAATAAACAAATAATTAAATTGAAATCTACACAAAGATATTCTCTTCAAAGTCATAGTCAACAGGCCCTTACTATATTTAAGATTATTCATGCTGGCATGGCTTTTACGTAAAATTCTGATATGTTCAAATAATCTAGGATAAATGTTTATGAGGACTCTGAGAGTCACTGTATCTGTGACAACATATTGAACGCCTCTGTTGCTGCTTTCTAAACCATAAGAAGAAAATACAGTTCGATCCAGGTTTCTTTCTTTGTTAAAATAACTGTAAGTTAGTCTTCACAGGATATGCTCTTGGAAAACTAGTAAATGAAAAAACTGAAACAATATTAAGAAGACAGAATATTTTATACATATCAGTGTTCAGGGTCTTGGTCTACCACTAGCTAGCTATATGATATTGAACACGTTATTTAATTTTTCTTCAGCTTTGCTTTCTTCATATGTCACATTATTATGAGATGGTATTGTTTTCTGGTTCCATAAATGTCTGTTGCCATAATGATGATGATGATGTTTATTTGAAAGTGGTCTTAAATCTCTCTTACAGAGTTTATGAGTTATGTTTCATAATCTTTATATTTTTATGTAAATATTATACAAATCTCTTCTGTAGAGACTTATCGTCAATGCAACAATCACCTAATTCAAACCAAACAAGTCACTAAAAGGCATGATATTATAGAGAAAGTACAGACTCATAGGTCTGGAGATAAAAGTGTTGGACCTGAATTTGCTGCATCCCAAATGTTCCAACTTCAGTTTCTACACCTGTCAAAAGGAAACATTTGTCTTTCCTACCTTCATGATTTGTAAAGATCAACAGAAATAACACATGAAACATAAGATTTGGATATGTTTTTCAAAACAGCGCATGAAGATTGAAATCCATTTCTTGATATTGTACAAGCATCTAAGCATTTTAAGGCCTGATTCAAGTGAAAACAAATGTAAAATTTATATATTATATATTACTGTTTTTCTTAAATTTTGTGAAGCTGACCAACTTTAAGCAACATTGTTTTATAAGTTTATCATTCAGAATTCTGACTGATAAAATTGGACATCAGAAAAATATCACCAGGTGTTAATCCCTTTGATAAGTACAAATCTTCATTTCATGAGTTGGCAAAGTCCTGCTGAAGTGAAATGATTCAGTATATACATTGCGATGTTTACTTTTCTACCAAAGTATATTATTCATTTCTTTGTATAAGACATGTGCCAATTTATTATATAATTGAACCAATCTTTCATCACTAAGAGAATGGTGAACACTCTTACCTAGGTTCATAAAGATATTTGTGCTCCTAAAAAGCTCCTTCATTAATATTTAAAAAATTTTTTTTCTTATTTTTTGTTAAAGAAAACTACACTGATTTATATTACATTATATGTTATTCTCAAAGAGAATTTATTTAGGGTGAGAGATAGCATTCCCTTAACTGAAAGCTACTTTTTTTCTCAGGTTTATTCCATTCCTGTTAATGAAATGTGTGATGACTCTTGTGTCAGGGAATTAATGATACTCAGTAAGTAAAGAATGGAAACCTGGGTAGATGAATTATGCCTGTTCTTCAGTTCTTTTCAAAGAGGAAAATTGAAAGATCCCATAGCATCACACTTATTATGATATTAAAACTATGGGAATTTCATCAGATAAAAGAAATGTTAAATGAAATCCTGTGTCTAAACACTCATGTCAAGAAAGGCAATTTTAGCTATGCAGTGGTGTAGCATTTTGTTTTTTCTGCAATAAAGCCATCAGATCAATAAAAAATTATGTAGCAGATTATTATTACACTGTGCTCACCATAGCTCTAATCGTAAATAATACAGCAGTTATCCTGGTTATATTAATTATAATTAGAATGCAGATAATGCAGACGGTCTTTTATTACTAGAGCCAAATCAATTTTCCAGTGTTATTCAATGCAAGGTCACACAAAGTTGTGGGAGCTTTTAGACTTCTTATGAAATGGCCTGCCTGCCTGTGTGAGAGAGGGTTTGGCTCAGCTGTGCAAGACACATTGACTGGGAAGATCATTGAAATAATTACAGCCATGAACCCTTGCCTATGATGGCAGAATTTCATTTTATAAAGTAAGCATAGCTGTAATCCAACCTCCTTTATGGTAGGAAGCCTCATAAATCTTTTAGAAGAGACCAAGTCTTGAGTTTAGTGGCAAAGAGGAAATCAAAATGGATTTGTTTGCATGGTTCATTTCTCCTCATTGCCTATTTGTTCCATACCTTGGCATTCATATTTTTTAAAGACAATTCCATATGTAATCATCTTGTAATGATAGAGGGAAACCACAGAACAACAAACTAATAGAAAAACATGAGGTGTTCAGTGTTGGTAGACGGCATATAGGCTGATTCTACATTCTGTCATATGAGGTTTTTTTATGATACTGGGGCTTGGTTGCTCAAGAAGGCACAAAATGGGGAGAAACAAGAGATTCAGACAGAGTTTAAGTTCAGAAGAAATCATTTTACAGATGTCTTTACTGTGGTCAAGGGGACATAGATTTAGGCCCCAAAGTCTATGAAATCAGAACGTGTGCTACAGAATTAACTCACATATCAAGGCACCAGAAAGGGGAGGCATCGTAATTCTGAGACCTCTGACTGAACAAATGTAATGGTGTTGGATTAGAAGCTTGTGTATTACTGAGATTTCCCACTTAAACTCTCTCAGATGGTGGAGCCAAGGTCTGACCAGGTCACAAACAAATGAAGTCAGCTGAATAACACATGGAGAGTACTGGACTGGGAGTGAGGTAATATAACTGGTGGGAATGTGATAAAATATAAGTTGGAAAATTCATGATTGCCATAAAGACATTGATGTGCACAAAATATTTCATCACTAATTTAATGTATCTTTGGGAAGAGGATGGCCCACAGCCTGTCAATGTTTGACCTCTAGCTAGAAAGCCACATGTGTTCTATTGGTAGTTTGGAAACATGCATGCATCTCTTCTGAGGATTTGATAAAGCCACTAGTATTAACAGAAGTGATATTTACAAAGATGGGAAATGAGAACAGCATTTCAGACAGCAGAGTCTAGAAGCTATAACCAAAAAGGGAACCAGACTGAGAGCCAGAAGTCCACTGGTGAGCAAAGAGAAGTAGGCATGTGAATAAAGATGCAGCTTGAATTATGCAGAGAGCCCCGTTTGAAGTCTTGGGCTAAAGCACCAACGTCAGTGAACTGGTTCCTTAAAGGCTGGAGCAGCAGGTTGAGCAATGATCTCTGACTCTCTGTAAGGAAGGAAGGGCAACTTCAGCCCTTGGAGTTTCAGATCCTGTGGATAAATGTGTGTGTGTGCGTGCTCAGTTGTGGTTGACTCTGTGACCACAAGGATTGTAGCCCGCCAGGCTCCTCTATCCATGGAATTCTCCAGGCAAGAATACTGGTGTGGGTGTCATTTCCTTCTTTCAGGGAACTTCCTGACCCAGGGATCGAACCTGTATCTTTTGCATCTCCTGCATTGGCAGGTGGATTCTTTACCACTGCACCACCTGGGCAACCCTTGAGGTGTAAGTAAATAAATGGCCATTTTTAGAGTTAGAGATTGGCATAAGGAGGATGCTCTAAATGTCCATCTTTAGATATCACAGCATAAAAAATATAAAGTAATTTAAAAATTACTTGGCTACCATTTATTAAACTTATTAATTGGACGCTCTCTTATAGAAACTACATGTTCTGTTTTTCCTTTTTCTTATTCATCACAGTCTTCAAAAAACTAGATATTATTACTACTTGAATTTTATAGATATGAAAACTGGGGCTTTCTGAAGTCAAACAGCAAAAGATGAGCTAGGATTCAAACATGGGTTTTTCTGTGCCTTGAGATCCCAGCTCTTAACCATTAAACTCTATTGCTTCCAAGCCTGCAAAATTTATAGAGATCCAAATTACAGGGCAAAAGCAATTGCATCTTTTAAGACCTAGATACTATGTTCATCTAGGTACTATGTTTTCTCAGAACCTGAGACCATGTAAAGAGAAGGTCTCTGTTGCTTTTAAATGAGCAGCAGCCATATGTGGTCTTCTGATTGAACAATCATCCTAACCATTTTAACCGTAAGTGAAAGTGAAAGTCGCTCAGTTGTGTCCGACTCTTTGCGACCCCACGGACTGTAGTCCATGGAATTCTCCAGGCCAGAATACTGGAGTGGGTAGCCTTTCCCTTCTCCAGGAGATCTTCGCAACCCAGGAATTGAACCCAGATCTCCTGTGTTACGGGCAGATTCTTTACAGCTGAGCCACAAGGGAAGCCCATTTTAACCATAAGCTAGTATCATAGTTCTACTCTGTAACACATTTACATATTTAAAGCCACCAAGCTTTAAGAAGTGCTTTTAAACCACTTAGAGACTTTGGCAAATTGTTTTTTAAAATAAATATTAATGCCAGTCTTTCAATTTGAAGTGAACATGTCTAAACTCATGAGGCCAATATTATCCTAATACCCAAACCGAAGAAAAGCACAACTAAAAGGAAAACTACAGGCCAATAACCCTGATGAATATGGATGCAAAAATTCTCAGTATTAGCAAACACATTGAAAGAATTATTCACCATGATCAAGTGGGATTTACTCTTGAGATGCAGGGATAGCTGAACATAGGCCAATTCATCAGTGAGATGGTATATCATATTAATGGAATGAAAGAAAAGAAGCATGTGATATCTCAAATTTTGCAAAAAAAAAAAGCATTTGATAAAATTCAGATTCCATTTACGGTAAAACTCTTAACAAATTAAATGTAGAAGGAAAACATCTCAACATAATTAAAGCCCACAGCTATCACAATGGTGAACGGTTAAAGCTTTAATCCTCTAAGATGAGGAACAAGACAAAAGTGTCCACTCTTACCACTCCTATTCAACATAATGCTAGAAGTACTAGCTAGAGTTCAGACAAGAAAAAGAAATCAGTCTTGGAAAGGAAGAAGTAAAATTGTCTCTATCTGCAGATGACATGATTTTATATATGTTGTTGTTTTTCAGTCACAAAGTTATACCTGACTCCAATCCTTGGACTGCAGCATGCCAGACTTCCCTGCCCTTTACTGTCTCCCAGAGTTTGCTCAAACTCATGTCCATTGAATCAGTGATGCCATCCAACAATCTCATCCTCTGTTGCTCCCTTCTCCTCCTGGCCTTCATCTTTCCTAGGGTCAGGGTCTTTTCCAGTGAGTCAACTCTTCACATCACGTGGCCAAAGTACTGGGGCTTTAGCTTCAGCATCAGTCCTTCCAATGAATATTCAGGGTTGATTTCTTTTAGGAATGGCTGGTTTGATCTCCTTGCTGTCCAAGGGACTCTTAAGAATCTTCTCCAGCACCACAGTTTGAAAGCATCAATTCTTTGGCTCTCAGCCTTCTGTATGGTCCAAGTCTCATATCCATACATGCGTACTGGAAAAACGATAGCTTTGACTATAGTACCTTTGTCGGCAAAGTGATGTCTTTGCTTTTTAATACAGTATCTAGACTTTTCATAGCTTTCCTTCTGAGAAGCATCCTCAGTGATTTTGGAGCCCAAGAAAAGGAAATCTGTCACTGTTTGCACTTTTTCCTCATCTATTTGCCATGAAGTGATGGGGCCAAATGCCATGATCTTCGCTTTTTGAATGCTGAATTTTAAGCCAGCTTTTTCACACACCTCTTTTACTCTCATCAAGAGGCTTTTTACTTCTTCTTCACTTTCTGCCATTAGAGTGATATCATCTGCATATCTGAGGTTTCTCTTGGCAGTCTTGATTCCAGATTGTGATTATCCAGCCTGGCATTTCACATGATGTACCCTGCATATAAGTTAAATAAGCAGAGTGACAATATACAGCCCTGTCAATTTTGAACTCCTTTCCCAATTTTGAACCAGTCCATTGTTCCATGTAAGATTCTAACTGTTGCTTCTTGACCCGCATACAGGTTTCTCAGGGGCAAGTGAGGTAATCTGGCATTCCCATCTCTTTAAGAGTTTTCCACAGTTGGTTGTGATACACACAATCAAAGACTTTAGCATAGTCAGTGAAGCAGATGTTTTTTCTGGAATTCCCTTGCTCTCTCTGTGATCCAACAAATGTTAGCAATTTGATCTCTGGTTCCTTTGCCTTTTCTAAATCCAGCTTGTATGTCTGAAAGTTCTTGGTTCACATACTGCTGAAGCCTGGCTTGGAGAATTTTGAGCATTATCTTACTAGTATGTGAAATGAGTGCCATTGTATGGTAGTTTGAACATTCTTTGGCATGGCTTCTCTGAGATTGGAATAAAAGCTGACCTTTTCCAGTCCTGTGACCACTGCTGAGTTTTCCAAATTTGCTTACATATTGAGTGCAGCACTTTCACAGCATCATCTTTTGGGATGTGAAATAGCTCAGCTGAAATTCCATCACCTCCACTAGCTTTGTTCATAGTAATGCTTCCTAAGGCCCACTTGACTTCATACTCCAGGATGTCTGGCTCTAGATGAGTGACCACACCATGTGATTATCCGGGTATTAAGACCTTTTTTGAATAGTTCTGTGTGTTCTTGCCACCTCTTCTTAATCTCTTGTGCTTCTATTAGATCCTTACCTCTGGCCTTTTTCATGCCCATCCTTCCCTTGATATCTCCAGTTGGGCTTCCCTGGTTGCTCAGAGGGTAAAGAATCCAAACACAATACAGGAGACCTGGGTCTGGTCTCTGGGTCAGGAAGATCCCCTGGTGAAGGGAATGGCTACCCACTCCAATATTCTTGCCTGGAGAATTCCATGGAGAGAGGAACCTGGTAGGCTACAGCCCATGTGGTTGCAAAGAGTCAGACACAACTGAGATTTTATGTATAGGAAAGCCTAAAGACTCAGCCAAAAAACTGTTAATCAATGAATTCAGTAAAGCTGCAGGATACCAAATTAACATGCAAAAATCAGTACCATTTCTATACACTAACAACCAGTTTTCCGAAAAAATTAAGAAATTGATTCCATTTACTATAGCATCGAAGCCATAGTATACTTTGGAATCAATATAACTAAGAAGGTGAAAGATCTCTACTCTGAAAGTTATAAGATGTTGATGAAAGATATTAAACAAGACATAAGTAAATGGAAAAGTATCCCATATTCATGGATCGAAATAATAATAATAGATAGCAAATGCTGGTGTGCATGTGGAGGAAAGGGAACCCCCTTGGGCACTGTTGATAGGATTGTAAATTGGCACATCCACCATGGAAAACAGTATGGCGGATCCTCAAAACACTAAAAATAGAACCTCCATATGATCTACCAATTTCATAGGAAATGAAAACACTAATTTTAAAAGATAAGTGTTGACACCCACATGTCAATAACAACTTTATTTGCAACAGTCAAGACATGGAAGCAAGTGTCCATCGATGGATAAATGGGGAAAGAATATATATGTATATACATAAGAAGTGAGGAAATCCTACCATATATGACAACATGGATCGACCTTGAAGGCATTATGCTAAGTAAAATGTACATGAAATATTAAAAAGTAAAGCAAACTTACAGAAAAAGAGATCAGACTTCTGGTTACCAGAAGTCAAGGGTGATAGGAGAGGGATTGGAGGAAGGTGGTCAAAGGTACAAATATAAGATACATAAGTACTGGGGATATAATTAATGTGCAACATGATGACTTTAGCTCACCCTGCTGTATGATGTGTAGGAGAGCCAGTAAGAGAGTGAAATATAAGAGTTCTCATCACAAGGAAACTTTTTTTTT
>NW_011495050.1:16599177-16609309 GCF_000754665.1 Bison bison bison | reverse complement strand
ATTATTTTTCCCCTTTTTTCCTTTCTTTTCTTTTGATTGTGTCTATGTAAGGAGATGGGCATTTGCATTTCACAGTCTATGTAAATCAGACTATCATGTTGTTGTATACCTTAAACTTGTCCAGTGATGTACATTAATGAGTTCTCAATAATGCTGGAAAAAAATAAATTTTAATAACATATTTGCCAAAGTACAAAGTAGTATTTTCAGCACATTTCTACTTACATCATCATATCTGATTTCACTCTTCCTTCTACATAAGTGGACATATAATTTATTATAGTAAATCAAATGTTAACAAAATAAGATATGGAGGTACCTGTGTGATAGTCACAAATGAATTAACTGTCAGAGTTCATATCTTCTAGAAAGTCATTATCTGTGGTTTATGAGAAAAAATATATACATAGCATATTATTGAGATATGAAATACACATAAAAAAATTAAATACAACTATAAAAATATATTGCTTTACTATAAATAAATTGCCACATTAACACCAGAAAAGAAAAAAATGAATTGTGGGGGATAATCCAAGATGCTAAGGAAAGTTCTGTGCTTAATTATAAAAAAACTCATTTGCAGTACTGAAATTTGCTTCATTTTCAAAAACGTCTATAAAACTTTTCTTTCTTCCCCTAAAGCTTCAGTTTTATTCAAAGACGTGAAAAAGAAATTGGAGTTCTTAACTCCTCTGAACTGAAGCACAGATACCTCATACTGGACGGTTTTAACATAGCATTTCTTTTACCTGTTTGGTCAAAGAAGTAAATTGGAAAAAATGTGCATGGAAAAATAGACTTTTGAGGCTGTTTTGATATTTGAAAAGAAATACATTTTAATATTTAAGAGTAATATACCTGTGGCGGATTCATTTCGATATATGGCAAAACCAAATACAATACAATATTGTAAAGTTTAAAAATAAAATAAAATTAAAAAAATAAAAAAAGAGTAATATTTGATATTTAATATATAAGAGCAGTATTTAATATACAAGAGCCATACAAACCTAGCTAAATGGAGAAAAACCAATGAAAGGTGGAATCAAGAAAACAAATTTCATAAATTAAAAATAAAGGGAAATCAGATGTTTTATTATCAAGTTGAAACAGAGACTACCTGAAGCTGATTGACTTTTGTGAATGAAATCTGAAACTAGTGAAAGTGTCTAAAAGATATATAAAAATGTTAACAAATTTTAGTAGAATTACTGCAGATTTACTTCTAAAATCTAAAAACTTATTATTAAAGAGGTATAAAAGGAACCATAAAGTATTATATTTTAAATGCAGAAAATATATTAAAGCTGTATTTTTAGTCAAGGTATTTTAGATAATTCGCACTGAGTCCCTACGAAAAGAAAAACACTTGCTTAAAGCAAGTATGCTTCCATAAGACTTCAAGGGCAATTCTTTTCTAATTTACACTATCTTTAAAATTTTTTGTTTGAAAATGTATTTTTTCTTCTACTCTGAAAATGTCTTTCTTTAAGATGAAAGCAATTCTTAACATAGTGCTTGCTAAAGACTATAGTAAATACTATGCTGTAAGTGCTTTGCAAATGTTAATTTTTTTAATCCTTACAACAACTGCCACAGCTATGTATATGATAGATACTATTATCTTTAGATGAGGAAATAAGGTTACAAAGAGGTTATGTAAATTGCCCAAGGTCACACCGAGTAACTGACATAATGAAGCTTTGAACCTGGAGTCTGCTCTTAAATCCAAAGCTATTCTGTTGAATCTTCACAAAAAGAAATTGCTAAAATCAAACAGTTCTATGCAACAAATAAGCATCTCTGGTTTGTTTCCCTTTCTCAAAACACTATGCATTTCATGATCTGTATCATAAAAGTTTTTTTTTTTTTTTTTTAAGTGGCACTCTATCTCAGAGATACCTTGAGTATGAGCAGACACACAAATTGCTATGGTAACTTCCAGTGCTTTGAATAATAGGATTTGGAAATTATTTTGAGTGCAAAACATAAGGAGTAAAATAAAGTCTAAATGTGACCTTGTCAACTGAATTAACTTCTAGGAGATTCCACTTTAAAATGATACGTCTAGCATTATCATTTTACTGCTGAAAACTGGGAAGCTTTCCAAATGTTAACTTACAAAGTTATTGTACTTCCAAATGAGAAAAACGTCTTTTGAGGTATTTTCTTTTTCTTGAATACTGTAATAGATGGTTCTGTAAAATCCTGTGCAAATATCCAGTGTTGTGATTTGGAGCTACCATAAGAAGTTACTATAGGGCTTTTCTGGTAGCTCAGCTGGTAAAGAATCCACCTGCAATGCAGGAGACCCTGGTTCCATTTCTAGGTCAGGAAGATCCCCTGGAGAAGGGATAGGCCACCCACTCCTGTATTCTTGGGCTTCCCTGGTGGCTCAGATGGTAAAGAATTTGCCTGTAATGTGGGAGACCTGGATTCGATCCCTGGATTGGGAAGATCCCCTGGAGAAGGGAATGGCTACCCACTCCAGTATTCTGGCCTGGAAAATTCCATGGACAGAGGAGCCTGGCAGGCTACAGTCCATGGGGTTGCAAAGAGTCGGACACAACTGAATGACTTTCACTTTAAGAAGTTATAAACTGGGCATTTTAGAGGACTTTTTAAAATCATTTACTGTATGGTTGCTGTGTTGTATACTGTACACAGACTAATACTATTGACCTTTTTTATTTTTTTTCCAGCTAAGTTCTATACACCTTTTTTCTCCTCACATACTCATTGTTCTTGGCATTCAGTACCTAGAAGGAAGTGAAGTTCAGCATAGAATTGATTCTGCATTGAAAGGAAAAAACAGTATTTCTCAGTGGAACATTAGGCTTCTCTCTTGTTCATTTTGTTATCCTTACCTTTGCATTCCCATGTTTTAATGCAGAGCCTATATGACCATGGGCTCTATCTCATCGGCTCTAGTCACTTTTAATAGCATCTCTAGCAAAACCACTAGCAAATAGTACCCTTTTTTTTCTCCCTCATCAATTGCCTGTGTCAGTAATAGGGAATTAGCTTTAAAAATATAATCTGATTGAGTACATTATGTTGACCAGCCTTGTGCATTTCCACTCTGCACTTACTTCATTGTCTCTGTTTTAGAAATGGCCTTTATGCCTCCTGGTCTCAACACAGAGCAAAAAAGACCATCTGGACACCACATATGAGGAAATCAGACATCTCTAGGTTAAATCATGCCCATAAGGACAGTTTCTTGTCAGATAAGCTTCTGTGTACTTAGTCTGATAACTAACAAAATTACAATATGGTAATTTTAACTGGAAATTGTCCCTCTTTATCCCCAGGTTTTCTCTTTTATCCTCACCGGTAACCACCCTGTGAGTTCCCTCCCTATGCACTGGTGCTCAGAACAAGCCCAGCTTGTCACAGTCAAGCTGTGGCGGCTGAGAAATGTCTAGACAGCAGAGTGTGGTGTGTGTGTTGTGGCTCAAGCATTATAATACACTGGGGTAGAAACACATAACTATATAATGGAATAATTTGATTTTTCTCTGATTTCTAGACTCATCACAAAATAGTCTAGGCAGTGAAATGACATATAAAGAGTAACCAGTGAATTTTGAGCCACCTGCTAGCTTGTGTTGTTGTTTGGTCATTCATTCGTGTCCAGCTCTTTTGAGCTGGTACCCCGTGGATGGTAGCCCGCCAGGCTCCTCTGTCCATGGGACTTAAAGGGAAGAATACTGGAGTGAGTTGCCATCTGCTACTTCAGGGGATCTTCCCAACCCAGGGACTGAACTCGCATCTCCTGCATTGCAGGCAGATTCTTTACCACTGAGCTACCCAGAAGCCTGCTAGCCTGTGTGACCTTAAACATATCACAAACTTTTTTTTTTTACTTCTGATGTTCGTATCTGTAAAATGGGATTCCTTTCCTCATTTGATTATCAAATAGCAATAGGTATGCCAGAGAAGGCCAGTTAGTAAGTCTCAATGTGCTGCCTGCAAATGCCTTATGTTTTACTCAGTGCATTTTAATTATTGCTATCAATTAAAAATCTGAAGATGTTACATTTAAACATCAACATTTCTAAATTCTCTGTAAAAACAGAATAATTTAGCAACAGCAGTCCACTTTTCCCACAGAGTGATAAAATCCGGGAAGAAGCCCCCTTCCGCTTTAGATAATGGTCTTCACTTCAGGCCTCCCCACACCCCCCAACCCCCATCCCACCCGCCATGGCCTGCTTTGCACATGTCTGTTTCCTGTTTAGCCTCTGTAAGCATTTGAGTTTTTTACCTGATGTTTATAAAAGCACATTTAGATTTAGCCACACCATTCTTGACAAACACACTCAATTTAGAGCCTGAAGACCACCTTCTAAATACTGGTTTGTAAACTTGGGTGAATTATGAAAATTCACTGGATTTTCCCTGTGCATTAAAATGAGCTTAATAAAAGCTATATCACGGAATTTTAAGACCTTAATGAAACAGTACATATAAAAATATTAAATATGGACTTGGTACTTGGCACATTTCTTTCTAAAGTAAAGTAAGTTGGCTCTTCCTTCGAGAAACTTTGCTCATTAAGTTGACCAGCATTTCAAAGTCAGATGCAGCAAGATTTTATAAGGTAAATTACATTTGTTTTATTCCTCAAATTTTGCAGTGGAGAGTTCTATTCAAGTGCATTTTTCCTCAATTGATTGACTCAAGAAATGATGATAATGATTCGCAAGAATATTATAAAATGAAATATATGGCTTAAAGTTATTTGCGTTAGCTTGAAGAAGAATTAAGCATCAGCTGTTGGAGGCTTCGACACTACATTGTTTATAGTTGACCTTTCTTCAAGTCTTCCATTTTCCTTTCCAGAATATCTGGGTTACAAATAAATCTTAAATGAGGTAACCATATTGTAATGGATTGAAAATGCCTACCATAGAGCTCTGCTCATTTTAGGAGTTCAAAGAATGTGAAAACTCAATGCAGCAGGACAAGAAAAGAAACAGAAATCAGAATATCCTGTCTTGCTGTTTGAATCGAGTTGCCCTCCTGTTCCCTTGCTTTAAGCAAACAGGAATAAATTGTGATTTATGGTGATGCCTTGAAATTAATAACATGCTCCTCCAAAGAGCTGGGAATATATTATACCTCTCCTAATTATGCATGTCATTACCTATTTTCTAATTCATTTGTTTAATATCCTCCATGAGGCAGACAGGATTGGATATATAGTATTACCTTATTTTATATGTGATAAAAGGAAAACAGAGAGATTAAGTGCCTTTTCCAGGTCAGTCAGTGATAGAGTAGGGAAGAACAAAGGCTACCGGTGCGATTGCTTGAATCTTCAATCCTGTTGACAAGAAAAAAAAAATCTCCAGAGTCCTTGATACACTTTCAGCATTTAGAATATGTTTATGACTTTTGAATCTATAAAATGCTTCATGAAACCAAATAGTAACTGCAATCGTACAAGGCAAAAAAGCAGAATTACGCACTTATTTATTCATTGAACAATCATTTATTAAATACATTGGAAAGTCAGACAAAAATATTGAGGCAGCTAAAAAGCTGTAAAATATTTACCACAAATGTAACCAAACTTTGAGGTCCATATTTATTTATTATTAAGAGAATTTACCTGAATGGATAAGGAAACCACTAAAACTTAAGGGAAAACTGTGTAAGAGATATGAAAGTATAATTTACACAGACCCAAAATTCAAATGACTCATGGAATATAGCCGAGCATTCTTTATAGTAACCGAAACTCAAGAACACTCAGTGGTTCCTCTCTGTTTTAAAATATAGGGTCAAATTTCTTGGCATGTCATATAAATTCTTTTAATTATGACCTCTGTACGGCTGTGTAGCTATGCCTTTAACTACACCATCTCCCCACGCTCCACCCTGTCCTCTTGTATCTTAATCAGTTCTCAGAACCCATCTTTCTATGCTGTCTCTTACCTTCCTGCAATCCTACTCCCCCGTTCCTCTTTCTGTTCTGGAATACGCAGAATGTAAATCAGTTACAAAACATGCTGTTTAGTTCAGTTGACATTTTTCTTTCCTTTTTTTTTTTTCTTGTAGCAAGAGTTTCTGGAGAAAGGAAGCAGTGCATTGATTTATATTCTGCCACAACCTCCTTATTTCATCGGAAAACAGTAACAGTTTGTCCATAGATTATACCATGAGTAGCACTGTGATAAAGTATTCAATTTTATATGTATGTGTTAAAGAGAGTCCTGTTTCACAGTTTACTCAGTAGCCTTCAGTGGGAATAACAATGCCTACCTGAGTGCTGGATTTCCCATATCTGAAAGTGGGAAGAGTAGTAGCTACTTTGTGGTATTTTAGACAAGAATCTTCTAGTAGACGTTCACTTGGACACCAGGCATCAGATAACTTTTAGATCCCTCACTGGGCCCTTCCTTACCTGCCCCCCACCTTAAATGACTAGTGTCAGAAATAAGCTTATAATTGTAGATCTTACTGCCAAAAGGACTTTAGAGGAGATCACTGTCTGTTAGGTTAGGCTGTGCTTCATCTCTTCTCAACACTCACCACATTGTCTTCCTCAACACTCATGGCGTCTGTAATAAATGTTTGATGTCTGTCTTCCCCAGTGGACTGAGCTCCATGAGAACTGTCATCTGTGCAGGACACCTTCCCAGCCACTGGTTCATCCCTGCTGCTTGATACAGTGCCTGACCCAAGACGGCCTCTGAACAACTAAATGGCTCAGGATTAAATAAATGACTATGTGAATAAGCTACATGTGAGAAAAGCAAGGGCAGGGAAATAACACAGATGACATAAAAGAATGACTAAAATTAGAATAGAGACCATAAAACTTACATATTCTCCTTTTAAGTCATTTATAAGCAATGTGGTTAATAGCAACATCATATTGTCATCTTGTAATAATGGTTATTATTATGGTTATTATCCATGGGTTAAACACAAAGCCTGGAAGAGAACCAGAGAGGGGAAGCCACAGGAAAACTGGCTGATTAGGTGTCAGTTTGCTCTTTGAGAAAAGTGTTCAGGACTGGTCTCATCATTGAGATGTCATTAGAACAGGCATCTGAAGACAGAGAGGAGGTGAGCCGTGATGGACATCTGGAGAAGCTGATTTAGACAAAGGAAAAGATGTTCTTGACGCAAGCGCAGCAGTCAGTATTGCTAGAGTATTTGAACTATGGTAGTTAAGAGAATACCCACAGTAAGGTCACAGAGATGAGTGCTGCGGTGGGGGAGGTCATCTGGGTAGGCAAATCGAAGATGGAAAATTATTGGAGGGCTTGAAACAAGCTCTGACATGATCAGATTTCTACATTTTCACAGGATTGTTCTGCCTACTGTGTACAGAATAGAGGGAGATGGCTGAAGAAGGGAAATCACTTAGAAAACTACTGCAGCCATCCAGGGGAGAAATGACAAGCACTTAGCTGGGAAGTATAATCTGGCTGTATGCTCAGGGGGTAGCAGAAGCTGGATTGGAGAGCACCTAACTAGTTTCTGTCATGGGGTTTGTTAAATCCCACTCCAGGTAAGTAGTTTATTTATTGGTTGAGTGTCATCACATGTATGAATTAGAGTAAGTTCTATTCACTCTGAGTACCTATGTTGTAATGGAACTATGAAATCTCCCTCCCCTGACTCTCTTTGCATGCGACTGATAAGTAGGGGAGCAGTGTTTCTCTGATGCAACAGAAACTGCAACTTAGATCTCAAATGGGAATTTAGTTTGTACTTCTAAAATGATCACTATTGTTCCAATAGCATTGTGAAATCAAGGGAAAAAATTGTATTTAGGGTCAAGGAGAGGACAAAGTTGAAAATCTACAGGATGGATGACTGCAAGGTTATTTCTATGGCCTTAGCTATCTGCAGTGTACACTCTGATGTGTGTGTGTGTTTGTGTGCATGCACATTTACGTGCGCATGTACAGCCAGCCATTCACTAGCCACACACATACACACACCTGACAGTCTTCCCTCCCTTTTCACAGAAAACGTTCTATTTCCGGTGTCTCTGCCAAGTCCTCTTGACGTTGTGTCTAACCAGAATTACCCAGTCTACCTCTTTTCTTTTCATTGGTTTCTTCTTCATTTATTAAGAATCAATACTGCAATAATCTTCCCCAAGAAGCCTAGCCTGTCTTTACCAACCGAATTAGGAGTCCCTTCTCTAAACTAAAATAATTTGAAGATATCTCTGATAATACAGTTATCAAATTCTAGCCAGATAATGCAATTAACACTAGACTCTTAGAGATTTGTAATCAAGGACTGTGTATCCATCAGTGTTCTCTTCAGTATTTAACAGTGTCCAGTACCTGGCAGGTGCCCAGGGATTGTGTTGAGTGAACGAGGCAATGGATCATTTTGAGTTGATTATGATAAAGAACAGAAAGCACACTGAGGACATCATGATACAGCAGAGTAATGTTCACAGCGTATCATGTAACCTTAGAAATCAAGAAATCATTGATAAGTTCATTCCTTTTCTTTACATGTTCACTGGATAGCAATATGTCAGGCCACATTTATTGATCAGATTTCAGAACAGCTAAGTGATACTGAATATAGAAACCACTTTAGTTGGTTAATACTTAGTTGATTGCATAGACCCCTGCCTTGTTACACAGAGGTCTTGAGATAGTAATGTGGAATGTGTGCTTCCTAGATTTAGCTTTGCTCTAAAAAGCTGGCCAAGTAAAGTTTTAAAAAGTAGCTTGAGAATTGAGGTGTTATAAAACTGATTTTTATCTTGAGAGATCATCTTTTATTGGGTAGGATACTTTTGCAGATATCAGCACAAAAACTCTTGCTAAGTCCAGACAGTGGGGATGGAAAATGGTGGCAGGAAGCCAAAAAAAAAAAAAAAAAAAGTACTGCAATTTGGTTGAAATTAATAGGCAGCTGTTAGGTCATCTCTAAACTAGCACTTCATTATGTTGAAAATTCAGGATCGGTTGAAACCAGAACTAATCCAAATAAAATGTGGTTAGTTGAATTGTCAATATGGTTAAAATAATATACCAAATAGCTAAAGGAGGGGTATGATTTTTATAGTTGCAAGAGTGGGGAAGGTTACTATGGTGGGTACTAACTCTTCTCAACTAGCAGTTTTCTCTTCTGTAAGTCGTGTTAATAAAATTTTCTTGCTGGGAGAGAATAAAAAGTCTGGCACTTAACAAGTCCAAATATACAGTATCAAAAAATTTATATTATATCTGATGTTTTCCAGCTCTCCTAAATTACCTGCTAAGGTCAGCAAACAAGTTTGTGGTTCTTTATTGCTGAAGTTACTCAGGAATTCTTTATTTAATAGTAACTTTATAATTTGCACTATTGATTATGAAGTATATATAAACATGCATTGGGTGAGAAAAAATAATTTCAGCATTATCCTACCATTTGAATCTCTTTTCTAAATGATTTATATTTTATGGTTTTTAAAGAATTAAAGTAATATAAATTTGTTTGAGTAAAAGTGTTATTAACTAAAAGCATTGTTCAACAGTTTTCTGCAACAATCAGATCACATCAGTCACTCAGTCGTGTCCGACTCTTTGTGACCCCATGAATCTCAGCATGCCAGGCTTCCCTGTCCATCACCAACTCCCGGAGTTCACCCAGACTCACGTCCATCGAGTCAGTGATGCCATCCAGCCATCTCATCCTCTGTCGTCCCCTTCTCCTCCTGCCCCCAGTCCCTCCCAGCATCAGGGTCTTTTCCAATGAGTCAACTCTTCCCATGAGGTGGCCAAAGTACTGGAGTTTCAGCTTTAGCATCATTCCTTCCAAAGAAATCCCAGGGCTGATCTCCTTCAGAATGGACTGGTTGGATCTCCTTGCAGTCCAAGGGACTCTCAAGAGTCTTCTCCAGCACCACAGTTCAAAAGCATCAATTCTTCGGCGCTCAACCTTCTTCACAGTCCAACTCTCACATCCATACATGACCACAGGAAAAACCATAGCCTTGACTAGACGAACCTTTGTTGGCAAAGTAATGTCTCTGCTTTTAATATGCTATCTAGGTTGCTCATAACTTTCCTTCCAAGGAGTAAGTGTCTTTTCATTTCATGGCTGCAGTCACCATCTGTAGTGATTTTGGAGCCCAGAAAGATAAAGTCTGACA
>NW_011495050.1:16595065-16599077 GCF_000754665.1 Bison bison bison | reverse complement strand
TAGGTTGCTCATAACTTTCCTTCCAAGGAGTAAGTGTCTTTTCATTTCATGGCTGCAGTCACCATCTGTAGTGATTTTGGAGCCCAGAAAGATAAAGTCTGACACTGTTTCCACTGTTTCCCCATCTATTTCCCATGAAGTGATGGGACCATATGCCATGATCTTCGTTTTCTGAATGTTGAGCTTTAAGCCAACTTTTTCACTCTCCACTTTCACTTTCATCAAGAGGCTTTTGAGTTCCTCTTCACTTTCTGCCATAAGGGTGGTGTCATCTGCATATCTGAGGTGATTGATATTTCTCCCGGCAATCTTGATTCCAGTTTGTGTTTCTTCCAGTCCAGCGTTTCTCATGATATACTCTGCATATAAGTTAAATAAACAGGGTAACAATATATAGCCTTGATGCAACAATAGAAGTGTTCTATTCTGCATGTCCAATGTGGTAACCACTAGCACTGTGTTAATCGGTCACTTGACATGTCACTAATGAGATTAAGGAACTCAATTTTTAATTTTAATTAATTTAAATTGAGTTAGCCACACGTGATTAGTGGCTTTCATATTAGCACAAACTTCTGTCAAGTTAGTTTATTAAACAAATAAATAAAATAGAAAACATTTTGGATGGTAATAGGTATCATGTAGAAAAATAAAGCCAGGAAGGAGACCACACTGTCCTCATGAAACTTATTTAAACTTTTTATGTCCTGATTTATTGTGCACCTGTAGGTTCTTACCTGTGTTCCATTTTCAATCATAAAGTATTTTCTGCTTAAAAAATGTTTTCTTTTTTTTAATCACAAGTGATACTTTTATGACAAATTTATGAAGAACAAATAAATGATGTTTTTTTCCAACAGTGCCTTGGTAGTTTAATCAGTCTTGTGGCAACTTTTCTATCACGTCTTGAAACCTGGAGGAAGGCAGATTGAAAATTTTGCATTGCACTTTTGGAAAGTTGGTTTATACAATCTGACACAAGATACATTTTTTAAAAGCATACATTTATTGTCACAAGACTGCAACGACATGATATATATCTAGAACTGCATCTATTAGAAAAATAAAGCAAGGTTTAATCTAGCACTTTAAGATTCAGTGTTGCCTCAAAACCAACCAGAACAAATTCAGACTCAATGAACTCATCGTGCTTGAAATAATATAGAGAATTCTATTATTTTCAAAGGTAGTATACTTTCTAGGCAACTTCATGTGACTATATATTTTTGCAAGTATTAATGTTGGAAAAAAGTTTTGATTTGGAGCTACACTGAAACTCAGACTGGGCCAACTGGGAAACTGGACTGTCATAGTGATGGTGATATTATTATGTGCCTTAAGCTTTACTGGGTTTCTATAGTTCTGCACAGAGGCGCTCAAAGCACTTCCTGTGTTTTATATCATTTGTCCTCACAACATTCCAATAATGTAGGAAGGGGGCAACCATAATTAAAGATTAGATGTGTCAGTTTTCCATTGTCGTGGAAACTCATTAAACTGGAACCTATTCAGCCTGCCAGCCAAGACAATTAAGCAGTCATTTCACTTATCAGTGTACCAATTACTTGATTTTTCTGTAACTTCCTCTCCATTTTCTCTGAGACAAATACTGCATCTTCCATAATTTTAATGTTCAACTCTGGTGATAATACTTCTTGGGAACAGTGTTTTGGGACACTTCCGTTTGTGAAATTTCCTTAATGACTCTTCTGTAGCATTCAACTTTCATATTTACATATAATGCTGATGTGAAAAAAATTTTTTTAATCATATAGGTAATGATTATAAAAAGATTTAGCCTTCTAGTTTTTTTACAAAATATTATCATACCATATATTAGTAATTTATAATCAATGCCAGTAACTAGGAAAAAATACTTCCTTCAATTGTATGGCAGAAACTGCTGTTTGCTAAAACCATGGTTTTCTTCTTCTTATACACAAAGCTGGATCAGATTTCCCAGTCTCCTTCTTAGTTGAATGCAGGCAAGCGACTGTTTTTGCCATTGGAATGTACACGTGGGCAGTGGGTACTAACCCCAGGCTACTTGCTCCTTCATGTTATTTTTTTCTCTGACTGGCTAAAATGGAGATCAATTCAAGATGTCTTTGGAGGCCACATGGTGAAGACATTAGCATCTCCATCAGTCTAGGTCCTTGCATGGCTTTATGGAGGAAGATCACGTTGGCCCATGCAGAACAGTGAACAAGAAGTCTGTTGGGTTTTAGCCATTTATACGTTTGGAGTCTATTTGTTACCACAGTTAGCATGTAATAACTATTATATCATTGTTTCACTACAAAAATATAAATATGCAGGAGGAGCTTAATAACGTAGATATATACAACTAATGAAAACATTTATTGAAATAAATCTCATTGACCACAAACTATCAGAAGAGAATAAAAAACTAAGAAGCCAATGGATTATTTATTAGGTTGAAATTGCCTCAAAACTTGTAAGATGTAAACTTTATAAATAAGACCCATACCTCTATGTATAGATAAAATATCTAGTTCTAGTTTTTCCACAGTTTGTGTCCAGTTGATATCAACCTTACCCAAATATCTTAGTTAACATTTAGGTTTTTGTAGACCCTTATTTTGGAGAAGGCGATGACACCCCACTCCAGTACTCTTGCCTGGAAAATCCCATGGACAGAGGAGCCTGTTGGGCTGCAGTCCATGGGGTTGCTAGGAGTCGGACACGACTGAGCGACTTCACTTTCGCTTTTCACTTTCATGCATTGGAGAAGGAAATGGCAACCCACTCCAGTGTTCTTGCCAGGAGAATCCGAGGAATGGGGGAGCCTGGTGGGCTGCCCTCTATGGGGTCGCACGGAGTCGGACACAACTGAAACGACTTAGCAGCAGCAGCAGCAGACCCTTATTTGGATTGTATAAGTGAGAACAAAAGGTGAAATATGAAAAGTAGATATTAAAATCTGAAGCAGTGAAATGAGAGCATCAGAAGAAAATTAGACCATGAACTGGAGTTCCTGATCAGGAAGGAAATTAGAACAAGCTTAAAAGTGCCGTGGTGAAGTAGAAATACGTGGAAATTTTAGCTACATGAAAGATGTGACGTGTGAGGATCAATCAAGGATTAGAAACATAAAAAGGACACATTATGGAAATGGAGAAGAGAAAGAAATAAAAGAAGAATACATAGGATATAGAATATAAATTTTTAAGCTCTAAAGGCTAGAGAGGGCAAAAAAGAAAATAAAGCTGAGTGAATTAATATTGGCTAAAAGGAGTAAGTGGAATCAAAAGGAGCTCTAACAGTTATATCAGGTGAAACAGAAACATTAGAAGGAAAGTGGGTCCATAAATAACCTGAAAAGTGGATGAAATCAATAATGTTTAAATGGTTGAACTACTCAACTTTAAAATGTTTTAACTAAAATAATGAAAGTTATAGAAAATTATTAAGTTATGAAGAGCCTATAAATATGACTAAAGATAAAATTCAATAAAAGAATATTGGAATGAATAGAAGTTGATCAAGAATTCTGATGATTTGTATCTTGTGGGTCAAAGAGATTTTACTAATGAATTTACCAGACTCTTGTGGGAGAAGGCAATGGCAACCTACTCCTGTACTCTTGCCTGGAAAATCCCATGGACAGAGGAGCCTGGTAGGCTGCAGTCCATGGGGTCGCTAAGAGTCAGACATGACTGAGAGACTTCACTTTCACTTTTCACTTTCATGCATTGGAGAAGGAAATGGCAACCCACCCCAGTGTTCTTGCCTGGAGAATCCCAGGGATGGGGAAGCCTGGTGGGCTGCCATCTATGGCGTCACACAGAGTCGGACGCAACTGATGCAACTTAGCAGCAGCAGCAGCAGACTCTTGTGACTTATTTTTTTTCCAAGTCATAGATTATGAAGGACTAGCATTAAGAGTCGGACACGACTGGGTGACTTTACTTTCACTTTTCACTTTCATGCATTGGAGAAGGAAATGGCAACCCACTCCAGTGTTCTTGCCTGGAGAATCCCAGGGACG
>NW_011495050.1:16587966-16594965 GCF_000754665.1 Bison bison bison | reverse complement strand
GTTCTTGCCTGGAGAATCCCAGGGACAGGGGAGCCTGGTGGGCTGCCGTCTATGGGGTCGCACAGAGTCAGACACAACTGAAGCAACTTAGCAGCAGCAGCAGCAAAAGGTAAAAGGTAAAAATAAACACTATGCAGTCGTAAAAATGTAGAATAGTTATATCAATCAGGAAAATTATGACAGCTCATTTTAATCAAGTGAAAAATAATATGAACTAAGCAAATTGTTTTGGGTGGAAAAGATGAAATATTCAATGAGAAAACATCATAAACTTTGAGCATGACATTTATATTTTCTATAACTTTATTTGAGCTCTCTGCAGCTCATAGTTTCTTTGGTTAAAAATAAATTTAGTTAGTATAGAAAATCATTTGGAGCTCATCAGAACAAAGATGTTAGATTCTTAGGTATAAATTTTTCAAGACATATTTTTGAATTGACCTTTTTTCCTGAGTTCAAACAATAAACCTAGATCTTCATGAATATGCGACACTATTCCAATTGTCTATTATGTATATAGCAAATATAAGTTACTCTTAAGAAATATTTTATTAGGCTAAAAACTTTACAATGAAAAGATTTTTAAAAGAAGCATATGCATAACTAGTAGTTCATCAGTATTGAAATGGGTTCCCTACATGGTGTCTTTGCCCTAACATGTACCACCTCCCCTACGCTGACCTTTATCCAGCCTTTGTAAGGGTTTTGCTTTGTTCTGCCCAGAGCTTTTGCACACGCTGTTCACCCCTGTGAAGCAGGTTGACCAGCAAGTTCATGCAGGTTTTTCTGTTACCTTGGGTGGAAAAACCCGAACTTTTTGACCAACCCAATACTTCCATGTCTGTCACCATTCACCTTCACTCCCTCCTTGACCTAAGCATTTCCTGTGCTTCTTCACATCTCAGGCAAAGCATGCCTTTCTCCTGGAAGCCCTCCTAATGACTTCAGCCAGGTCAATTCACTCTGCGCCTCCTAACGTGTATTACAGCCGGACACACGTACTTTTTTTTTAAGACATAGATGTTGATATCATTGTTGCAATTGAATGGGACCTGAAACTTTAATACATTTTAATCTAAAATGTTGCAGTATTTTTCTGTCTGTTAGGGTTTCTTTATAGATATTTGTACAATATGCTCACCAGTTAAAAGGGCTTCATCGGTTATTGTTGTTATTCAGTCACTAAGTCATGTCCGACTCTTTGCAATCCCATGAACTGCAGCACGCCAGTCTTCCTTGTCCTTTACTATCTCCCGGAATCTGCTCAAACTCATGTCCATTGAGTCAGTGATGCCATCCAACCATCGCATCAGTTATCAGTTCAGTCAGTTGTGTCCAACTCCCTGCGGCCCCATGGACTGCACGCCAGGCTCCCTGTCCATCACCAACTCCCAGAGCTTGCACACTGAATTCACATAAGCATTGTGGATGCCCAGGACATATCATACACAATTCAGTTTTTCTTCATTGATGGAAATAACTGGGTTACTAAGATTTGGTTAGTAATATGTTCATAACAAAGCAGTTCTTTGGCAAACAATTAATCACAGCTCTATCATTATTGCTGGCTAACCAAGTTGAAAACTTGAATCAGAGGCATGATTGAGTTGTTGTTAGTGGTGGTGGTGATGAGGAAGAGTGAAGATGGTGATTGTGTTGAACACTCTCGTGGATTCTTCAGCAGAGCATTTTTTTTAAATAGTGACTAGATGGAAACTGAATGCACTGTTCTGGTTGGGCTTTCTTTGCTTGTTTATTTGTGTTTTAATTTCAACATTTCAAGACATGCATGTAACTGACTAAATTACAACACCAAGAGACGTATTTTCGTCTTTAATCTGGAAACTTGCGTGCATGTTAGGTGGAGCAGCAGGCAGGCTGCCAGTGGTCTAGAGGATGTAGGTTGAAAGAAAAAAAGGTGAAATAGATGATTCATCCCATCACCTTCGTCTTCCTTAAATTTACCCTCCCCATGCCAGTGAGCCATCTTTAGGTCAACTTGAGATTAGCAGGCAAGAGCACTTCTCAGCTTTCGAAAGTGAAAGTGAAATTTGCTTAATCATGTCTAGCTCATTGCGATCCCATGGACTGATCCCAGACTCCTCTGTCCGTGGGATTTCTCAGACAAGAACACTGGAGTGGGTAGCCAATTCCCTTCGCCAGGGGATCATCCCAACCCAGGGATCGAACCTGGGTCTCCTGCATTGCAGGCAGATTGTTTACCCTCTGAGCCACCAGGAAAGCCCACATGCCATCTTCATATCCTTCACTTCGACAGTGCCTAGCTAGCTCACCCTGTAAGACAGTTCTCTCTGTAGGTTTAAGCTTCTTCATCTATAAAACATAAGGCTAATAATAAAAAATAACTCACAGTTTGCAATTATATGACTGATGCTATGCCACCCTAGTGGAGAAGGCAATGGCACCCACTCCAGTACTCTTGCCTGGAAAATCCCATGGACTAAGGAGCCTGGTAGGCTGCAGTCCATGGGGTCGCGAAGAGTCGGACACGACTGAACGACTTCGCTTTCACTGGCAACCCACTCCAGTGTTCTTGCCTGGAGAATCCCAGGGACAGGGGAGCCTGGTGGGCTGCCGTCTATGGGGTCGCACAGAGTCAGACACGACTGAAGCGACTTAGCAGCAGCAGCATGCCACCCTAGAGCACTGTGCCAAATTGATATACCTTATTTAATCCTCAAAATGAATCAGTGCTATCATTATCTGACTGAACAGTTAAGGAAACAAGAGATTAAGCATGGTCACCAGTGACCAGACCTTCAGGGTCTTCAGGTAGCTTCAGGTAGCTACCTAGGCCATACCTGGTACCAGTCTCCTGAGAAAGATACAAGACAAGAACTGTGAGTTCCTGCTCAGTAGGAGTCCTTGCAGTTCATTCACCAGTCCAACCTGTCATTTCTCCATGTGGCAACTCAGGTGCAAGGAGATGAGACTCACCTTGGTCACGTGTGAGAATAGCTCTGAGTCCAAAGCCTCAGGATCCACAGAAACCAGTATCTCTCGTATAATAATCCATGCTTGGAGTTTCCAGAACCATATCAGTTACAGAGCCCTCAGACTCTGAGAAGCTATGGGCATCAAGAATTAATTGTAGTCCTTCCAGCTTAGTTACAGTTTACCAATCACGAGTCATTTTTATAATTGGCAATATTAACTAGTAATAGAGTTTATATTTCAACTTTTATCAGTTTACCAGAGATCCTATGTAGAGAGTTAAACTCAAGTTCATTTCACATGCAAAAGAGGGAGGTTTTAAGCATCTTTTGCCTACAAGTCACCTTTCCAAAGTCACGGAGCTGACAACAGAGGAGCTGTTAGTTGACCCCAGTCCAACTCTAGAGTCTCACTTTGCTCACAACTCCAGCACTAGACCAGCTTCCTCACACATTTCAAGCTGATTCCTATTTCCTTAATTTCTTAGTACTCTCCTACGAATGTCCTTCCCCCTGCTGTTCATAGACTTGCTTCCATCTCATCATTCAGGGTGGGCTCAAAGGTGCCTCCCCTTCGAACACTCACTTGCTTTGGACCATCCTTTCCTCCCCAGGATCACCTTATCATTTTCTGTCGTATCACAGTGTTGTGTCTCCTTGCTAACACTTCCCTCTGAAAATACCGTTTTGTTTTCTATTTGTTTATTGTCTGCTTCTCCTCACAAAGATGTAAGTCCCACGAGACTAGTCATGTGAGTTACTCTTCAGCGCTGTTTCAGTAGTACTGGAAGACTAGTTCCTGGCACATGATGAACACCGAGTGATTGAGAAACAATGCTCTCCCACCTAGTATATCACATACAACTTTTGTGAATTTCAGAGGAACGCATGTTGTTTATTTATAAAATGTACAAAAATATGAATTGTAATTCTGCCCAAGCAAGAAACTATAAACTGCTTTTAGGCAAAACATCAAGGCAACAGCTTAATCTTCATTCATTTAAAAACATTTTATTACATGTTGGTTGTGTACAAGTCATGCTGTTTTAGGGTCTGCAGTGGATTCCAAAGAAATAGTCATGAATCTATTATGCATTTATCAAATTGCATTTCATTTAATTTTTCACAGTTTCTCTGCACCTGGCGTATAAACAGTTTAATGAATTTTTATACTGCTAGTGTGGTCTCAAAAATCAGATCCATGCAGTGAAATAGATTTTTAGGACTTCTATTTCTATTCACTTTTATATCTATATTTTTTAAAGTGTTTCTAATTACAAATATTTGTTGAGGTCCATGCTGAAATCTTTATGGGGTAAAAAATTGTTTAAAGACTATTGTAATGAAAGATTCAGATGCATAACAGGCCCTCAATATTTTATCATTATTTTACAAGTGAATTATATGATCAGATTCCTGCAGATGAATGTGCACAAGTGTGTTTTCAGTTAAGTGTATGTTAAATGCTTTTGGAAGGCAGCAGAACACCTTCCATTGAAATGTGGATGAAGAAAAGATAACTTCTGCCAATAGAAAGCCAAAATTTGGGAACTGGCATCTTCCTATGAAATATGGATGTGGTTTACTGAGGTCCAGACAGGGAGGATGCTCATTCTGGGATCCGTTAGAAGCCTCCTGTGTTCATGCTAAGTCGTATCAGTCGTGTCCGACTCTGCAACCCTATGGACTGCAGCTCACTAGGCTCCTCCATCCGTGGGATTCTCCAGGCAAGAATACTGGAGTGGGTTGCCATGCCCTCCTCCAGGGCATCTTCCCTACCCAGGGATTGAACCCTCATCTCTTATATCTCCTGCATTGACAGGCTGTTCTTTACCACTAGCACCACCTGAAATAGTAAATTGTCCAGTATGGAGGAGGAGGTTTATGAACAGGAGAGTAAAGAAGAACAATGAGAAGAGTTTTAGGAAGTGCGAATACAAGGCTAAAGATTTTTTTTTTTTTTTTAGTTTAACAACAAAGACTACACAGCTAAAGGCAATTTGCACAAAGTAGTGATATTTCCAAAATAATTTTTCAGAAAAAAAAATGTTAGCCGTGTGCAGGACTGGCTGGAAAATAGAAAGACCAGAGACAGAGGTGCCAGTTACGCAAATGGCCCTAGTATAACTTGAGAAGGACTGAACTCTGGTGGATGCAGTGCCCTTCTCTTGTGTTGGAATAAAACCACAAAAGTGGGGATATTATAGGCAGATGTATTTTATGGATTATATGTTTGCATCATAAAAGTGTGACATAAACATGCAGTTTGGCCACAAGAAATGTGTGCTGGAAAAAGAATACTAATCTAGCTTCCGAGTGACAGAACCAGCACATCTTGGATGAGCAATTAAGTCAGTGAAGGAACAGCAAAGCCCTATGGATAGTGGCTTTACTCTGTGAGAGTCAACAAATGTTGCATGCGTTGGGCAGCTCTTAGCAACTTTGTATATTTAGTATGTACTAAAGGCTATTTATGACTAAATGCTCATAATAAGATACATTTTTCTGCAAGTGATACCACAGAGTTTTATTTTCTATGCCCCCATTCAGGAGCATTAGAACCTCTGGCAAGTGGTCCTTTTCTAAATTATGTTTTGTCGTTGTTCAGTCACTAAGTCGTGTTCGACTCTTTGTGAGCCTGTGAACTGCAGCACGCCAGGCTTCCCTGTCCTTCACTATCTCCCTGAGTTTTCTCAAGCTCATGTCCATTGGGTCGATGATGTATCCAATCATCTCATCCTCTGTTGCCTCCTTCTCCTCCTCCCCTCAATGTTTCCCAGCATCAAGGTCTTTTGAGTCAGCTCTTCACATCAGATGGCTGAAGTATTGGAGCTTCCCTCCCCTCAATGTTTCCCAGCATCAAGGTCTTTTGAGTCAGCTCTTCACATCAGATGGCTGAAGTACTGGAGCTTCATCTTTAGTCCTTCCAGTGAATCAGTTCAGTTCAGTCAGTCGTGTCCGACTCTGTGTGACCCCATGGACTGCAGCACACCAGGCTTCCCGTCCATCACCAACTCCCGGGTTTTACTCAAGCTCATGTCCATTGAGTCAGCAATGCCATCCAACCATCTCATCCTCTGTCATCCCCTTCTCCTCACGCATTCAATCTTTCCCAGCATCAGGGTCTTTTCAAATGAGTCAGTTCTTCGCATCAGGTGGCCAAAATATTGGAGTTTCAGCTTCAGCATCAGTCCTTCCAGTGAATATTCAGGGTTAATTTCCTTTAGGATGAACTGGTTTGATCTCCTTGCTGTCCAAGGGACGTTCAAGAGTCTTCTCCAGCCACACAATTTGAAAGCATCAGTTGTTCAGTGCTCAGCCTTCCCTATGGTCCAACTCTGACTTCCATACATGACTACTGGAAAAACCATAGCTTTGGCCATACAGACCTTTGTCACTGAAGTGATGTCTCCACTTTTTAAGACGCTGTCTAGGTTTGTCATAGCTTTTCTTCTAAGGAGTAAGCATCTTTTAACTTTGTGGCTGCAGTCAGTCAGCAGTGATTTTGGAGCCCAAGAAAAGAAAATCTGTCACTGTTTCCACTCGTCCCTCTTCTATTTGCCATGAAGTTATGGGATGCCATGATCTTTGGTTTTTGAATGTTAAGTTTTAAGCCAGATTTTTCAGTCTTCTCTTTCACCTTCAGCAAGAGGCTCTTTAGCTCTTCTTCACTTTCTGCCATAAGAGTTTCATTATCTGCATGTCTGAGGTTGTTTATATTTCTCCTGGCAATCTTAATTCCAGCCTGTGATTCATTCAGCCCAGCATTTTGCATGATGAACTCTGCATATAAGTTAAATAAGCAAGGTGACAATATACAGCCTTGATGTACTCCTTTACCAAGAGAGAACAGAGGAAGAGGAATTTGTTAATGGTACTGTTGGTCTAAGGGCTCAACCATTTTTTGTTCCTTTGCTCCCCTAGACCACATTTCCAACATTTAGTAAAGTATACTTAACAAAGTATAACCTAAAGCTCTGAGACCCAGATGAAACCTGTTTACATATAACAAAATATTGAAACTCAAGAATAAATTATATATAAT
>NW_011495050.1:16561461-16587866 GCF_000754665.1 Bison bison bison | reverse complement strand
ATTATATATAATAGTCATAAATCTAGTTTTGTTCTCTATTTTTATCTGAATTCAAATGGTTGACAATATGTTCTCTAAATAGATATCTATAGCATTTATTTGTTGCCACTAAATCTAACCACAATTTATTTAAAAATATCTATTAGTTACTTATACAAAATTTTTAAAATCTCAATATTCTTTTTTAGTGAATCAAACACTTTGCTGTTTTCTTGAGGTTTAAGAGATACATGAGGAAGAGAATAAGAAGCATGATAATTTTTTAAGCCTCCACTTAGTAAATGTGGCGAAAAGTTCTTGAACTGTTCCACCATTAAAAATGTTGGGCATCTTATTCTGCATCTTCTTTATCCATTGCTCTGCTGATGGACATTTAGGTTGCATCTACATCAGACATGAGTGAGCACACACACGCATGTCCTGTCCTGACTCTTATAAACAGTGTTGCAATGAGCATGGGGTACGTATATCCTTTCAGATCATCTTTTTATCCAGATTTATGCCCAGGAGTGGGATTGCAAGGTCATATGGTAGATACATACAGTGGACTATTACTCGAGCATCAAAAAGGATGAAATAAGGCCATCTGAAGTGACATGGATGGCCGTAGAGATTGTCATACTGAGTGAAGTAAGCCAGACAGAGCAGGAGAAATATTGTATGACATCCCTTATATGTGGAGTCTAAAAAGAAATGATTCAAATAAAGTTACTTAAAAAACAGAGACTCACAGACTTAGGGAAGAAACGTATGGTTTCTTGGGGGAATGATGGGAGCCAGGAATACCTAGGGAGTTTGGGATAGACATGTACACGCTGCTGTTATTTAAAAATGGATAACCAATAAAAACCTACTATATAGCACATGGGACTCTGCTCAGTGTTATGTGGCAGCCTGAATGGGAGGAGAGTTTAGGGGAGAATGGATACATTGTGTGTGTGTGTGTGTGTGTGTGTACACACATATATATGTGTGAGTCCCTTCACTGTTCACCTGAAACTATCACATTGGCTATACTTCAATACAAAATAAAAAGCTTAAAAAATAAAAATATTGGGCAACTTGTTTTAGTTCCTGAAGACTCACATCTCCCATGTGTAATTTGAAAATTATAATAGCAACTCCTTTATAAGTGTTATGTGAAAATTAAATGAAATATTTCCGTTCTGATTACAGTGCTTGATAGTTGAAGAAGATTCAATCCATGTTTAGTATTACCAATAATATTTCTTAGAGACTTACATCTCCTGTCTGTAATATGAAAATTATAATAACAACTCTTTTATAAATGTTGTATGAAAATTAAATGAAATATTTCATGTAAAGTTCTTATCATAGTGCTTGATAGTTGATGAATTTTCAATCAGTGTTTGGTATTACCCATAATATTTCTGAGCCTATGATTAAAATTACTCAGTGCCTTTAGGTCTCCCTTTCATTATAGTTAAATGAATTAAATAATTTTACCAAGTAATATGATTTAATTTCCATTGGAGAAGTTGGACTTAACTCCAATAGATTAATATGAAATTATAATTTTATAAAATTGTAGTTTATAAAAAATATTTCCCTATATCCTTGAGTTCAGAACAAATTCCAAATATCTGTATTTATAAGTGGTATTCTGTCATATTAATTATAATGACAAACTATCTTTTACTGAGGATTAGCTTTGAATTGGGAAGGCCAAATGGATCATTTGTATTATATATCTCATTTAGCTGCTAAGACAGTCCTCCAAAAGAGACGTTTTTATCGCTACTTAACCCATGAGGAACCTCTCTGAGTGGAATTAGAATTTGAATCCAGATCTGTCTGTATTCACAGGATCAGCTGTGAATAGAGCTGAATCATTAGCTGTATTGTCATATTTTGTAAACTTAATGTGGCCAGGTCATTAAAACAGATGATAGGATAATGTTTTAAGGAATGAAGATTCCTATTATTCCTCTGTCTTCTATTTCCCTTTAATGTTTTAGATCGAATTAATATTTTTTAAGAAAACATGTAATTGTGGGTGCTGATCTGGAGAGGAAGGGAAATTATAGGTACAAGAATCTCTCCACAGAAAAGGATTGTGTGTGTGCACATGTGCTCAGTCATGTCTGGCTCTTTGTGACCCCATGGACTGTAGCCTGCCAGGTTCCTCTGTCCATGGGATTCTCCAGGCAAGAATGCTGGAGTGGGCTGTCATTTCCTTCTCCAGCGGATCTTCCCTATCCAGGGGTCAAACCTGTATCTCCTGTGACTCCTGCATTGGCAGGCAGATTATCACTGAGCCACTGGGGAAGCCTTCCATTAATCAGGTTCAGTCTATATTACACCAGAATATCTGAGCCAGGCAAGAGTGACTAATACTTTATTTTGTTGTCTCCAGAATTGGTTTTTAAACTTAATTCATCTTCTTTTGCTTAACTGATGGAAATCAACTAATTAAATAGTAAGCATCAGGAAAGCAATAGTAGCCTCGTTCGGAGGTTGATGTTTAGAATTGAGTTACATCTGGATGTTTATGGGAGTTGGATTTCCTTTTCTCACATGTCAAAGTCTTAAGCTTATATATCAACCACACTTGATGAAATCTGAGTGACTCACGTATGATGAGAATGACCCATCAATCAAAGCCATAATTGAAAGGTGCTTAAGACATTATTTCTGCTGGCTTGATTCAGAGAGCTCAAAGGTATGTGTAGAAAGTAAGTTCCGGTACTAGAAATATATAGCATACATTTATACCTTTAAGTCATCTCTGCACTGAAATTAGGTTATTTCCCATTTTTGTTCTCTTTTCCAAATATAAATGTTTCCACTATGGAAATAAAAAGAATTCTTTACATAAAATTAGGAATTGAAATGAAGAAATAACCTTAAGAAATGTAATTTTCCTTCCTGCTGGATAAACTTTAGTTTATTTTTCATCTTTAATTCAGAGGCCTAGATTATATTTTTCCCACTTTATTTCTGCTAATATATGACTCTTGTTATTAATAGATCATTTAGGTTTCATCTTTCCTGGTTCGATGCTAATAGCTGTGAACATAAGGCAAACATAGATCTACCCTTCTGTATAAGAGCCTTGCTGAACACAATGAGTAGATTAGGATCTACTAGGTCTTTCGCCTTCGATCTTTGCCATGCACCATCCTGGGGTGCACAGTGGACACACAGGAGGTATGGAGCTATCTTGGGTCATGTCTGGAGCAGTGAGGAGGAGAGGTTGCCTAAGTCAGTAAACCTGTAAGGAAACCTATTTTATCTTTACATGACCATGACCAACCTTCTTCCTTAACCCCCTACCTCTGATCCCTGCATGATAAGTCAAGACTCACCAACATGGACATTCAGCAGAAATTTTAAGCATTTTCATTTTCTATAATACTAGTCTGAAAATGAAAATCTTGACCAGGAGACAACTTTTTCTGAACACTCACCTGGAGACTCACTTCCTTTCATTTGCAACTAAATTTATTAAAAATTAGAGTCACTTGTATACTAAGTAGTGTTCTTTCACAAAACATATGCATTAAAAAACCAACAGCATTTACTTAGCTGCCTCTTTTTTTTGAGTCCTCCTTTATTATCAGAAAATACAAATATATTTGTATGCCACTCTAACTTGATAACATTCTTGGAAAGATAATTTAACATTATATTCTTTTAAACTTCATTTCGTTTTATTGATAAGCAATAAGTAACAACATCATTTCAAGCAATTTCTGCATGTAGTTTTGAACCAGCCTTAGTTTGAAACATGATAAAAATCAATCAGCCCAATATGTGCTTTATGAATATTAATTAAACTCTGAAACTTTTCATCTCTAGTCAAGTCTCCAAAATAATTCAGGTTTTAGATATCAGCAAGGCCTTTTTCTCAGGTTATCTGCATGAGGAATCTACTTGAATTTGTGTGGTTGGTTTCCAGAAATTCACCTTAGTGAATCACATACACTGTTAAATTTTCTATAGGCTTATTTTTCTAGTTAATGATCTAGCTCACCTGAATCTGTTTGGAGAGTGCTATATCTACAAAACAGGTAAATACATTGGGACAGAGATGACCTATGATGATCTAACAGTTAATTAATTGGTTACTAAAAATCTGATGATTCAAAATTAGAATGAAGAAATTAAACCATGTATATATACAGTTTTTACATCAGCAAACAACTTTTGGATATGAAATTGTCTGCTTCCTTTTCAGTGAACACACGGTTATCTGCTAATCTGACAAATGTAGTGGATAATCTGAGTCTATAAGATAGAACCTACTTCATATAATTTAAAAGATGCAATCTTACAGTGACACTTTATAGTCCCACTTATGTCTCACCTACCTCCCAAATTTGAAATACACAGACCGTAATAAAGATTAGAGTGAGCCCTTAATCTTAATTATACATTTTACAGTATTATGAATGCTGAAAGATTACTTCCAATGTTTGGTATAATCTTACAGGGTGCAGATGTGGTTCCCTTTGGTACATGCCATCTCTCCCGAACTAACAATTTCCATAATGCTGTCACATTCTGCATAGGAAGCAGATTTACAGATAGGTAATCCATGTAAGGTATTTTAAAGACAGCTTATTAAAGGATTGAGGCCTGCTGTTAAATTACATATGCTTTCAATTGCTATGAGGAGCAAACAGCATCAAGAAATGTAGTAATTTAGCTAGGCCAGAGAAAGACATATTTAAAGTTTGATGATATATCCTTTAAACTTTTGCTTCAAGCTCTTTTTAGGTTTTTATTTACTCCGTTACAATTCTGTTATTTCATGCTATATAATGTAATTTTTCTAGTAACCCTAGAGTTTGCATATTAAGAATTAGATATATTTTTCTTAACATTTATATTCCGACTTTATGATTTTAAAAATTGTCTTTTTACTTGATAGTGGCTCAGATTACTTCAGAGTAGCAACCCAGACTTCATGTGCTTTAACATTTTTAAATGTGAATGGCTAAAGTAATTTCAGACTAATTTTGGACTACATAATTTTATCTACTGCTGAGAGCTAGATTAAGAACTATCTTGAAGAATGTCTCATCTTAGTCTCTGATAGTTCTGAGTTTATATTTTATCTTCAAACAAGAAAGAGAAGATTAATCTGGTCCTAAATTTATTTTCAAATATGAGTCACATTCTTTGCTGGACCAGGATGTAGTCTGAGAACAGGATTTTCTCTTGTATTTCCTCAGTGTCTTTTATACAATGCCTAACTTACTCAGTCTCAGTTATTGACCTGGCTTGAATTGAAACCATTTCTAAATACCTTTGAGTATGAATTCTACCTTTCCCTTGATCATGATCCAGGGTATCCTTGCCAGGTTTTCATTCAGTAATCTGTTCTTGATTCCCGTGTTTCTTGTATTCTAAGCCAGTGGCTCTCAAAGTAAGAGAGATATTAGGGAAGGTGACAGAGGAGGAGATGGGAGAGGTGTTGGCCATAAATACCCTGGATGGATGCCATTTGGGATTTCAAATTTTATATAAACACCTTTAAAGCTCCATGACACCTTATATCAAATAAATCTCCTTTCCGTTGCTTAAATTCATGGGTCATTTGTTATGAGAAATAATATTAGAAATTTTATTATTATGTCCTAGACAACAGAAAAGCCAGTGCTATAATCAGTATAAAATGGAATATTCCCAAACTGGAAAATCTTGGTTTAGCTTTTGATAACTTTTATCTATATTATGGATAAAGTTCATAGATTATACAAAAACTAAAACAAAAAGCTGTTTGAGGAATTGAGTTATGAAGTTCCTTGACCATCCTTACTATATAGTAAAAAGAGTAAATATCATATGACTCTGTTATTTTCACTAGATTATAGAGCTTCAGTTTCAATATTGCTTTGATAACATGTACATTAATATTTTTATTTAAAATATCGTTTCCATCAAGAGTATTTTTACTTTATTCTATTCCCCATGTAATCAAAATCGGTTCCAGATTCTTCTCTCCTTGTCAGAGTCTTTTGAGGGCCTGGAGGAGGTGGGCAAGATGGTATTTTAATCCATTGATCTAAGCCAAGGGATTTTAGGTCTATGCAAGTAAAAATGAACCCATAAGTTATTTAAAAGAGAAGTGCAGTTTAATTTACCTAATGTCAAACATAAGCAATATTAAATCTATTTGGATTTAATTGCAAATTTCAGTCTTTCTATAAGGTGTAATTATCTGAACATCTTGCCATTAAAATTAAGTGTGAGTGAATTTTGACATATTCACTTTCCTTTGTAATAAATGAAAGGTAATATTTTTATTTTGAAATATTTATAGTGTAAATTACCAAAATGGTATTTCTCTTCTATTCTAATAAATCTGTTTTTACATAAGTGCTAGAGGTTAATGGCTAGATTTTAAATTGCTTTCCATTTTGATAATAAGTGGATTTCCAAGAGAGATGATTTTATTAAGGAGATTTTACTCACTCTGATTCCCTCTTTATAAGAGAATAGTTCATATTTGCACAAACTCAGATGTAAAATATGAAGCTTAATCAGTATTTTTCTAAACATATAGTTATGAATATTATTTTGAAAGGATTTTCTCTTTCTTAATAATGTGGTTCTTTTGTTAAGCCTCTATTTTTAAATATATCATTTTTTTCTTTCTACAAAGATTAGGTGTTTTTCTTCATAATCATTTAACACCTCTCAAAAGTGAATAATGGCAGTGATTCCACTGAAAATTAACTTTGAATTAATGCACTGTAACTGTGATCAAATATTGATCAGTTTTCTTTATTTTGTGCATGGTTGCAAAGTGAGAAATATAATGCAAACCCTCACATAATTAATTCCATTACATTGAAAAAATTAAACTAGTTCCACAAAGGCATAAAATAAAAATACCAACACCTGATATTCTGTGAGTGTTATTTATTATTTCCTATATTAATTTTTTTACTGTTTATTATAAATATTTTAAAATAGCAATAACTTTAGGTATTTTTGAAGGGTCTACTAAATTCAGAATTATTATTGAAAAATGAAATGTAAATACTTAGATCTTTGATAACAAAGTAATTAAAATGTATGGTTTTGCCTACTGTATAATAAGGGCTTATATTTGATCAACCATAAAAGTTATTTAATCATTTTAACCTTGGAATACTACCCCACGAAACACTACTTAATGGAAGTTAGCTGAGACGCATTAGAGTATCAAAACATCAGGTCTGCAAAGCAAGAGGGCCTGGAAAATTCAAGCCCGGCTTATTCTGACATAATACTACAGTAGGTTGCATGGCAACCAGTGGCTGTGGATTTTGAAGTTACTTTATCCGCCTTCAGTGAAGAAAGACTTAGCCTGAATTGATTTTAGTAATTTCAGAATTAATCAGGTATTCAAAAATTATTTTAACAGACATTTTCTATATTTCTACAATTTGGAAATACATATATACACATCTGGTTCACGAAATAGCACCTTACTGGCTTCCTAGTTATTTTGATTAATGATACGTATTAGACACCTGCTGATAGATTTGTTACATCCTGTAACTTATGTAAAAGCTGGTTATTGTCCAGAATTTCAATGTAGCTGACTTTTAAATGATTTCTTATTGACCTCATCACTGTCAGTTCTGACATGATAGCACTGTCTACGTTTTTTACTTTATATTTTGTTTTTGTTATATCCTGCCATTTCTTTATATGGTCCTTTCTTATAGTAAATAGTGATTTTCTTTTATTGTTGTTTTGTTGTTAGGGATAGTTAAATGAGAATGAAGTTTACTAAATCAACCACGTTTTTTAAGTTTTTTTATTGATGTAATATTGATTCACAATGTCATGCCAGCCTCAGGTGTACAACAAAGTGCCTCAGCCATACACACACACACACACACACATATACTCACATATATTCTTTGTGTATATTCTCGTCCATCATAGGTTATCACAGGATACTGAGCACAGCTCCCTGCACCACCCAGCGTGTCAAAGTTGGCCGTCTCCTGCACACATAGCAGTGTGTATATTCTACTTCCAAACTCCCAGTCCATCCCTCCCAGGCGCCAACAACCACAAGTTTGCTTTTTATGTCTGTGGGTCTATTTCTGTTTTGTAAATAAGTTCATTTGTGTCCCATCACTTATCACATATAAGTGATATCATATTTGTCTTTCTCTGTCTGGCTTACTTCAGTTGGTATGATAATCTCTAGATCCACCTAAATAAACCACATTTCAGATTGAATAGGGAAATAAAAAGTATTTCTCATTTCTGCATTTTGTTGTTCCTAGTTTTAGCCTGGAATGAAAGAAGAAAAACAGCAGAAGAGTTGGCTATAACTAATGCTTGAAGTATATTTTTAGACATTAAACAAGCAGAAGTCACATTGTTAGGATTTTCTATTTGGCAAAAGATAGAAAATTCTGAAATGATATTATGAAGTCAGTTCAGTTGACATTTCTTTGATTTAGTGGAGCTTCACCAAACATTTGATCTATTATGTGAAATTCCTTACTTTTTATTTACTGTTTCTATCTGCTGTTAATGGGTGAGTTAAGCTAGAGTTATTCTAAAAGTATAATATAATCCTCTCTTTGAATAATTTAGGCTAAAAGTAAACTTAACTACTTTATGTAAACTAATGTTATATAATTAATCTAAAATTTTAAAAAAGTACTTGAATTACAGTGGCCAAAACAGTCAAATAAATCTGCTAAGCTAAAGGTGGTATGTACCATGCCAACATCAAATATATGATCAATGTCACATGTAAACAGCAGTGAAATGGTGGTTAAAACATGCATCATTTAGTGGTGTCAAATATATGTCTACAAATTTGTTCCTCAGGGATGTGTGAATAGTATCTGAAAACATAGTCTTCATGGTGGTGACTGTAGAGTTTTTACAATGAAGAATTGTGTCAACCAAAAACTGCAGTTATTTTTTTTAAGTAAAGTGTATTTTTTGAGCCAGAAGTATTTTCGTTAAAGGATAAACAGAAATCACCAATCAGACATGCCAGGTTTGAATTACTTTCACTACAGCAGTCTCTACATCTTTTCTAGACTTTAGTTTTAATTCTGATTCACTCATTTTATAATCAGCAGTCTCAGATATAATGTAACATAATTAAAACATCTTGGATTGTGTGACATTTCACAAATAAATTCCACACAGAATTGGTTATCAAATCACAGCTGTAGTATGAATAAATCAGCCCTACAATGTTGTTCATTATTTGACAGGAAGTGTCTGCTCAGCTTCTTAAAGGGCTGTTTCTATTTGTTTTGTGTTTGCTTTTTTGTTTTATTTTGAAGAACAAGCAAGTTTCCATCTCTCTGCATTTTCTGCGCAATAATTTTAAGAGATGGATTTCAACAGGTAATAGTTAAAGGACTAGTCATAATACATAACTGCAGCATGTGTTAAGTCTTCCGCAAGAATAGTTACCACCTGTATTATAGGGAGGTTGATCTTGGTTATCAAGTATAAGTAAAAAGTATTTCAAAAATCACAAATTCTTATGCTGCAGTGTGAGTTGGAGTCGTACGAACAGTGTAGTGTTAATAGTAGTGATTTGGGATGGATTTTCCACATCTATCTTTTCCAAGGCACGTTTCAGTGCAATTTTTTTGTTTGCAGCTTTTTCCTCTCAGATGTTAAGATCAGAGCTTTTCTTGGGAGGATGTTTTTAAAGGGAAATAAGCTGCCTTAATGAGAAAAATATCTCCTTCTCTTGCACTGGAAGGCAGGTGTTTCAGTGTGGTCCATGAAGGAGTTGATCGCTCACCCCTTGGCCCCAGAAGTGTTCGCATATGCACAGGGTGCTTGGGGATCCACATCAGTTCCCCACCTATTTGTCCTGACGCTGGAAAAATTCAGGTCATGAATTTGAGAACAGCCTTGTGTTTTGGCTTTGTGCCTTGCTCTCTCTTCTGACAACCAGGTCAGCAGCAGGAGAATAAAAAGTGAAGGTAGCTCTCTTGCTTTTTGTTTCTCTTTGACATAGTTGAGCCAAAAAGAACAAATGTTAGAACAGAAGGTTAGGACAGGCAGGACTCACAGGAAACCTAATGTTATCTAAAATAATTATTCCAGCTCTGTAACATTTCTCCAAAGGGAAAACAAGCAAACAACAACCAAATGAATATTGAAAGAATGGGTAATACTGGGACTTCACTTTAGCCCCCAAATAACTCACATTCTGTTGAAATGGTATTAGAACCAACTATTAACCTAATGCCAAGCGCTAATGAGATGGGATACATAGAGGGAGAGCTGTCCACTCAGATCAGAAAAAAACAGTGTTATTCATAAATACTAGGACATGTATTCCTCATGTTTCCCAGGTTTTTCAGTGGGCACTAGAAGATGAGTCAATCATTTTGAGGGCAAAACAGACAAGGTTTTATTAGTGAGCAAATAGTATGTAAAAAATGAGTAAATGGGAAGAGTCATATTTAAATTTTATTGGTGACTTTTATTAATGCATAGAAGGGGATAACATTGAAATTAACAGTGGGCAGATAAATATGAAAATACAAATTACAGTGGAACATGTTGGGGAGAAAATTGTTATAAAAACCAAGGGGAGAGGGGAGTAACTGTTTTGAAGGGTTTAGTGTGTGCGATCAGTTGTGTCCAATTCTGCGACTGTAGCCCACCAGGCTCCTCTGTCTATGGAGTTTTCTAGGCAGGAATACTGGAGTGAGTTGCCATTTCCTTCTCCAGGGAAGATTTTTCAGGGGATCTTCCACACCCAGGGGTCAAACCTGCATCTCTTAAGCCTTCTGCATTGGCAGGCAGATTCTTTACCACTACGCCACCCGGGAAGCCCCTAGGGTATGGCAGTGGTTAAATAAAGAGCATTTGCTAGATGTAGATGGCAGGGAAGGACATTCCAGGTCCAAAGACACAGAGTTTTATATGGTCTTTGATGCCTAAAGAGTGGGCAGAAGCCAATTTATGTGTGGCAAAGGAAGAGAGTGTGTGATATAGATTAACATGTTGGAGAAATACACTATACACAGATGCAGATGGCCCGTCATTACAAATCCTAAAAATTTGGACATTTTTCTCCACAGTTTTAACCTAGTTTTACTTTAAAACATGGGTTAACAAAACCTTACAATTTAAGCATTGCACTCATTTCACATGCTAGCAAGGTCATGCTCAAAATCCTTCAAGCTAGGCTTCAATAGTACATGAACTGAGAACTTCCAGAGTTCAAGCTGGATTTAGAAAAGGCAGAGGAACCAGAGGTCAAATTGCCAACATCTCTTGGACCATAGAAAAACCAAGAGAAATAGAGAAAAATGTCTGCTTCATAGGCTACACTAAAGCCTTTGACTGTGGACCACACAAATTGTGGAAAATTCTTAAAAAGATGGGAATGCCAGACCACCTTATCTACCTCCTGTGAAACCTGTATGCAGGTCAAAAAGCAAGTTAGAACCAGACATGGAACAATGGACTGGTTCCAAATTGGGAAATGAGTACGTCAAGGCAGTATGTTGTCACCCTGCTTATTTAACTTCTATGCAGAGTACATCATGTGAAATGCTGGGCTGGATGAAGCACAAGCTGGAATCAAGAATGCTGGGAGAAATATCAATAACCTCAGATATGCAGATGACACCAGCCTTATGGCAGAAAGTGAAGAGGAACTAAAGAGGCTCTTGATGAAGGTGAAATAGGAGAGTGAAAAAGCTGGCTTAAAACTCAACATTCAAAAAAGTAAGGTCATGGCATCTGGTCCCATCACTGCATGGCAAGTAGGTGGGGAAACAATGGAAAAAGTGACAGACTTTATTTTGGGGGGCTCCAAAATCACTGCAGATGGTGACTGTAGGCATGAAATTAAAAGACTCTTGCTCCTTGGAAGAACAGCTATGACAAACCTAGACAGCATATGAAAAAGCAGAGACATTACTTTGCCGACAAAGGTCTGCATAGTCGAAGCTATGGTTTTTCCAGTAGTCATGTGTGGATCTAAGAGTTGGACCATAAAGAAGGCTGAATGCCAAAGAATTGATGCTTTTGAACTGTGGTGTTGGAGAAGACTCTTGAGAGTCCCTTGGACTGCAAGGAGATCAAACCAGAAAATCCTAAGGAAATCAGTTCTGAATATTCATTGGAAGGACTGATGCTGAAGCTCCAATGCTTTGGCCACCAGATGCGAAGAGCCAGCTCATTTGAAAAGGCCCTGATGCTGGGAAAGATTAAAGGCAGGAGGAGAAGGGGACGACACAGGATGAGATGGTTGGATGGTATCACTGACTCAATGGACATGAGTTTGAGCAAGCTCTGGGAGATGGTGAAAGACAGGGAAGCCTGGAATGCTGCAGTCCATGGGGTCCCAAAGAATTGGACATGACTGAGCAACTGAACAATAACAAATATTTTCAATTATACAGCCCAGTTCTAAAGCTAATGAAGATCCTAAAGTTGTTTGTTGAATTGGTTTTACATGGGTTCTACACCACTAAAAAATTGGCAGAAATAAACCTGTGCATATTTATTCTTAGTCCACCAGGCTCCTCTGTCCATGGAGTTCTCCAGGCAAGAATCCCCTTCTCCAGGGCATCTTTGCAACCCAGGGATCAAACCCAGGTCTCCCGCATTGTAGGCAGATTCTTTACCATGTGAGCCACCAGGGAAACACATACATGTATTTGGATTACATTATATCCACGAGAATTATAGGAGCTATCTTTTCTAAGGGCTTCCTTGGTGGCCCAGTAGTAAAGAATCCACCTGGCAATGCAGGAGATGCGGGTTCAATCCCTGGGTTGGGAATATCCCCTGGAGGAGGGAATGACTACCTGCTCCAGTATTCTTGGCTGGAAATTTGCATGGACAGGAGAGCCTGACAGGCTACAATCCATGGGTCACAAAGAGTTAGACATGAGTGAGCAACTGAGCACACATCTTTTCTAAGTCCTGAATATGTCAGGAAATTGGATGCAGCGTAAAGGACATAAAGGATATATGAAATGTCACGTGCTTTAGAGTTCTAACATGATTGATTTGATATCTTACATTTGAAATCCACGGTTCCATCCATGCTGTAAGGATGCAGAATTAATTAAGTTATATCATGTTAATTAGGTAACTGCCTTCTCCCTTCATACTTCCACCCGTGCCAAGGTGAACACATCCCAGTTTCTTTAGGAAAGAACATGATTAGAATATGTTGGCAATTCAAGCTGGCCAAGTTTAGCTTGCTAGAAAGAAAATAGGTAGCTGGTGTGTTGCATTTAATTATGGAAGGCTGCAGGATTCCAATGACATATTTACCTCATTTACCTAGATGATATTCTAATATTTATTGGGTCATTTGAGAAACATCTGCAATACTTAGATAAGATGTGCTGTCTCATCTGGGAAAGTGGACTACAATTCAACTCCACAAGGCCCTGCACTCCTTGTATGAATCCCACTTTATCTTCTGATGAGGTCTCCCCCTTGACCATTTAGCTCACTGGTTAGCACATAAAACTGGGGCGGCTGGGGTTGTACGTTGGATTCTCCTGAGAGCCAGTGGCCTCTCCACAGTGATGCGTGGCTGTGGCCGTTTACCACAGGCGACCTGGTCCAATGGAGGGCAAATGACAGGATCAAATGATCACGGATGAGGAAGTGTTTCTGAACTCTAAGCCAGTATTCAATTAAGAGATTACATTTTAATCACAATAATAATATTGGAGAGCTAGTCCAAGCATGTTGCCATATTAAATCAGTATAATTACCTGTTTATGTGTTTTCCAAACTGATACATTCTGAATCTAAAATTAATAAAGTATATGAAGATATTTAATTCAGTGCCATATATATTTGGAGACATCATAAATTTTTAGTGGAAAATCGAATGAAAGCATTATGTTTGTGCAACAAAGAAGATTAGGATTATTTTATGTGTACAAAATAAAATAGTAACTATAATAAGGTATCAATCTGTAGTGCATGATATCTACATTTTATATTAAGTCTCTTATTTCTGTTGGCATTTGCAAGGACAAACAAATAGCATGTCTTTCCCCCTTTCCTTTTGAGAGGCAGATATGGCATTTGTCAGATGAAAATCAGAATAGCCATTTTAATGAGATAACATGATTGAAGATCATGGTGTAGGTGTGTTAGCCAACTGGGCTGCCTCAGAATGCATCCAAGACTTAGGTGGATTTATCCTTGAAACTACAGGAAGCACTGAAAAACTGCTGATCATCCTGGGCATGAAGGGGCCCTGGAGGTCTGCTCTCTGAGGGCCAGCTGGCTTTCAAGAGAAGGAAGAATGGGAATGGCAGAACCCAGTTTCTTATCTGAAATTCACCAATCAGAGAAGTCACTTTTTCCCCTTGGGGAGCAATAAGGGGTAAAGAACCTGCCTACCAGCGCAGAAGACACAGGAGACTCAAGTTCAATCCCTTGGCCAGGAAGATCTGCTGGAGAAGGAAATAGTAACCTACTCCAATATTCTTGTGTGGGCAATCCCATGAACCATGGACAGAGGAGCCTGGTAGGCTACAGTCCATGGGGATACAAAGAGTTGGACATGACTGAGCATGAACCACATATAGACATTCAGAATTGTTTTCCTGTTAGATACCCCTTTCATCAGAATGTGAAATAAGTGACCTCAAATCTAGTGATGAATTATTTTACATGCAGCCTTCACCTTTGTATGCACCATTCAGGTCATATATTACCTTAACATGTATTGCTTCATTTAATCTTCAGAAGTCCTGTGTGTATGTGTGTGTGTGTTTATGAGTGTGCATGTGTAGTTATCTCCCATCTTATTCATTGGGGTGGCCAAATCAAATAATTTAATTAAATGTTCAAAATATTAAGCATTGTGGCCCAGATAAGAGAAAAAGGCAAAGCCGAGACACAGAAGTCCAGTGACCAACTGGTCTACTGCCCTCAAAAATTCTAAAAGGTTTCCAGTCTAAGCATACATAGGAATTCTGAAAAGTTTAAATCCCTGAGAAAGGTGAATTTGGCAACTTCAAGATTATTAATAGTGCCTAAAACACACAAATCAGAATCAGTGCATAAAGTATATAACAGTAAAATGAAGACTATTGTATAAAATCATATTTTAGTCAACATGATTAAAATGCCCAAGGGATAACTTTGAAACAATATAAATATTTCTCATTTTATCTGTGGAGCTGTGATATTTCCAAGTGTTCCAAAGGTGCCTTTTCCACTTTTTATCCTCCTGGTACTAAGTGGAGCAGAAATAAATGAATGATTCCCCTTGGTTTTAATCACCTACTTAATAAGTGTTTCTTACGAAAAATACCAGCTAGTAGTGTGAACAAAAATTATTTATCATCTTTTCTTACCCAGAGTTCTTATTTCTGCATAGAAAAGAAGTTCTTTTAGGTAAAGTTGGCCAAATAATGTAACATATAAAATGGAAACATTTGAAAGTGAAAGGGAGTTTGATTGTTAATCTGAGACAACAAGCATAAACTGGCACATCCTAAGAAAAATACTGAATTATAAAGAAGCAATTTGATGTACCTCATTTAACATGACCTTTGTTTAGGGAACATATAACCTATACTTACAAGCTCCAAGTCTACCATTGGTCAGAGTTGGTTACATCAGGGCTATGCAGTGCACGGCCTTGGACTCCTGCCATTTGGTGACCTGTTTGTTACTCAGCTACAACAAGTTAAGGAACTTGTATTAAAATGTAAATGTTCAGTCGTAAGTCGTGTCCGACTCTTTGTGACACCATGGACCCTCCAGGCTCCTCTGTCCATGAGGTTCTCCACGCAAGAATACTGGAGTGGGTTGCCATTTCCTTCTCCAAAAATGTAAATGTACGGTTACTAAACATAGATATAGTCATGTGACATTGTTTTGTAGCCTGCCTCTCAAAAAGGAAACAATGAGTCAAGTTATATTATGATTAATACTCTGGGACTTTTTTTCTTTTTAACTTTTTCAAATAAAGTTTTTTAATTGAAGTATAGTTGATTTATAATGTTGTGTTAATTATTTCTATACAGCAAAGCGATTCAGTTATACATATACATATATATATATATACTTTTTAAATAATCTTTTCCGTTATGGTTTATCATAGGATATTGAATATAGTTCTCTGTGCTATACACTAGGACCTTATTGTTTATCCATTCTACATATAAAAGCTTACATGTGCTAAGCCCAACCTCCCACTCCACCCTTCCTCTAACCCACCCCCCTCTCAGCAACTGCCTGTCTGTCCACTATGTCCAGGGCACTGATTTCTCACCCCCTGCAAACTGACACTTTGCTATAATCAAATGTATTTCACCAGAAGTGGCGGGAGACAGAGGCACTTTACCTCACAGACATTCAGGGAGTAAGTCTTCTTCTATCTTGGAGTGATGCTTTACTCAAAGATTAAGCTCTTAGATAAAGTTTTAGGAGCTAGCCTGGAGAAGATAATAGTCACCTCTTCAGCTTGCTGCTTGTTGGCCAGAACTAGTCACATGGCTCCAATCTAACTATAAGAGAGGTTGGGAAATGTAGTTGTCTAGTGAGTCAGTTGGGAGAAGGCAATGGCACCCTACTCCAGTACTGTTGCCCGGAAAATCCCATGGATGGAGGAGCCTGGTAGGCTGCAGTCCATGGGGTCGCTAAGAGTCAGACACGACTGAGCGACTTCACTTTCACTTTCCACTTTCATGCATTGGAGAAGGAAATGGCAACCCACTCCAGTGTTCTTGCCTGGAGAATCCCATGGACGGAGAAGCCTGGTAAGCTGCAGTCCATGGGGTCGCACAGAGTCAGACACGACTGAAGCGACTTAGCAGCAGCAGTGAGTCAATTAGTTTAAAGATTAGGAGAAGTCTGACAATCCGGACACTTTATGAATCACATTTACAATCCACGAGAAGTAAAAGTTGGATTAACTGGGCTCATTTAGGTTTTTAAGAGTATAACTGTGCCGTCCAATGTCACATAACTATAATAATTAAAGAATTGTTATAGAATATATTTATTATAAAAATAGTATATAATAGTTCAGGCCAACTCATTTTAGGATTTTGTGTGATAAAGATACCTAATTTTGTATTTCACCAATTAAAAAGAGCTTCATTGCTCTTGTTCTTTATTCCCTTTAATGGCATAGTAATTTTGTGAGACATGTGCTTTTATATCCATTTTGCACATATTCAAACTATGGAACAAAAAGAATCAAAAAACTTTGCTGAAAGTCATTTTTTGGGGAAACAATAATTAATACCTGCTATATTCCAAGCATACGCCATGGGTTGAAACAAAGATGAAAAAAAATAAAATCTAGGTTTACTTACTTCCCTTTTCGTACTGTTGTTATAAAGAACAACTTCTACATGATAGCAGGGATATCTTTTAACTGGAATTGTTCTCTATTACAAAATTGGGGGCTCAGAGTGTGCGTGTCATGGCTGATGGAATAGTTGCTCCATTTGGGGTGATAAACGGAAGAACATGAACAAGGCTGGCCTCTCCAGTGTGCTACATGTTATAAAAGTTAAGAGAGAGGCATAGAATGTTATTCCTGAGGAGACACGACTCAGCAATTTTTGCCCTTGAGTTGAAGTAAATCAAGGAACACAATATTTTTACTCATCAAATATAACGTTATGAAAGTTTAAAAACTTAAGTTACTTTTTGCTTATTTTAATGATATTCTATATTACATGCTCTTATATATAGTTTAAAGGAGTTCTTCAAAGGATTATACTGATATTCTCCATGTTTCCTTTTTTCTTCTAAAAGTCACCTGGTTAATTAAGAACATGGAGCTAATGGTGCTGTAATCAAGAGATTCATACACTAGAGATATCTTAGCTTCTTCAGTTCCAAGAAACTCCAACCACGTTTTTCAAAAATGTATGCAATTATGTACACAATACTTAAAATTTGGGGGGAGAATAAAGTATGGGGCAGGACCAATCAGGAATAAATATTAATTGAGAGTGCATACTTAACTGAGAGTAAGTCAGTGGTATTATCTCTGTACACAAAGAACAGCAGAGTATACTGAATTTAATAGATGGGACTGCAGTCATTATTTATTTAAGGGAGATTTTTAGGAACTTTTTGTAGTACGATACCTGAAAAAGATATGAAAGTTTTAGCTGTATGAAACTTTCAGGGTGAAATGTGAAACTCTTTTCTACGGTTTTGGATTTCGTTTTGAAACTCAAAACTCAGCCCCGTTTTGGAGGGTTTGCAGACGTTGGCTACATCCAAGCATCTCACAGGCTTTCGATCTCTGCTAACCTTTTTATCCATTACAGGAACTTGGAGTCTTATATTTTAAGTCTGCCTACCTCTTGGTAGGTCACATACTTTTGTGAGTCAACAGTAGCAGAATTATATGTTGTTACTGTAAGATGGCAAAAGTTCTTTAGACATTATTCAGTATGAGCCATTTTTCTGAGGAAGAAGCATTCCTAAACCCAACTACAATAGAAAACAATTCTTGACACTCGTGTAGTAATTGGCAAAGGCTGAGTTATACTGTAGTTACAAACAACCCCAAATCTCAGTGGTCTGAAAAACCAAGTTTTGATTTTCAGTGATACAGCCTGTCTCGTGTGGTCATCGGGGCAGTTCTGTCCACTGCATTCACTCAAGAATCCTGGATTGTGGAACTTGCAGCAGGAACCGGATATGATGAATTACCTGTTGGTAATGAGCTTTTACTGGGCATATCACGTCTGTCATATGCCATTGGCCAAAGCAAGTCGCATAAGCTTGCCTAGTTTGAATGTGGGTGGGGAGGGGCAGTCCTTCCCTCTGAAGGCCGGCCTTTCATATGCATGCAAGGATGGAAGACCTGCACCAACTGTGAGCATCCCTGTATTCTATCTTCAAGTTGAGAGATGCAGAGAAATAAATTATCTTAGTATTCAATTTTACTGTTTCAAAACTTCCTAGAAAATATATTTCATTTTAAATATTGGAATTTCACACTCAATGATCTTTCTGTGTGTGTGTGTGTGTGTGTGTGTGTGTAAAGTGATCATTAGAGCACACTCCCAAGGCAAAGCTTAGGTCTTTCACTTACTAGATTGGTGACCTCAGGCATCTTGCTTAACATCTTTGTGTTTCATCTCTAAAGTGGTTCTAATAATAGTCACCGGTTTATAAGGCCATTGTGAGAATTTAGAGAGAAAACACATGCAAGGGACTAAGCCAGATCCTGCCACAGAATGGGCACGCAATGCATATTATTGTGGCACTGTTTTTATTTCCTCCTTTTGAATCCTCTCGGTCTATTTAGATTTTAAATGCTGTTTTTGTCTCTTAGAATCTTGTCCTTCACCCCATAAACCTATGTGGTCATCAATGCCTTGAAGTTAATGCCTTTAATGTAGGCATCAACAAACTATGGTCCTATGAGTGGAGAATGGTTTCCATATTTTTAAAGGGTTGTAAAAAGCAACAACAAGAATAATTGTGACACAGAACCTGAAATATTTGCTGTATGACCCTGTACGCAAAAGCTTTCCAGTCCCTACTCTAAAGCCTTGTAGCTGTGGCCTCTTTTTACAACTGAAAACTACATTTATTCCATTGCTATCTTATTCCTCATCTCATTTTCTGGTCCTGGTTGACTTCCCAATACCCAACTTTCACACCTCAGATTTCTGCCTGGAGAACAAGTGGTTAGGACAAGGACATTTTCTACTTAATTTTAATCCTAAGTTAATTTAGTGGTAAATATTTACTGGATTCTTTTCTGAGCATCAGATTAAGTTAGTTAATACTGAAGCTTCTTAGAGCAGAATTGATAATTTGGGCACTACCTGAGGAGAATTTCTCTTTTAAGATGGGAAAAAGCCTGGGGAGGAGCCAGGAGAAAGAGGTAAGTTGTTGGAACAGAAAAAAAAAAGGTAAGGAATAAGTGATGGAGCCAGAGAGGGGAGTGAGGATCATAGGGTATTCAGAGAGGTGTTCATTCATCCTTTCTGCTGCTGCTGCTGCTGCTAAATCACTTCAGTCATGTCCGACTCTGTGCGACCCCATAGACGGCAGCCCACGAGGCTCCCCCATCCCTGGGATTCTCCAGGCAAGAACACTACACATATTTAAAAATGCCATATTGCAAAAACATCGCTATAGACATGGGACATGATAGTGAACAAAACAAAATAAAAAGACTAGACCATCATAAAGTTTACATTCTTAAAGACAGATAGTAAACAAACAAATAATTAGAACCTTTCTCATAGTTTGAAGGCAAATCATTATCACATTAATTTTATGAACTTAGGTTGTATTCTCCTATTATTGTCTGTGGAGACCGATACAGACACGCATTGGAATCACATCATGCTAGCTCATAATAGCCAGTTATTAAATTGGGGGGGGCAGGTGGATTTGGGGAATTAGTTTTTAAACACAGCCATTGTTTAAAATTAAATAATGTAAACTTATAATTAAATAAATTGTGGCTCAGTGGTAAAGAGTCCGCCTGCCAATGCAGGAGACGTCAGAGATGCAATTTCGATCCCTCAGTTGGGAAGATCCCCTGGAAGAGGAAACAGCAACCCACTTCAGTATTTTTGCCAGAAGATCCCATGGAGAGAGGAGCCTGGCGAGCTACAATCCATAGGGTCTCAGAGACTCAGACACAACTGCATGACTGAGACCACACACAAATACTCCATACCTATCACATCCTTATCATTTTGCTACTCTTTACTATTAACTATGCTATTGAGGTTATTCATATCATTTATATCCCCATGGTAGACATGTTATAATGGTGTGCACCCAGCTCAATACCATGTCATTAGCAAGTCATAACTTACACATCTCAATGACTCCAATCTGCCTATCCTTACACTTCTCAAATCGTAGTTCTTAGACAGTCTGCATCAGATCCCCCGGCAGGGGATAAGCACTAGAGATTCTTGGATCTTGAACGAACGCTCCTGATTCAGAATTTCTGGAACTGGGGCCAAAGAACCTGGAAACTTCTTATTCACTGTAGGCTTTTTATATGCTCTTTCTAAAATAAGAGAAACATGTGTTCTTCATCATAGTTTCTCTCAAACATTATCTTTCTAAACAATAAGATTCCACAATCTGAAATAAATTGTGATTTTGAGAGAGTACAGAAAGAAGAGGTACTTGCAGGAAAAATGATTTTTCTTTACTTCTTTGGCTAAGTTATTATTGGAAAGAAAGTTTAGTGGGCATGCTTTATCTCTCTATCTATCTATACATACACATCTATATTTACTGAGGTATATGCATGTGTATTGTATGTGCTTGGATGTATATATGTGTGTGATTCACACTGTATATGATAATCTTGGTCAAGTATGTTCAAATGGCAACAATAATAACTTCACAGAGCCACTCTAATGCTCTCTTTCCCCAAACCTTGTTGAGAGATCATGTGTTCTTTTTATCAAGGATTTCTCAGGAGGGGTATATTCTGTAAGATCCTCCTGATTTAGTCAAAGCCAGATAGCAAAAGAAAACAGCCAGCCACCTCATGTGCTTTTCACCAGTCTAAAAGAATCAGAGTGATTCCCCTAGGTCTGAACCTTATTCCTTCCTGTAGTATATCAACTTCCAAAGGATTTTAAAGAATACAGCACAACAGGGTAGTCACTTAAGGCAGAAAATGCGTCTTCACCAATGCGGAGCCTCCTGTTGGAATGGATTAATCATCAAAGTCGATTATTCTGTCAAATTCTCCAAGGGTGAAATCACACATCTTTACCACTGGTGTGTGGGGCTGGCATTACCTTCATCTTACTGGCACAGATACAAACTGTGAGTAACTTGTATGCACTGCAAAGGAGGAACTGCTGATACATTTAAAAGGGAGCTGCTTCTCCAGCAGCACCCGCCCAGAAGTTGCTGAAAAATTATACTCCATGCCCGTCTTTCCATATTCCCTACTGATAGGTCAGCAGTTATTAGAAAACGACCGATAAGAATCTGCTTGGTGCTTCTGGGATCATGTTAACCAAAATGGAACCACTGAGTCAGAGAAAAGCAGAGAGATGAATCAGAGAAGCTAACATCTCTGTCTTTTTTGCCAGTTTATATCATATCCAACCTTCAGGGCAAAAGCAAATTCTTAACTCTTTGCAAGGTTTTCCCCATCACTACAGAGAGTTTATCCCTTGCCCTGTTCTCGTTGTCTCGCTGGTTCTCTGATCACCACCACACTGTCATTGCTTCCAGTCTTTACTGATATTTATCTTACATTATTGGCATTTCCTTATATGCATTTTTCTGACGGATTGTTTAGCTCTTTTAGGCTAGAAATATGCCATAGCTTTTTCTATGGCCTCTGCAGTATTGAGCACATAGTAGATGCTTAATAAATTCTAGTTGATTGACATATTAAAGGGAATGATATTGTTCTCTGGCTTTGGTAATGTATTTTTGTATTTAAAAAAATGTTTCACTTGAAAGTTACTGCTCCAATCATGAAGTATTTTCTTTTTCTGTCCTTACAGTCTAGAATAGAAACAGAATTAAAATTATTAATATTTGAGAGCAGAGAAAAACAAATCACATTAATATTTACATAGTGTGCTATGGTTTCCTATTGAAGCTTCACGTGCATTTTTCTTCCACATCCCAGAGGAGTAGCCCCAAGTTCTAGTGCAAAAGCAGACTCAGAAATGATAAAGAGCTTACCTATCATCTAATGCTTAGGAAGTAGCTAGGCTGGGACTTGAACTCATGACATTCAACTCCAAGTCCTATACTCTTTCCAGCACAGGACCTACTATCTAGAGACTGAGTCCTTGTCTTTGTCAGTAAAGCACTGTGTGACCTTAAGTCATGAAATCTCACTAAGAAGCTCTTACATCAACAGTAAAATAAAATAACTAGGGCCCCAACATTTAGTCATCTAAAATGTGAGGTCCTGTTATTATGTAGTCATCGGTCACAGCCATCCTGAGCTACCTGGAACTTCTAAGGCCTGGCTTCTGGAAGTAAAGATCCCTGGCTGCAATTTAGCGCCACCTGGTGGCAATTGTTCAGCCTGGCTCAAAAACTCGAGTGGGGATGAGTATGCAAGTGATGGATGCTAGAACATCTACAATAGGAACAGTAGTTCCAAGAATCTCTGGGTTCATTAATGCCAATTACTTCTGCCCGGTGCAAAAAAAAAATTAGTCCTGGAGAATAACCCTCAGCCTCCATGAGAAAATGAGAACTTTAGTGTACTTCCATGTTTAAACAGTGGCTGGATGGAGAATAGAAGTTATTCACTAGTCAGATTATATCTGAATTTATATAAACATCAGGCACATTATTGCAAGATGTAATTGTACTTTGAATTCTTGTGCTAAAAATCAAGTGAGATAATGTCTTTGAAAAGGGCTTTTGCAAAGTTTAAGGCACTAATAGAATGCAAGGGATTATCATAAATTGGTAATTCCTTTAGAGAAAATTGTCCAGTGTTAATAATAAATATGACAAAATGTGCATTTTTTCATTTTAAGTCCATACGTTCTGCTGCTCTGATTTGTCCTTGCCCTGATTCTGTCTTCAAAAGAATTCTGAAAAACAAAGTCGACTGATCCCTAGTTCAAAAACTCTTCAATAATTCATACTTCCCAGAACCCCTTATTGCCTGTTATTAAAACACAATTCCAGTGCCTTACTTTGCCGTGTTTATGTACCCCCCTTTTACATATATTTCCTTATTTAGCCTCCACAGAAATTCCATTTAACAAATGAGGCCCAGTTGTAGAGAGATGACTTATTAAAGATCATCCATTTATTAAATGTCAAATTTGATCCTCTAACTCAAAGTCCACTAGCTCCAATTATATTACTTTTTTCTACTGCTTCTTCCTTTGTCTGACATTTGTGGTTTTGTATGATCTTACCTCAAACTATTTTTCCAAGTTCATTTTCAGCCCCTTCTAGTTTATTCTTCTGCATAGGCATGCCTTTTTCAAATTTGAAATATTTTACAAGTTGTCGTCTGTAAAGCTTATATACTTGAAAAACCCAAGCGATGGTGATGTCTGGATCAGCGCTACCATCGTCCCAGTCACCAGTTAAATTGTGCTAACTGTAGTTGAGATGCCTCACAGTATAAGTGTACTGTGTTAATTATGTGGTATAGAATCACCATGCCTTTTCACTGGTCTTGTAAATGATACCAAAAAAAAAGAGAAAAATACACACACACGCACACATACCATAGACCCTTCGGTGCTAAATAAAACAAAAGTGTAACCATAAACAAAACAAGCTTATTAGGCAGGCTGTATTATAGATTATAATCATATAGTAGGCTGTATTATATATTATGATCATATAATATAACTTGGACAGGCTTGGGTTGGTTTCCTCTCACAGACATTTATTAACTTGTCACCTTGAGCGTATTACCTAATCTCCCTGAACCTCAGTGTTGTCTTATATAAAATGGGGATGATTATAAGTGCAGCGAGCTTCCCTGGTGGTTCAGTAAAGAATCTGCCTGCAATGCAAGAGACTGCCTGCAGTGCAGGAGCTGCAGTTTCAATCCCTGGGTTGGGGAGTTCCCCTGGAGAAGGAAATGGCAACCCACTCCAGTATTCTTGCCTGGGAAATCCCATGGACAGAGGAGCCTTGTGGACTACAGTCCATGGGGTCGCGAGAGTCAGACACAACTTACCGACTAAACCACCACCAACTACCATAATTGCAGAAGCTTTATCCTAAAATATTTATAAAGAAGAGTTTTGGGTAATATTAATACATATACAGAGTGCTTACCACAAATTATAGTAAGAAGTAAAACTCATCATATATTAGTTATTACTGTTGTTATTATATTTAGTGATGTTACTATTATTAGTCATTACACCCTTCATTGTGCCTGATTATCTGGGTAAGATCAAAGCCAACTGGAATGAATGATATAATTAATAGACTGATAAGTGTCTCCATACCAGCAGTCCTTTGTGATTAATATTTTATGATGGGTTCCATTTTCAAATTAAATTTAACAGCCTTGATAGCTATGCAGAGGCCAATACCGAAATACTGAGTCATCTCATTGGATAATTTTCTGTTAGAAGTAATGGGTGTCGAGTTTAAATGACTGACTTCACTGGAGCCACAGCCATCCTTAACAGGCAGAGAAAACTGTCCCCAATTTACATGTCACGTCTACCTTACATAGAGCATATGTTTATTTGAAAGATGTCATTAGGACCTCCAGTAACCTGGCCGTAGTCAGTGATTGTAAGTGAACTAACAACCGTCTAGGGATGAAAACAAATGGACAGAAAGTCAATTTATTATCTACATCACTCTGCTGGTGTTCTTAGGAGCTGTCCCGTATGCCTTCCATTCTGAGTCATCCCTGCTCTATCCGTGTCCTTTTTCAAGATTCACTTTTCCATGTTTTACACAGTTCACAAGACTTAGCTCTCAAGTGTCCCATAAATGAATATTGAAATAGAATGAATTCCCTTGATATCTAAAACTTTAATCCTAAGTTTCTGGAGTTTTCTTACTTATTTATGATTACTTACTCTTATTTATGATTAACTTTATCTATGATTAATTTACTATTTATTGATCACTAATACTAGTAATAGCTAATGTTCATTATATTGAGCGGGTACCCCCAGCATAGTTTTGTTAAAACATTGGAGCTGTAGATCAAGCTCCGTCATTTCATGAAATCTGACTCTGTGCGACCCCATAGACGGCAGCCCACCAGGCTCCGCCGTCCCTGGGATTCTCCAGGCAAGAACACTGGAGTGGGTTGTCATTTCCTCCTCCAATGCATGAAAGTGAAAAGTGAAAGTGAAGTCACTCAGTCATGTCCAACCCGTAGCGACCCCATGGACAGAAGCCTACCAGGCTCCTCCATCCATGGGATTTTCCAGGCAAGAGTACTGAAGTGGGGTGCCATTGCCTTCTCCGAAAGTATCTCCAGGTAACCTAATTTCAAGAGAACATCTCACTGCCCTGCCAGTCAGCCAGATCACTCTTATTTTCTTTAAGGAGAAAGCCTGACTTGTTTTCCAATTCAATTAATCGTGTTAATTCATGTCCCCAGAACCGTATTCTCTCTTCTGAATTTGATCCTTAAATAGATATATAGAGAAAGCATGAACACCCTTACCAAGAGTTGTGTCACCTGGAGGGAAGAAGCCCCAGCCCACTTCAGTATTTCAGATGTGCCTTTAAAGCACTTTCCTTTAACAGAGGGGCTTCCCAAGTGGCACTAGTGGTAAAGAACCCACCTGTCAATGCAGGAGACTTAAGAACCCTGGGTTCAGTCCCTGGGTTTGGAAGATCTCCTGGAGGAGGGCATGGCAACCCACTCCAGTAGTCTTGCCTGGAGAATCCCATGGACAGAGGAGCCTGGTGGATAGTCCATAGGGTCGCACAGAGTTGGACACAACTGAAGCGACTTAGCGTGCACACACACACAT
>NW_011495050.1:16553794-16561361 GCF_000754665.1 Bison bison bison | reverse complement strand
ACACACACACATACACACACGCACACATACACACACGCCTTTAACAGAGGCTGTATCCTAGAGCTTTCCCTTCATTTTGCCAACCTGGGGTTTTTAACACTTTGCTGTGAGATGCTATAAAAATGGGTTGTGCCTTTTATTTGTAAAGACAGAGTAGACTTCTGTGAATGGAAGGGCAAAAGAGAGAATTAGTGAAAACGAAACTACATTGTTGAGAGCTTAGAAAATGATTCCTTTGAATCACCTATGTAGGCGAAATCCTGAAACATCTGGTACTTTGAACAGTTCACATACCGCAGTTAAGAAACACCTGACCCAAGACACAGAGCATGATACAAACTTGGCATTCAGTAAGTAAGTATGGAATGACTGGATTTCACCACAATTTATTTAGCCTTCTATTTTTGTATGCTGTTGCTGCTGCTGCTAAGTCGCTTCAGTCGTGTCTGACTCTGTGCGACCCCAAAGATGGCAGCCCACCAGGCTCCCCGGTCCCTGGGATTCTCCAGGCAAGAACACTGGAGTAGACTGCCATTTCCTTCTCCAATGCATGAAAGTGAAATGTGAAAGTGAAGCCACCCAGTCGTGACTCTTAGCGACCCCATGGACTGCAGCCTACCAGGCTCCTCCGTCCATGGGATTTTCCAGTCAAGAGCACTGGAGTGGGGTGCCATTGCCTTCTCCATCTATTTTGTATACATGCATGCTAAGTCACTTCAGTCATGTCCAACTCTTTGTGACCCCATGGACTGTAGCCCACCAGGCTCCTCTGTCCATAGGATTCTCCAGGCAAGAATACTGGAGTGGGTCGCCATTGCCTTCTTCAGGGGCTCTTCCCCATCCAGAGGTCAAACCCATGTCTCTTGTGTCTCCTGCATTGTCAGGCAGGTTCTTTACTACTACATTTATAGCCATTCTGAAGGTAGATAGCTATAAATATATTTCATATAAATTTAATAGACTGATTATATAGCATAAAATTAATGAGACTGCATGTCTTCTTATTTTTGTATGATATATAAATATTCTGTACTATAAAACACATTATATTTTATACTATATAAGCTGAGATAATGTATATGGTATCTCATTAAAATTTATGTATAATTATATAATCTGACCATGTTCTAGATGTATCAAAAGTCATTTTATCTATTTGTTTTTATTATTTGAGTACAGCTACTACAAAATTTAAAATTACATATAAGGCTAGCAAGTATATTTCTGTAGATGTTGCCAGACTTGTTGGAATCAAAAGCCGAATGTTTATCCCTGTCCCTTTGAAGTTTTTCTCTTTATTTCCCCCTCTGCTTACGAAAACCTTTATTTCCTGTCTATCAAAATATTTTCTAGACTAGGTCTAAATTTCTGTTTTATTGAAATGTGGTACATTCTTTGGATCTTTATTTCCGTTATTTTTAATTGTTTCATTTTCTTCCTTGGATATGACTATATTTTTGGACAAAATTTCTTTCTCTGCTTTTGCAGCGCACCATCTAAAAACCCCTTTGCCTTGTTTTCCTAATGGAGAAATTTTTAAACGTGCACCTGCATAACTGATTTAACTTCCTGCAGTGTCAGTTCTGTCGTCTAGCCTCCAAGAAATCTTATTTTTCTTTTACAGTTGTTTCCTTAAAATGATTCCTTTCAGTCCTATCCAGACACCTTTGCACATCAACTGGTATTTCCTTATGGCTTTTTCCCCCTCTGTCCTATATTTCCATGTCTTCCTGTCTTTTATTGTTGATATAATTTACTTTCTGAAAAAGTTGCATATTGCAAGTCATTTTTAAGAGTATATGGTTCCTCTAAGTCAGACAGTGTATACTTTTCCTTCTTTTTTACTAAATTATCTAGGCTATTCAAATTTCCTCATCCTTGAATGAGAAGAGAGAATTGGAAATTCCAGAACTGGTTTTTCCCAGGAGATCAAGGTGATTGCTCCTCATCAATTAGAATACTTTTTAGGGAAAGGGGATACTATTCACAATTGTACCAATGCTAGAGACATAAATTGGGATGCAGGATTGCTCTACCTTAACCTCACGCTCTGTCATGTGAACAATGGTCCAGTGGTCCTTTTCAGATCTATAGCAGGAAGGTTGGAGACACAGCTCAGAACTCAGAACCCAGTTTCTATGATTTACCAGTGTTCAGTGGATTATATATGCTGCACTAAGAAGGCTTCTCCTTGTCCCTCCCTCTCTAAGTTCTTACCTCCAAAGGATGCAGTGCCCTAAGCAAATCTCTTCTATTTATTCTTTCCATGTATCATCTCTCCGAGTAGCTTTCTTTCTAGGTAATTAATTTTAGGGAAAGGGGTAGTTGGGGCCTTGAATAGACAGGTTCTTATGAATAGAGGTAGAAAACAGAATCCTGATCATGTCAAAAAATAGAGGCAAAAAATCCCAAGATACTGTGGAAGCAGTTTACAGGAAAGAGAGAAGTAAAGTTGCTTACTTTTTAACTACATAGATTTCTTCTATTTTCTGCTTGTCTATCCCTTAATTGCTGTATGTAGGATAATTTCAGTGGCCTTTCAGCTGGGGAAGTTCCATCAGTTTCTAACAGTTAACTTTTGGATGTCTCAAGGATGCTATGATTTTTTTTTTTCATCTTCTGGTTCTTGCTTGGGTATTTTAATAAAAAATGGAGAGGCTACATCATGATTACCAGTGATGTTAGATTTTAATTTTTATCATTGGCTCCTACATAATACTTAGCATCCTGTAAAATTGAAATCTTCTTTCTTCTCCCTATCTGGAGAGGAGAAGGCTGAAGGGAACCCGATGGTTAATAGTCCAGATTTGTAGTGATAAAGAGGAGAATTAGTTTTTGTATTGTGTAAAGAAGTGGTTCAGCAAAGAACAGCTAATCCAAGAATAGTCTGAGCTACTCAACCCTGCCAAGGAGCTCTCTCTTGGTACCTTCACGGATAGGACCCATCATTAAATAGCCAGCAGAAGCCTTCCTTTTTAGTATCAAGGTCTGCTTTGTATGAGTACAAGTCAAGGTGATGAGGATCAGAAACATTAAGATGGTATTCCTGATCATAAATGAGTTTATAGTAATAATAAAATTAGCAGAATATCATTTCCTAAGCATCCAATAAATAAATGATTCAGGTGATAGTTGCAGCAAGGACCTAGGGAGAAGCTGCCCACTGTGGGCTACTGGAAAGCATCGTGATGGAAGGAATATGTGCATTAAGATCTGGCAGGACAGGAGCCCTCTGATAAGTTAGGGAAGGACTTTAGCAGGGAACTGTGACTAAACACTAGGGTAGGAATGTGTGTAGAACATTGAGAGGACAGAAGAGTTTGGAAAGTAGACAGGGGGTTATATAAAGGAATGGCAACAGACAAATTTGGTTACATGAGTGATAATAAAGTTGAATCAGTTTGTAGGGCCTCTAAATGCCAGGCTAATGTGAAAATAATAAATCTCTAGAAATGTTGAATCATCCTCAAAATGATCTTTAATTATAGCATTTAGGTTTTAAAATGTTCACTGTACAAGTTTCTTTATTGTCTGAGATTTTGGTCGACGTTCTGTTTCTTCTTAAAGAAACATCTAATGAAGCCATGGACTATGGGACTCTTGGGTGGCTGTTCAGTTCTTTTATGACACTTCTGGAACTAAAGCTTTTTTAAAAAAAGTTACAAATACTTGTTTAATTTCTATTTAAGGAATCAAATAGTTTTGACCTGTTCTCTCAGCAAAAGGTATTCAAAATTTTGTCAACTGTGAGTAAATCAACACAAACTATTTAATGAATGAATAAATCAGTAGCCATCACTACATAATACTTTGCTCAGGTCACAAACTAATTATAGCACTTACCTCATTACAGTGTGGCTTTTAGTTGAAAAGAGGATAGAAAGTCAGCAATCATAGAACAATCAAGACAAGTGGAAATTCAACAGCAGGCAAAGGAAAGAAGCTACATTAGATAAAAGAAATACCAAGATAAAAGAGCAAGGAATCCAAATAGATCATGGTATGTTAACCAAAATCAAGCATAAACCATAATAGAAAAGAATATAAAAAAGAATCCATACATATGTATAACTGAGTCACTTTGCTATTTTGCAGAAATTAATACACATTGTAAGTCAACTATACTTCAATATTTTTTTTTAATCAAGCAGTCTGTGTGGCTGAAGTGTTAGATTCATGGAGTGATGTCATGAGAGATGAGATCAGCAAGACAGATTTGGGGACTTCCCTGGTGGACCAGTGGTTAAGTCTCCATGTACATTCAATCCCTGGTAAGGGAAGTTCTACATGCTGCGCAGTGTGGGCCCCCCAAAAAAGATAATTTTGGAATCCGACTGTGAAGAGCTCAAACCACTTCTTGAACAGGTGTGTAGATAAATTTTTGTGTGATTTTCATAAAAAATTACAATAGTACTCATATTAAAGAAGAGAATAAATTTATTGAAAATATGTCATAAGTTGTGAACTGTCTAAAACTTTAGTCTCTACTAGAACTTATAGAACCTAGGGACTTTTTATTCCCAATGGTTTCAAGAGCCTAGATATTAACTTATCACTCAGAATTTGTTGTTGTTCAGTCCCTAAGTTGTGTCCAACTCTTTGGGACACCATGGACTGCAGCACATCAGGCTCTGAATAGACTGGATTAAGCTGCAGTAACAAAGGATTCTGAAATCCCAGTGTCTTAAACAAACGATGTTCCATATTCATCAAAAGTGAGTCCCAGGGACTTCCCTGGTGGGGCAGTGGAAAAGAACTTGCCTGCCAATGCAGGGGGCATGGGTCCGATCCCTTTTCCAGGAAGATTCCACGTGCTGAGGAGTAACTAAGCCTGTGTGCCATGACTGTGGAAGCCCGTGCTCTGCAACACGAGAAGCCACCACAATAAGTATGCATAAGGAAAGGAAGAGTAGCCCCACTTGCTGCAACTAGACAAAGCCTGAACCAAGCAACAGAGACCCAGCGGAGCCAAAAATAAATAAATAATTTTTTTTAAATAAAAGAAAGAAAGTGAGCCCTAGAACTGCCCCATGATATCTTTAGTTCATGACCCCAGCTGGTAGAACCTCCATGTGAAACAACATGTAAGAGAGGGAAAAGATCACGCTCAAGCACAGGCTGGTTTTTCTAGCTTCCAGCAAGAAGTGACACACGTCAGTTCTGCACGCCTTTCACTGGCCAAAGCAAGCTCCCCGGACAGCCCATCAAGGAGGCAGGGAAGGTTCCTGTTCTCCTAGAGAGAGACAGGAAATACATGAGCTACCAGATGTCCAGTCTACATCACCAAACCACACCCAAAATCCATCTCAAAACTTGAGATTTCTTCAAAACTTCATTTCTATTTTGTATTTGAGTGGAGTCATCAAGGTGAGGTCCCTACTGTGTTGATTTGCTAGAGAGACACTTCTACTATAAGTAGAGGTATATCTTTACAATTCATTTAAAGTTGTAAAAGAAACTCCTCTGCTTCTCCCACCCTTTGTCAATGTTCATGAAACAGCTGTGTGCCAGGGTGCTGTGCTCAATGTTTTCAAGTACATTGTCTCATTTAATTTGCAGAACTGGGCAGCAGCATGTGTTAGATAAGAAGGCTCTTAAAGCTTAGGTACCTGTCTGAGAACATATCACTAATAAGTGTAATAACGTTGTTTTTAAGAGACCCACAGTATCATATATCTGATGTTCTCATGGACTTGTTAAAGAGATTTGAAAGTGAATATTTTAAGGAATTACTTAATTCAAATAAAACATTCACTTTAAATTATTTATTTGACATACTTACTGACATTTTGTTTCTCTAGGTAGTTGTATGTCTGAGTTAAATTCATTGATGTTTATCTTATAACTAGTGCTTAGTCACTCAGTCATGTCTGACTCTTTGTGACCCCATAGACTGTAGCCCACCAAGTTCCTCTGTCCATGGGGTTCTCCAGGCAAGAATACTGGAGTGGGTAGCTATTCCCTTCTCCAGATCTTTCTGACCCAGGGATCAAACCCTGGTCTACTGAATTGCAGGCAGATTCTTTACCATTTGAGCCACCAGGGAAGTCCATCTTATAACTAAGAAGTACTTAAAATGGGGATGCAGTTTTCCAAGGAAAATTTAATGGTTTGTCATTTCCTTTGAGCCATCTTTACAATGCTTTACTTTTTTCAACATGGTAATAGTGTTGAGTTTTAATAAACCATCAGTTCCTCTACAGTGTCCTACATTGCCCTTATATTAAAGCCATAACTATAAAGCTACTTTGATTACATTATTCTGAAGCATTTCGTAGCCCCTATGTTGCCATACTGATCTACTTTAAATTCCTCATTAAGAGCCTTAATAAATGGCCTTCACCTTTTGGCCTAATACAGCTAGTTCCTTCTTATGTTCCCCAAACTTTTCTCCCATGACTCATCGTCATGAGAGTTCTCCTCATGATTAATACAACTTCACTTCATCTTTACTGAACTGTCTTTCCATTGTCAGAGTACAACTTGGGGTTTTTCCACGTGAAGCTTTTTTTTCATTATGCACGTTGTTTCTCCTGTACATATGTGTGTTGTTGTTGTTTAGTCACTAACTCATGTCTGACTCTTTTGCGACCCCGTGGACTGTAGCCCACCAGGCTCCTCTGTCCATGAGATTTCCCAGGCAAGAATACTGGAGTGGGTTGCCATTTCCTTCTCGAGGGGTCTTCCCATCCCAGGAATCGAACCTGCATCTCTTGCATTGGCAGGTGGATTCTTTACCACTGAGCTACCAGGGAAGCCCACACATATATGTTGGTGTGTGTATATATATACATGCATACATATGCAAGTTTGTCCTGCTATCTGAAAGTAAAGAGTGCCTATGAAGTCTTTGGCAAACCAAAATGGGAGTAAAGAGGCAATTGCCCTAGCACACATCTTGCTAACAGATGCACGAAATAAAATCAAGATAAAGCACAGTCGTTCACACAGTTCAAAGCTATGGAGGCTGAATGCTGAGATGCTGAGTCTAGTTCCTGGGGAAGGAGCTTGGCAATACCACTCGCTGCTCAGGGTGCATACTGCCTCTGTAGTTTAACAGAAACGAAACACTGCAAAACAAGCGCTGAATGCTATTTTCATTTTCCACTTTTTCTCTTAAAAATGAAAATCCTCTTCAGGTTTCTTTCAGTTAGAAAAAACAGGTAGTAATGTAAATCTTTTGTAAAAGCACAGTGGCCTCAAGCAAACTTTTGAACAGCAAGGGATACCTGTACTGTATATGCTATGCTATGCTATGCTAAGTCACTTCAGTCGTGTCCGACTCTGTGTGACCCCATAGATGGCAGCCACCAGGCTCCCCCGTCCCTGGGATTCTCCAGGCAAGAACACTGGAGTGGGCTGCCATTTCCTTCTCCATTGCATGAAAGTGAAAAGTGAAAGCGAAGTCGTTCAGTCGTGTCCGACTCTTAGCGACCCCATGGACTGCAGCCTACCAGGCTCCTCCATCCATGGGATTTTCCAGGCAAGAGTACTGGAGTGGGGTGCCATTGCCTTCTCCGTGGACTGTATATACATTCATGTATATATATTTGAATGGATGCTGTAT
>NW_011495050.1:16533794-16548794 GCF_000754665.1 Bison bison bison | reverse complement strand
GTTTTTGGTGAAAATATGAAAATGTGCCCTTACAGAAAGAAATGATATTGTTGCTTTTAGACAACTAACTCAGTACAGAGGAAAAATGTCTTGGATACATTGTATGTTACAGATTTTAAACTTGTGGTGAGGTTCTTTGCTTTGTCTTTTTTATTTTTTAATTGAAAAATTAACCTGATTTACTCTATTTACAAAAACAACTCAATTTTTATCATTTTAATAGCAGTTTCCTTTCCAATATGAAAAAATTTTAAAACCTCTATTTAGGACAGATCATGGGGGCTTCCCTGATGGCTAGGATGGTTAAAATTCTAAATCTGCCTGCAGTGAGGGAGACCCAGGTTCTATCCCTGGGTTGGGAAGGTTCCCCGGAGACGGGAATGGCACCCCACTCCAGTATTCTTGCCTGGAGAATTCCATGGATAGAGGAGCCTGGAGGGCTACAGTCCATGGGGTCACAAAGAGTTGGACACGACTGAGCGGCTAACACACACAGAACAGATCATGAGACTCCATGTATATGTGCTAAGTCGCTTCAGTCACGTCCAACTCTTTGCAACCCTGTGTACTGTAACCCACCAGGCTCCTCTGTCCATGGGATTCTCCAGGCAAGAATACTGGAGTGGGTCGCCGTGCCCTCCTCCCAGGCATCTACCAGACCCAGGGATTGAACACACATCTCTTTCATCGCCTGCATTGGCAGGCAGGTTGTTTACCTCTATTGCCTTCTGGGAAGCCCCGTGAGACTCCACTGTATATAAAATATTGGTTATTTTTAAGAAGAATTTTAATTAACAGACAATATTGTAGAAGTGGGTTTTAAAAGCAGACCTTGTTAAATTTTCAGAATAATACGTAAGATGTAGCCTTGTCTTCAAATTCATCAAGTTGTATTCATTAAATATGTTGATTTTTGTAAGCCAATCTTACCTCAATAAAGTGGTTTAAATTTTTAAAAATAAAGTGTAAGGAAATACCACCAAAAATCCAGTGATCATGTCATCATAAACATATAATCTGAATCAGTTTTAAGTCCTTCCAACTTCTTTATGGATGGAAATGTGAGTGTTAAGCTGTTGGCAGGAAGGAAGAAACATTTTTGCTGTTTTATGTATTGTTGTTGTTGTTTAGTTGCTAAATTGTGTCCAACTCTTTGCAACCCCGTGGTAACCCTCAAAGACTCCTCTGTGTATGGAATTTTCCAGGCAAGAATATTGGAAAGGGTTTCCATTTCCTTCTCCAGGGGATCTTCCCAACCCAGGGATCGAACCTCTGTCTCCCAAATCCTCTGTACTGGCAGGCGGATTCTTTACCGCTGTACCACTTGGGAAGCATATGAGTCCAAATTGTGTCTCCTGGGATGTGTCTATCCAGTAGGTAGACCAGTAACACACAGCAAACTGTGTTAATCCTTCTCATGAGGACCTTCAAGAAAAGTAAATACCTATTTTATCTTGTTTTCAGAAATGTAACATCTTTGTAAGCACCTAGAAAGATGATTATCCCAACTTATAGACAAAAGTAATGTTAGCGATAACAAGTTAAAGATGATATGTCACTTTAGCTTGCTTCTTTAATTAAGAGATATTTTAAGTATCGATTTTACACATCTTCCAGTTTAAAAGCATTGATATTGTTTCTCTAATCTAGTGAAATTTTAGTATCCCATGATGGTTACAATTTTAATGAACTAAAGTAGAAATCAAATCACATTGCAGATGCCAATACATTTATAATCTAAAATTGGATACCCTAAGTGTAGAGAACACAGAAGGAACATGAATTCAAATAAAAGATACATCTGTAAACTTCTAGTATACCTCTGCAGTTTAGACATTTGGAAACATTAGTCAAGTTAATATTCATTTCAGTACAAACTGGCTTTGACCTTGAGCCTCCAGTACACTTCAGGATAGTCTAATTTACTGTATTAACACTAGCCCCAATGGGTATCACATTCATAAGGAACCAGTTTGGCATCCTTTGAAAAGTAAGCAGATAAAAATAAAGAATTTTTTTCAATAGTTAGTACACAGGGCTAGCAGTTGACATTTATTAATTTCTTTCATTTCTTCCACACTGTGGAATAAAATGCCAAGCATATTGATAATTGTTCAGACAAACCTATGAGTCATATTATCACCACTGCACAGACCCCCTAGAAGCAGAGTAAGAAATTAATAAACACTTGAGGATTTATTGGTGCTTGGGTTATTTATTGGGTTTCCCAATGATTGGCTACACATGGAAGCATCATTCCACAAGAATATTGTAATTTATTAGGTAACTTCTTCACTACCTAAACATTTGAATTCTGCTTCTGTACACAAGAACTGTTTCTTCTACAAATGCAATGCAAGTCCATACAGACATTTGTTCTATAAGCAATATCTCTATTTTAATTAATGCCAGATAGAATATCAGTCACTCTCACATTGAATAATAAACGAATTTAACTACTATTATTTCATCAATTTATTTAGAGTTTGTCTTTGGTCATTAAGTATTTCAAAGTTTTTTCTTACAACATTTTTAATTCATTCAGATAAAATGTGTGCATATACACATGTGATATTGCATAACATTTAGGGTGCTCGTGAACCTATTGAAGTTTGTCTGTGGCCTTCTTCACGACTTTAGTTCACAACCTCAGACTTGGTAGACAGGTGGTCTGCATGCATGACCACATTGAGCATAAATCTGAGAAGAATTGCTACCAAATTATCTTTATATTTCATGAAGAGTTGATATGACTTCCCTGTAACTATTTGAATATTCCATATTTCTTTTTGGTTATCAATGACCCTTTATCAAAATATTTTTCTCTGTAGTCTTAATTACTGGGTATTCCACTACCCCACCGCCAGTATCATCGGTCATGTCACATGCATGGCAGCCCTCAGCGTTGCAGCCCACAAACTAGGCAGCCTCCAAGGTCTCTTTAATGATTCCAGAGAGTTCTCTGGCCGAAGGTTGGTACTGCATCAGTCGGGCAATATTTGCAATCTCATCAAAAACCTTATTTCCATTGAACTTTAAGTTTTTCTGCTTTTTTTTCATTTCTGGGTGGTCCTTGAATGGTTTGATGTTCAGAGAGGGGCAGAGAGTACCACTTCAACCTGGGCCTGCCTGTTCTGAATGGTCAGTTTCACTGTACTCCCAACTTTTCACCAGTTGTCTTGGCCATGTCATCACCCACCTCCTTTGGAGACAGATCCAAGAGAATGACTGTGGCAGCCAGGGTACCTGTGACACTGATTTTCCCACTGGAACACCTCAGGTATACAACTTTAATCTTGTTAGGGTCAAATTTGGGTGGCCTGGCAGAGGCAGCTGGTGTAGGGTAAACCAGATGGGGACCACAGAAGAAACTTGCACCTTCGCCTTCTCTAATCAAGAAGCTCCTCCCCAATATAACTTTTAAATGTTAATGTTTTGTTGTGGAGGGTGCTCTCGTGAGCAAATACTACAGTAATATGTAATGTAGATATATATCTTCTACATATTTTTGCATTGTTCCAGAACAGGGCCAGCAACCTAGAAAGATGAGAAAACAAACAAAAACACCTAAATGTACATGTAGGCATACATTTCAATAGATGCAAATATAGATTTTGCTTTAAAAAACCAAACTTTGGTTAGATATCACAACTGTATTGTATTTTAGTCTAACACTTTATCACTGTAAGAGCATGTCAAATCTTCACTGAGAATTCATGAACTCTTAATTTAGATACAACCTATACAGACTGGTTAGTTGATTTCCCAGCTGACAATAGAAAGTGAAGTGTTTGTTGGCAGCAGGGACAGTGACAAACTTAAGAAGTAAATAACAACAACAACAACAAATTCCAGTAAAGAAATAAAATATTTAAGTGCCAGGTCCTTAAGGAGAAGAGTGACTGCCTCAGTAACCTCTGAGAACACTGCTGTAAAATAATGCACGCTTCAAATGATTCTCTGTTCTCTGACCTCAGTTTAAGCGGAAAAGGGGGAAAAGACTATAGATTTTAGCAAGAGTAGCATTAAAGAATGGTCAAGTAACAACTTTTCACCTTTACCATGGTAAATAATACAGATCAAACAACTCAGTCACAGATTATAACAACTGAAGTCAATGTAGTTGTAATATTTTTGTCCAGTTATTTGATGCCAACCGTCCAGGTCCGTGTGGGTACTTGAATTGCATTAAAGGTTTTTCTTCTATTCCTAACGTTCAGTAATTTACTTAGGTTGTTCCCATCTACTGGGATTGTATTTATGAATATTCATGTTTATAGGGAGGAATACACAAGCATATGGGGGATGCCTACTTGGCTGCAGAATTCCCTGTAACCCGTTTCATAGAAATATTCAGTTTGGATCAATTTTGCTTTCTTTTTCTGAGAGAGCACTTTCAGCTGTCTTGCTTGTTGATACCTTTGATTGCTCTTATATAAACAGTAAAGACACTTTGCAGCTATAGTTTTTCCAGGGCTTCTGGGCAGATATGCTTTTAACAGTGTCTTTCAAGTCTTCTTAGGAATGTTTCAGAAATGGTGGGTTAGAGGTTGGTGCAAAAAAAGCCAACAATTTGTAAGGGAAGCGCTGCCAATACAAATAATAGTGTCATGCTTTCAGGTCTGTTTCATGGAGGGCTGAAGTTTGTGTTTCTGTCTACAAGTTTGCTTCCTTATGACCCCCTTTTCTTTTCCATTTATGCTCTCCTAACTCCAGAAATTATTGTATTTGGCTTAAAATGTGAAAAATGCTCCTTAATATGGGGACACTTTGGCTAATGGACTTAGGTCAAAATAATCGATCCTGAAGACAAGGTAATCCATCCAAATCCAATCTTTATGCTCTTCTTAATTTTATTACATGCTTCACAGACAGTCAAAACTGGGTTCAGAAATGGCAACTATTATGCAGCGTTTAAATCCATTTGCCTCACATAGGTCTGTCTATCAGAAATAAAATATTTCACAAACATGATTTTATCATCCTCTCCCATCTCTGGCAAAGATAAAAACACAGAGAGAAGAAGAAGAGGGGTTCAAAAAGAATTAATCAATGTAAATATAAGAGCTGTGGCTGATGCCAACATATTAGTGCTCATTCTAATGCAATATGAAGAATAAAACAATAAAAAAGATAATGGTAAATAATTTTAATAGCATAGAAATACACCCTAAAGCCAAATCACATTGTAAAAATAGTAAAATTAGCTTTAATTATGGGTGTGCAATTCTATATTAGTAAAATACCACAAAAGTCCAGCACACTAATATATAAATATAATCATTTCAGAGTCATGGAAAATAGACAGAAAACCATTTTCTTATAGAACATAAAAGCGTAATAAAAAGTTAAAATAGTGGTCTACTTTATTTACCCAGTAAATCGTCACTGCAGGCCTATTGTGTGTGATAGGTGTTGTCCTAGACACCAAATTCAGCAGTGAACCTCTTCCCTTAAGAGTTCATATCCCAAGAGAGGAGGAAGATGATAAATAAAGACACAAAATGTATCCTTGGTTAAATGTTTAAAAGCATTATAGAGAAAAAAGAAGTCAGAAAAAACCCAGAGGGAGGTTTGAAATTTAAAATAAGATAGTAGGACTTCCTGGTGATCCAGTGGTTGAGACTCTGTGCTCCCAATACAGGGGACACAGGATCGATCCCTGGGTGGGGAACTAAGATCCCACATGCTGCTGGTGTGGCAAAATAAAATAAGATGGTGAAGGAAGACCTTATTTAGAAGGGGGCATTGGAGAAATTCTAAAGGGAATAAAGAGTCTAGTCATGAAATTGTCTTAGGCAGGAATATCCACGGTAGAAGCAAGAATGCATTGGCATGTTTCATGAACAGCAGGGCAACCTAGAGTGCCCGGACAAAATGAAGGAGGAGGGAAGTGTGGCAAATGAACTCAGAAGACCCTGAGCGAAGGAAACTGAGAAGGAGCTGCCAGTGAGATTGGAAGAACCAGGAGAAGGTGCTGAGGGAAAGCCAAGGGCAGAAAAGTTTTCACAGAGAAACTGTTTTCTGTTTTTCTGATGTTGAAGTAAGACAAGATCCAAGAAACGGGATTTAGCAATGGCTTTGCTGATATCCGGGCTTCCCTGATAGCTCAGTTGATAAAGAATCCGCCTGCAATGCAGGAGACCCCAGTTCAATTCCTAGCTTGGGAAGATCCACTGGAGCAGGAATAGGCTACCCACTCCAGTATTCTTGGGTTTCCCTTGTGGCTCAGTTGGTAAAGAATCTGCCTGCAGTGCGGGAGACCTGGATTCGATCCCTGGGTTGGGAAGATCCCTTGGAGAAGGGAGAAGCTACCCACTCTAGTATTCTGGCCTGAAGAATTCCATGGAATGTGCAGTTCATGGGGTTGCAAAGAGTCGGACATGACTGAGCGACTTACACTTTCACTTTGATGATATTGACAAGAAAACCAATAGATGCTGAAGTAAGCGCTGTTGAAATGTTCAACCAAGAGAGCACAAAAAGAGGAAACTATTTCAAGGAGTTTTGCTTTAAATGCTACTGCTGCATGTGTGCTCAGTTCAGTTCTGTTCAGCTCAGTCGTGTCTGACTCTTTGCAACCCCATGGGCTGCAGTACACCAACCTTCCTTGTCCATCACCAACTCCTGGGGTTTATTCAAACTCATGTCCATCAAGTCGATGATGCTGTGCAGCATTCTCATCCTCTGTCATCCCTGTCTCCTCCTGCCTTCAATTTTTCCAAGCATCAGGGTCTTTTTAAATGAGTCATTTCTTCTCATCAGGTGGCCAAAGTGTTAAGAGTTTCAGCTTCAACATCAGTCCTTCCAATGAATATTCAGGTCTGACTTCCTTTAGGATGGACTGGGTGGATCTCCTTGCAGTCCAATGGATTCTCAAGAGTCTTCTCCAACACCACAGTTCAAAAGCATCAATTCTTCAGTGCTCAGCTTTCTTTACAGTTCAACTCTCACATCCATATATGACTACTGGAAAAACCATAGCCTTGACTAGATGAATCTTTGTTGGAATGTCTCTGCTTTTTAATATGCTATCTAGGTTGGTCATAACTTTTCTTCCAAGGAGTAAGCGTCTTTTAATTTCAAGGCTGCAGTCACCATCTGCAGTGATTTTGGAGCCCAGAAAAATAATCTGCCACTGTTTCCACTGTTTCCCCATCTATTTGCCATGAAGTGATGGGACCAGATGCCATGATCTTAGTTTTCTGAATGTTGAGCTTTAAGCCAACTTTTTCACTCTCCTCTTTCACTTTCATCAAGAGGCTCTTTAGTTCTTCTTCACTTTCTGCCATAGGGGTGGTGTCATCTGCATATCTGAGGTTATTGATATTTCTCCCAGCAATCTTGATTCCAGCTTGTGCTTCTTCCAACCCAGCATTTCTCATGATGTACTCTGCGTATAGGTTAAATAAGCAGGGTGACAATATACAGCCTTGACGTACTCCTTTTCCTATTTGGAACCAGTCTGTTGTTCCATGTCCAGTTCTAACTGTTGCTTCCCAACCTGTGTACAGATTTCTCAAGAGGAAGGTCAGGTGGTCTGGTATTCCCATCTCTCAGAATTTTCCACAGTTTGTCGTGATCCACACAGTCAAAGACTTTGTCATAGTCAATAAAGCAGAAATAGATGTTTTTCTGGAACTCTCTTGCTTTTTTGATGATCCAGCAGATGTTGGCAATTTGATCTCTGGTTCCTCTGCATTTTCTAAATCCAGCTTGAACATCTGGAAGTTCATGGTTCAAGTATTGTTGAAGCCTGGCTTGGAGAATTTTGAGCATTACTTTACTAGTGTGTGAGATGAGTGCAATTGTGCAGTAGTTTGAGCATTCTTTGGCATTTCCTTTTTTGGGGACTGAAATGAAAATTGACCTTTTCCAGTCCTTTGGCCAATGCTGCGTTTTCCAAATTTGCTGGCCTATTGCATGCAGCACTTTCAGAGTGTCATCTTTTAGGATTTGAAATAGCTCAACTGGAATCCCATCACCTCCACTAGCTTTGTGATGCTTCTTAAGGCCCACTTGACTTCACATTCCAGGATGTCTGGCTCTAGGTGAGTGATCATGATTATCTGGGTCGTTAAGATCTTTTTTGTATGGTTCTTCTGTGTATTCTTGCCACCTCTTCTTAATATCTTCTGCTTCTGTTAGGTGCATACCATTTCTGTCCTTTATCGAGCCCATCTTTGCATGAGATGTTCCCTTGGTATCTCTAATTATCTTGAAGAGCATGTGAGCTCAGTTGTGTCGAAACCCATGGACTGTAGCCCACCAGGCTTTTCTGTCCATGGGATTTCCCTGGCAAGAGTACTAGAGTAGGTTGCCATTTCCTCCTTCAGGGGATTTTCTTGACCCATGAATCTAACCTGTGTCTGTTGTGTCTCCTGCATTGGCAGGTGGATTCTTCACCCCTGTGCCACCTGGGAAACCCTTGCTTTAAATGTGAGCAGATAAATAAGAGTTAGAGGGTTTTTGTTGTTGCTGTTGTTTACAATAAAGATACAAAAAAAATACATACAAAAAAGTATGATGTTTTCATTCTGATAGGAATGATCTCGTTGAGACTGAAAAATTGAGGCTTACAGGAAAAATGGGGAGTAACTAACACCAAAGTGGAAGGTGGCTTTAAATAAAGGCATGGTAAGCACATCTAAAATAATAGTCATAACAGCAGAGTGTGTGGACATTACCTATAGTTGAGTGCTGTCAAGGTGGAAATAAAATTCTCTTCTGATGACTACAATTTTCTTAGTTAATAAGGAAGCAAAGTTAAGAGAATGGAAGGGGAATGGGTGTTGGAGAATGAATGGACTACAGAAAGGTAGTATGCTTGCTGGAAAACACTACCAACCCATGTAATATTATTGATCATGAATTTATTTTAATTGGAGGCTAATTATTTTACAATATTGTAGTGGTTTTTGCCATACATCAACATGAATCAGCCACGGATGCAGATGTGTCCCCCACATCCTGAACCCTGCTCCCACCTCCCTCCCCATCACATCTCTCTGGGTTGTCACAGTGCACCGGCTTTGAGTGCCCTGCTTCATGCATCGAATTTGCACTGGTCATCTATTTTACATATGGCAATATCCGTGTTTCAATGCTGTTCTCTCAAATCGTCCCACCCTAGCCTTCCACAGAATCTAAAAGTCTGTTCTTTACATCTGTGTCTCTTTTACTGCCTCGCATATAGGATCATCATTACCATCTTTCTAAATCCCATATATATGTGTTAATACACTGTATTGGTATTTCTCTTTCTGACTTACTTTACTCTGTGTAATAGGCTCCAGTTTCATCCACCTCATTAGAACTGACTCAAGTATATTCTTTCTGTAGCTGAGTAATATTCCATTGTATATATGTACCACACTTCCTTATTCGTTTGTCTGCTAATGGACATCTAGGTTGCTTCCTTGTCCTAGTTATTGTAAACGGTGCTGCAGTGAACATTGGGTACATGTGTCTCTTTCAAGTCTGACTTCCTCGATGTGTATGCCTAGCGATGGGATGGCTAGATCATATGGCAGTTCTATTTCCAGATTTTTAAGGAATCTCCACACTGTTGTCCATAGTGGCGGTACCAGTTTGCATTCCCACCAACAGTGTAAGAGGGTTCCCTTTTCTCCACACTTGTTTTTTGTGGACTCTCGTTTCCAGCACTTACTTTTTGTAGACTTTTTGATGGCAGCCATTCTGACTTATGTGAGATGATAACTCATTGTGGTTTTGATTTTCACTTCTCTAATAGTGAGTGATGTTGAGCATCTTTTCATGTGTTTATTAGCCATCTGTATGTCTTCTTTGGAGAAATGTGTGTTTAGTTCTTTGGCCCACTTTTTGATTGAGTTGTTCATTTTTCTGGTATTGAGTTGCATGAGCTACTTGTATATTTTGGAGATTAATTTTTTGTTAGTTGTTTCATTTGATATTATTTTCTCCCATTCTGAAGGCTGCCTTTTCACCTTGCTTATAGTTTCCTTTGATGTGCTAAAGCTTTTATGTTTAATTAGGTCCCATTTGTTTATTTTTGTTTTTATTTCCATTACTCTGGGATGTGGGTCATAGAGGATCTTGCTGTGGTTTATGTCAGAGAGTGTTCTGCCTATGTTTTCCTCTAAGATCTTTATATTTTCTGATCTTACATTTAGATCTATAATCCATTTTGAGTTTATTTTTGTGTATGGTGTTAGAAAGTGTTCTAGTTTCATTCTTTTAAAGGTGGTTGACCAGTTTTCCCAGCACCACTTGTTAAAGAGATTCTCTTTTCTCCATTGTATATTTTTGCCTCCTTTGTCTAAGATAAGGTGTCCGTAGGTGCGTGGATTTATCTCTGGGCTTTCTGTTTTGCCTGCTGATGTACATCTAGGTTGCTCCTCTGTCCATGGAATTTTCTAGGCAAGAATACTGAAGTAGGTTGCCATTTCCTTCTCAAGGGGATCTTCCCGACCCAGGGATCGAACCCTCATCTCCTGTATCTCCTGCATTGGCAGGCAGATTCTTTACCACCGTGCCACCTTATCACTGTTTTTTTAATTCTTCCCTGTTGTGATTTTAATGTTCACTTATGTACAAGAGAATGACATTTCATCTGCTGAATTGTATAAATGCCCAACCAAAAAAAATGCTTATTTTAAAAAGAAACCTTTGAAGTATAAGGGATGTATACTGAAAATCTTTTCTCCTCTTTGGAGTCTGAGAAAATGAGTGGTCACTAGCTTAATAGAAGGTCTTTTCATCCTATTAGACATCAAAGTTTTGGAGTGTCCAGTGTTTCAGATAAAAACTTTTTTGGCCCAATTGTAGGGATGTTTACAGCTCCTTTCAAAAGTGGAGTCATTCCCAATGTATTTATGATATTTGGGAGAAATATGCCAGTATGTCATTGGTAACTACGTTGTTTAATTATATGTGTTTAAATTTAAGCATTAAGTATTTGAACAGAGACAGACAAGAACCTGAATCCTGGTCTGCCGCCTACTAGCTGTGAGTAAGCTATGTAATCTCATTGACTCTCAACTTTCTAATCTATAAAAAGAAAATAATACCTAAAAAATAAATAAATAAATAAATTTGAGCATTCAGTTGGAATGTTAAACCTCTCCTGGGTTAGTATTCCCCATTGCATAAAATAACAGGGTAAAAACACACGCTCATTTGAAATGTGATTATTTCACTAGCACACAAGTACTACTCATAAACTACTGCTTTTAAGAAAAGCTATAAAAATATGAGACATATTCATTTGTATTCTCTCAGCATGTGTGTGTGTGTGTGTGTGTGTGTAGTATAGTAACTATGGAGAAGTTTTGTTCTAGCTTTTGGTGAATTTTGGTCAATAGGGATAGCCAATCTGATCTCAAACCTCACTTCTTCATTAATATACATTGAAACCTCAATCAGAAACATTGCCTCTGTTTCCCTTTGTTAAGGCTGACACAGTCTTCAAGTTGACCTAGGAAACCCTGCTTGTTATTGCAGATACCAGTGGTTTTCAGGATATTCTCAATTTGCCCTGACATTCCTGGCACAAAACTGAAGCGCTGTGAAACCAGTATGTGTGTAACCAAATGCTATGTTCAAAGCATTGTGTGATTTTTTCTGAAATATAGGGATGCTTGAATGAACTCAAAGAGTCTGTGACACAAGGAAAAAAAAAACCTTTAAATAGTAACTAAGGCATTTTTTTTTCTTATTTCAGCTTATAAAAACAAGGGAATGTAATGATTTTAATAATTAAGGATGCAGACTAATGCACACATTTTGCAGCACTAATAAAAACTTCCTGTTATCATCTCTGTTTTTAAGAATGAAGAAGGCATTTCCTTAATGCACTTCAGTGCTTCCCTTGCCAGCTCTGTTCAAGCTCAGAATTTGATAACATTTCCAAATTGTAAAAATAAAAAATAGCATTAAAAATTGATTTAAGTCCAACTTTTCCAAATCAGTTAACCCAAAGGTTAAGTGCTACTGCACTTGACCTAAGAGAGAGTTTGGTCTCTTTTTATAAGACCTGAGTATAAAGAATAAAGACAGCGTTTTTCTTCTTCTCTTTTTTAAAGAAGCCACATGTAATGTTCTCTGAGTTAAGTTTTACCATTCATAATGAATGCAGTCTCGCCATTCAAATGCGACCATAAGTACACAGAAGATAAGAATTTAATTAAATGTAGATTAAAACCAAACAGGAAAACACACTAGCTGATAATTTTATCCCATCCTCTGGCCATATTTTTTATACTTCCTTCTTGTTCTTCTTTGGGCTATAGCTTATCAACATGCCGATAGTACCATAACTCATTACATCTGATGGTGCAGCGGAAATGTGCAGGCTCTGTGCTTGGATTTCCGAGGCACTTAAAATGCAAAGCATGTAAATGTCTCTGTTAAATATACTAGTGTGCTAACACTAGTGAAAAGAAAGTGATTCTGAAAAAAAATCTTTCAACCTCTCACAAGAAGCATTAGTAGCAAATGGAATTTTCAAAGTGGAAACAATTCATGTTTTCACACATAGATGGTAGGCTTAATATTTTGAGGTTGAGCTCCTTTAATAGTTGGCAAGTTTGACTGCCAATCAACTTGCTTAGATTACTTCAGTGTATGTAGAGTTTGGTCAACATACATTTATATTTCTGTAGGAGAATGATGTTTTTGTTTTTGTTTTTTCCATTGGTGGCCTTAATGGAGTAACCATCTTTGTGCTTGAACATTGCTCTCATTATTCTTATATAAAATCTCCCTAAATTATCTCCTGTTATTTAATCTGAATCTATTGAATTGTTGAGGTAGAGGCCACAAAATCTTAGAGCGACAGAAAGCTTTCGTTACCAAGATGATTCATATATATTGCTATTGCTATTGCTAAGTCACTTCAGTCGTGTCCGACTCTGTGTGACCCCATAGATGGCAGCCCACCAGGCTCCCCCGTCCCTGGGATTCTCCAGGCAAGAACACTGGAGTGGGTTGCCATTTCCTCCTCCAATGCATGAAAGTGGAAAGTGAAAGGGAAGTTGCTCAGTCATGTCCGACTCTTCGCGACCCCATAGACTGCAGCCTTCCAGGCTCCTCCATCCATGGGATTTTCCAGGCAAGAGTACTGGAGTGGGGTGCCATTGCCCTCTCTGATGAACAGAAATAATTTTTAGAAAAAATTAGATAAACTGATTATGCTTAATTATGCTTAATCAGTTTATCTAATTTTTTCTAAAAATTATTTCTGTTCATCGTGGAAATAAGCAATGAAGAGTTTTTTAAAATCAAGGTCATTTTAGAGGAAGACTATAGACCAAATACAATAATTTTTAAATTCAAAGGAGAATACATACTGGATCTGTTAATTAAATGTTAGGCTAAGGTTTAGAATGTCAATGCACTCTTCATTATGCAATCTTGATTTACTAAGCATTAGTAAAGCATAACTGAATCACTTCTGTATTTGCATGGTGTATATCTAAACTAAGAACCCTAAGAAGCATAACATACATTTAAAAAAAAAATAGACATAAAATGCTGTGGGTAATGTCTTTTGAAAGGTAAATAATGGGTGACTTTTTTTGTTCGGCAATGGGTTTTTTGACTCACACAAATGAAGAGGACTTTTCAATTAAAAGCTCTCTGAAAAAATGATTTAGGTTTTTTGGAATTCCCTGGAGATCCAGTATTTGGAACTTGGTGCTCTCACTGCCAGGGCTCAGATTCAATCCCTGGTCAGAGAACTCAGATCCCACATGCAAGCTGCATGGCATAGTCAAAAAAAATATATATTTTAAGATTTAGTTGTCCTTCTTTAATGTAATCTTGAATGTAAACTAGATGGTTTAAAGTACTCAACTGATAGTATCACTTACTTGCATTAATTGTCACATGGTCACTTTGCTCTCAAATTGACATATTAAGATGCATTGACATAGCTGCCAATTTTGCCTTTAGGAATAAATCAAAAGAATTAACTCAGTTTTCAAGATAACAAAAGTTTCACCATCTAGGGAAACAATGTTTGATGAAGCGAACCTGTATTTTCTTGCCATTAAATTACTTGGAAAAGTGAGACTGGCAGTATGAACGTGAACTGAAGTGTGGAAACTAGCTGGACAGAGTGGCTTTATCCAGACTGCTAGCGATCTTGTTGAGGCATCAGTAGTACCTTCTATCTAAGCATTCATCTTTGGTCCCCTTTTCATAAGTTAATTTCACTGATGACGTTAAGAAGGAACAAAATAAAATTTTGGAATGTAAAACTGAAATGCAAAATGGACGAACGTGTCTGGGGATTTTGCAAAGATATATTAAAAATGCTTCTGTCTGCTAAAAATTTTAAATATAAAAAGAAAACTGACCAAGTAATCTGCATATATCTTTGTAATGTGTAGGAATTAAAATTACTAATCTCTGAGGCACTTAAAAATGATGAAAGATAAGCAAACATCTCCCTGGCATGCCATGAGAGCAGAGAAAATGTTTTTAAACATTAAATCTAATAAATTCTCCCCTTTTATTCAAATATTTAAAGGCAAAAGGAGAAAAATGTTTCCATGAAATTTGCATTACTTCTCCCACAGGCTCCCAGTCCACCTTAGGTTCTTTTCCGTGGGGAAGCTCTAAACCCCACTTGCCTTGCAATATCTTCTTATGTTACATCCTGCTCATGGCTGTGGTTTTCTCCCCTCCAGGACTGCCGCCTCTTCCAGGACAGTCCAGTATAGTGTGCCAAATGACTGGTAGGTCATCACAAGCAAATACTGTCTTTTAAGATGAAAGAGAATGAAAAAGAAGGAGGGAGGGAGGGGGATAGGATGGTAATGGGGAGGAACGGCTGGGGAAGGAAAAAGGAGGGAAAGTCAGAGAGAGGAAGGCAAAAATTGACCTAACCAGGCAAATGCTATCCTCTCTAGTACTTAATCAGGCTGGAAATGATGCCCATTTCAGAAGAACTGAGAATTTCAGCTTAAGGAACAGTTTAGGGAGAAAAATACGGAGGGAACGGTCTGTAAGATT
>NW_011495050.1:16509604-16533694 GCF_000754665.1 Bison bison bison | reverse complement strand
TATTGCTCAGTCCCTAAGTCCGACTCTTTGCAGCCCCGTGAACTGCAGCACGCCAGGCTCCTCTGTCCTCCACTGTCTCCCAGAGTTTGCTCAGATTCTTGTCCATTGAGTTGGTGATGCTGTCTAACCATCTCATCCTCTGCTGCCCCCTTCTCCATTTACCTTCAATCTTTCCCATCATTAGGATCTTTTCCAGTGAGTCAGCTCTTTGCATCAGAGAGCCATAGTATTAGAACTTCAGCATCAGTCCTTCCAATGAATATTCAGGGTTGATTTCCTGGATTGACTGGTTTGATCTCCTTGTAGTCCAAGGGACTCTCAAGAGTCTTCTCTAGTATCACAATTCAAAAGCATCAGTTCTTTTGTTCTCAGCCTTCTCTATGGTCCAGCTCTCACATCTGTACATGACTACTGGAAATCCATAACTTTGACTATAGTGACCTTTGTCAGCAAAGTGATATCTCTGCTTTTTAATACCCTTGGCCACATTAGTGAGTGTTAGTGGCCAAAAATGAGAATGAGAAACGTGTACTTTAATGCTTTGTCAAGGTCAAAACACAGGGAAAAGAATGGGACTGATATTTATTGAATACCTACTGTGTGATGAGAATGCTACTTTACTGTTGATGTTGTTGTCGAGTCGCTAAGTCATGCCTGACTCTTTTGAGACTCCATGGACTGTAGCCCACCAAGCGCCTCTGCTCATTGGATTCTCCAGGCAAAAATAATGGAGTGGGTTGCCATTTCCTTCCCCAGGGGATCTTCCCAACCCAGGAATCGAACCCACGTCTCCTGCATTAGCAGGCAGATTCTTTATTGCTGAGCCACCATGGAAGCTCTATTTTACTGTTATCTTTTTAAAAAATCACCATAGACTGCATTATCCACATGCTACAAATGCAGATTCTGAGACTCAGGGAATGTGAGTAACTTACCTCCCATCAAAGAATGGATTCCAGAAGGGTTTACAAGCAGAGCTCTGCAGCCACAGCAATCTGTACTTGTCTCTGCAACAAACTTAATTATTTGAAAAATACCGTTTCATAAATAGTATATTCAATTGTGATTTTTAAATCAATATTGTTCAAGGAAAATGAATTAGATGAGTACAGTAAAATCAGGGAATTATGGAAACAGTGCACATTTCTATATTATGAGTGTTTTGTGTTAGGAAGTTATTTCTGTCACGATTTTACTGAGGTGCTTGAGAAATTAGGGATTTTACTCCATGTAGCATGTGTGTCTATTTTGACAATATATCTTTGGTCGCTACATGTTGAGCTGTTTTCTTAAGGCTGAAATGATCAAGAGTAATTTCACAGTTTGCCTGATTTAGAGGAGCATTGGTAGACCACAACCAATTTTTCCATGAGGGAAATTAGTGAAAAGTATCTTAAAATAAACTCTGACATTTTACTTGTAAATGTAAGAAATCCATTTTGGAAGAAATATACAAGAAGGATTGTCATAAAAATGGGCTTACCCTGGAACAAAGCTGCTAAGAGAGCTGCGATCACTCAGGATATTTTAACTTTACCCTTTCTCTGAGGGAGATCATTTTCTCATCAAGCCCTGAATAACTGAATTATCAGTTTAGCATGCAGGCTTTTAAGTGAATACAAGGTAGATTTTTCCTAACAGGTTTGATAATTTCTTCAAGATATTCTCTATGTTAATCAGACGTAAATAGTAGGGAAAAGTGAAGAAGGAAAATGTTTCTCTACCAATAATCATATCATACAGAATTAAACATTTTTATTACACTTCAAAGTAAAACCTGATTTATTTCCACTTTTTCAAACTGTTCTATGACTTCCCAGGAAAACCAAAATGGATTGTAGGAGTCTGCATGGATAGGAAAAATTGCATCTCAAATAATTAAAGTAAAATAATCATAACAGAGACTAGAAGTTGAAATATTATTGAAATATTTCTGGTAATGGGTAGTTAAAGTCACCTCCATTGCAGTCAGATTGGAAGTCAGATTGTAACGAATGCATGTTACAGCATTAAACAATAACACATTCTTCCCAGGAAAACTAAAATGACAGGTGTAGCCATTGATGCTTCAAGCATATACTCTGACCTCAAGACTCACAATCTGCTACAGTCTGTAGAGCACATACTGTGGAGTCAGAATTATGCTGAGAGAAAGAACTAGAAATGTCGTATAGGAGCTTCATCTTCTTTACTGCAAAATATGTATTTCAGTGTCTTATGGAGATAACATTTTAAAAATAAAATGGAAATGAACATCTCCCTGACTGCTTGCTTCTCTTCCTCATTTTCTTAAGCACAAAGGAGGTTTATGAGCGAGGAAGCTATATTTATATAGCCTTTTAAATGAATGATGCTGTGCTATTTGACCTTAGGTAGATTGTTTAAAAAAAAAAAAGTTCTTCAGCCAAGTGTCTCTTAGTTATATTTGAAACTGGATTCTCACTGCATTTTTTATTTAAATAGTTTGCCTTAATGATCAGAGCTCATAGATTTCAGAATTATGCAAAAGATGAAAATAAAACTAGCATTAGTCGAATTCATATTTCTGCAATTCATCCGTTATTACATTTTGTAGTTCTCTGCAGATCATTACTTTGTGCTTGGTTTTTCTCCTGTTTCCAATTTTGTCTAATTCGCAGTCACAATTTCTACATTATAACCCACTGAAGATTTTATTTTTCTTTCATTTCAGTAACCATTATTTGAATCATAAAAAAATGCATTACTGTATTCATAATGTACTGCTCATGTGACAGTTTTTGAACTTTAATATTCTTTTCTGTAACGTGCTGGCTTAGCAGCCTATAAAAGAGACATATTGTTTGTAATGTTTCTTACCCACAACAAATGGTGTGATTCGGGGGTTTATGAAATGGCAGTAGTTTTCTAAATTTGTGATTCTTCTGTGTTCCGTCGTCAAGAACAGTTGTACATCTGCTCAGCACAGACTTCCCGAGACTATGAACTTTAATTGAGGAAAAATAATGAGGGTTCAGGGACTACTGATACGGAGTTGGTTGCAAAGCAGGTGCCCCGCTGCCAGATCAATGGATTATTTACTCCTTTGTCATAAACAGGACACAGTTGTTTGTGGTGACTACACGCATATTTTGCAGCCCCTGTACATATTCTCCTTCCTTGTCAACGCAGAACATTCCACATAGTGCTTAGCTGATGATTTAACATAACTATATGGAATAAGCAAACAACACTTGTTCTGTTTTAATAATTAACCACCCTGTTTGTAAAAGAACTTTAGGAGTGATTTCAAGAACACGCAAAGTCATATGTGCTTCCAGCCCTTACCTTTCAACTCATATTGTTACAGTCATAAACTCTCTATATAATTGTCCAAATATTTTTCTGCCTCTCTTTATAGACATTTGAAAGTAGAAAATCTTTTTCTCCCCGTAAATACACAGGGAGATCTAAAATACAAATTGTAGTTTTAGAAATTTCATTAGGACCCCTAACAGTTTGTATAGGTTTTTCAAACCACTAGAGTAGAATTTCTCAGGATATAATTGGGAGGTTGAGGCGGGGCAGGGAGGCAGAGCTCAGAATCCTTTTCTGAGTGTGTAAAAAAAAGTACATTGGGCTTTCTGTAGGCATCTGGTTTCTGACTGTGTTGGATCTATCTCCGACACACCTGAGCAGGACCAACCTAAGAAGCGAGGGTCACCCAAAGGGGGCGTGTTCCTCTCTCAGCTCTCCTCATTAGCAAACCAAACGAAGGGCTGTGGGATGCCTGGAATTAGCTGCAATTTCCACCATGACAAGTGACTTTTTGTGTTACATAATGATATGCTGGGAATTTAAATCCTAGGTTCTAGAGATCAGTGGTTTAAATTCTAATGATGGGTTTTGTAGCGCTGATGCCTGACTTTTCACACTTGGAGGTTGGGGAGCCATAGAAACCACACCAGAAACTTTATACACAGAGCCCACCCATGGACAGCTCCTCTGAACCCTCAGACAGTTCACGCAAGTCTCATCGCTCAACTAGAAATGTTATAATAGAAACTGTCCTTGGAAATAGTCTTCATTTTTATTATTAAATTTCTCTTAATTCCTTTTGCAATTGGGATTACTACCGGAATTCTGAATTATGTTGAAAAGAACTGCTACCGGAGAAGACCAAATTTTTGTGAAAGGAAAAAACACTTGGATTTCTAAAGTGTCAATGATTAAAGCTAAATACATTAAATAATAAGTAACTTTACATTTAACCAAAGTATGATGTTGGACAATCTGATTAATCTGCCTCAAATTTTGAAGACACTTTGGTAGAAAAATAAAATCTTTTTTTTTTTTTTTGTTAACCATATGTTAATTGCTACATGATATAATAATGTAACAATGCATCTTTTCTACCACAAAGTGGGACAAAAATTTCATTAAAAGTGGAAATAAAAATAATACTTCAATTATTTATACCAAATAATTGCTGATAGTTAAATGTGACATTTTTTACGTGAACATAGGATTTTGTACTGATGTTTCTGCAAATGTTTATACTCGGAATGGGTCTTGTAACAGTGTTAGCATTTCTAGTATGCTATTACATATCTTAACAATACTTATGCTTAGGTTTTTAATTCGTGCTTGCTAAATACTATAGGCAAATATTCACTGCCTGATATTTTCCCCTATTACTAATTAACTATCATAAATACAGTCATCATGATCATGTTGAATCTCCCATCAGTACTGTAGGAATAAAGTACAAATGAAATTCACCTTTGTTTTCCACTGGGGTGAGTGGGGGATTGTTAGGTTAGAGTCAACAAAATTTCCTTTGACTCCAAAAACAAGAATGAGAATCAGGGCAAATTACACTTATGAACAATTAGGGATGTGGTTGCTTTATTTCTGTTGATAAGAAGGCTTAAATTAAGACATAGTTGAATTATTTAATTTAAAAGCAAATATTCAACTATAAATCTATATTTAACAGGCTTTATAAAGAATTTCTTCTGTCTACACTCTTGAAAATATGTAGCGTCAGACATCGAATTATTCCTTCCTAAGCGTGTGCTTTATTCTAGACAGCAGGAAGTAGTACATTCAGGCTCGGAAGCTCTGTCATATCATGCAGGGAGGAAAAGTTTGAGATGAAGTGACATCAATGAAAATTCTCTGAATAAAAGACATCAGGAGCAAAGTCTTTGTCTAGGACCCCTGATCTCTAGAGATGAATATTGTACCTGAATTTCTTGTTCTGTGACCTGCTGTTCTCAGTGGAATCTAATTTTTCAAAAAGAATGTAAGAAATCTGAATTGTAAGAGAAAAGAGGTAGTGACTAATTTTTTTCTATCGATGAAGGTAAAGCATGTGATTCCCCCCTCCCCCTTTTTAACACAGATGTGTCTGAGGGATAACAGAGAACAAAACCTGGACATGATTTGTAAGCCCAAACATGATTGTTGCAAAATTGGCCCTGGCTGTAGAAGATTTAAGTAGCTCTTGTTAGGAGGATTTTCGTAGTGGATGACAAGTCTGCCATAGCTACAGACCTTAAGTGTGTCTGCTTTCCTTCATTTTGTGATGGTCAGGGGAAATTTTGTGTGTGGTGTGTGTGTGTGTGTATATGTTCAGGTATAGTAATTGTAACAGCAGAAGCAGGGAAGGCTAACTCCATTTTCAGGAAGATATTTAGCAAAATGAAAATGTGGCAAAATACTGAAACCATTATTGTCTTGAAAATGAAACTTGATTTTTCTAGGAAATAAAAAGCATATAAGAAAAGCATTTGAGAGTCTTCATAATGACTTTATTGACATAGTAAAAAATTATTTTCCAACTGAAGTTTTGAGCCTACAATAAAACCTTTATGTCAAAAATTACCCTTATGCAAGGAGATTAAAGCATACTGCAAGCCTTTTAGAAATGCCATTTTCAGAATACCTTCTGATGATTATTGGTCTCTTTTTTCTGTAAAGTTCTATGGAGAATATAGTTTAATTAGCTTCCACTTGATACTACTTCATACACACTGCCCAACTCTGACCCAATGTCTGATCGTATAGAATACATTACAAAAGAACTGGTCATTTGAGTACTTTAATATAGCTTTGCATTAATGTCAGGCATCATTTAGACAAGGCACTGAAAGTGTTATTTTAATGACTGAAGTGTGTTGGGTAGAAGAGGCTTAATCTTTATAGGAAGAACAATTTCAATTAGCTCTAAAATATTAATTTGTTGGTACAACTATACACTCTAATGTTATTTGGCTACAAAATGTCTTATGAATAATACATTGCTAGAATCTACTTGTTCTTATGATGTAACTAATACTGATAATTTTATAACTGTCATGAGTCGGTTAAAATAAAAAAAAATTTTTTTAGACTAGATCACTTTTAATATTGAAGGCTTTTTCTACACCCTCTTTCCCCAAAGTCATCTGTAAGGCTATAAATAAAATATACAATCTCTGGCTGGTAAAATACTGAATAGGTTTTAAACATGATATGGCTATCTGTCTTAAAATTTTAGGGGCATTTTTATTTGTTTACATGGTGAGTATAAGATATTCTCCTTGGAAACAATTTGTCTCACTGTGGAAAGTATGAAAATATGAAAACAAAAATAACTACATACCTTAATCCTACTATTGTGTTTCTGGGAACTAAAAATGCTACTATCCTGGCTTTTACTCTCTTTGAATATCTCCCCATAGCCTTATCTTCCCATTGTGCTGGCTGTTTATTGCAGCATCTTGGCATTGGTTTTCATGGCTGTTCATATGTTCCTACCTTAAGATGAGTGAGAGTCACATGGGTAAAAATCCTGTAGTCCTTTGGGAAATATGCTGCTCTTCCCTGTAGCTAACTAAAAATCTGCAGTTGTTACATAGACTTCACAAGGGGTTCCCTATACTTGGTGAAACCTAGAGGGCTCAGAAATGCTTGAGCCCTGTACACCAAAGTGAAACATTTGTCTCAGGGCTTAGATGGCTTTAAAGGTCCTGTTACATACCACCAAAGCTGCTAGATAAAATGTGAAAAAGCCTGTTGGCCAGTCCAAGATTTCATGCATCCTGACAAATGCCCCCAAACAGCCTAAGAGAGTAGGAGCCATGATTTTCACATAGGTAGGCCTAAAAAACATACATCATCTTCCTTATGTCTCCTGGTAACTTATTGTCATCAGCGGCTTTGGCCACACTGAACCTGATTAATTCTCAAATATATGAAAACTAGATTTATTTTCATATAACTAAGGCTCCATGGAAGAGGGGGGAAAATGCTGAGGTTTATATACCAAAGAAGAGCTACACAAATGCAGGTTTTCAACTAGGCAAAGGAGGCTTTTGTAGTAGATTTCATGCAGCAGTTGGCATTGGCAGTATTGCAAAAAGAGATGTATTCTGTTGTGCTCTGTTTGATCAAGTGCTAAACCCGTGTGATCAATAGAGAGACAGATGTCGGGTGCAGATGGCGATGCCGTGATACCTGGGGCAGCGCGGGCCTGCCAGAATGACAGAATGGGAACAAGGAAGAGCAGCAATGCAACAGAATGTGACAAATGAAATTAGGGTTTATACTAGTCGATAATTTACAGCTAATACAAAGTGACAGAATTTTTCAGTGCCCAGTATATTTTACTTCCAGTAATGCTATAGCCAATAAAGGCATATTTCATGCAACATAATAAAACGAAAGCTGTGGGGAAATATAGTCCAACCATTTTTTATTATGTTACAACTTTTAAAATTGATCCCTGAGAGAATACTAATAGCACGTAAGTCTTGTTAGAGTGACGTCTAAAGGCATTTTATCTCCAAATTTATAGCGGCCCCGTGACTTTCTCTGGTTGCATATTAGACTCATAAGGTGAAGATGGTAACTTTGTAGTAACCATAAATGCATATCTCTGCTTTAAAAGATATATGACGAAAGCCTCTTTCAGTCTATTTATGAAAATATAAAAACAATGATCAATTTCAACTTATTAAACAAACATTTTAATTTTCTATATTAATGGGAACATTTAAGCAGTCACCTGTGTAATTAAAAATGAAAATCTAAGCACATAGTAAAAATAGTCCTCCACATCCAGACCAAAAGCCATAGTTAATATATTTGGAATGTATTTTATGACTCTGTAATTCAAAATACACTGATAAATACCCTGAAATGACAACGTTTGCATGGTGGTTGCTGAATCTATTGATATTCTTTTGTGACAGAACCAAATACCCCATATTCTTAATCACACGTGTGCACACCCACACACACACACACATGCACACACATACACACACACATACACACACACACTCTACTCTGTAGTGACCTGCTCCAATGTGGAAATGCATATGGTGGATGAGCAGAGCTATCCCTAAGCAAAGTTACGTGGTGGGCTCTCTTCATTCTACTTTTACCTCTTTTGTTTTTCCTCCTTCTTCTGAGCTTCTGGGGTTCTGAAGCAATATCATGTTGGCAAAAAATAACTTCAAAGAATTGCTTATCAGTTCTGGAACCCCTCTCCCTACCCACTTCCCCCATTATTCAAGTATTCGCTGAGCAATAGAATCTTAGCACCCTCTTTCCCAAGACTTCTGTAACCAAGGAAACTCTAAAGCTGGAATGCCGTGAGTCAGGGAATATCTGATGTAAGGCATGTTGGAGAGTATGCACGCATGCTAAGTCGCTTCAGTAGTATCCAACTCTGTGACCGCATAGACTGCAGCCCGCCAGGCTCCTCTGACCATGGGGTTCTCCAGGCAAGGATACTAAAGTGGGTTGCCATTTCCTTCTCCAGGGGTTGGAGAGTTTAGGAATTTCCTAATACCTACACAGGTACAGTAATGGACGGCAAGGCCCATGACTACCTGTGACACTGACAAATGCATATTAATAATATTAATAGGAAGTCATCTGTGCTTCCAACAGACTTTCCTAAGTGTCTGCTTTGTGAATACCAAAGGACATCCAAGACATTACTTCAGTAGCAATAATCACCAGTGTCTTTCATTGCCTCAGATGGGAACATTTATAAACGTTTATAAACATTTCACTGGCATCAGTGAAAGGAAACAAAATCATGACACCCACTGCATTTCTGAACATTGTCTTGCCTATACAAGATAATGCTTGGCAGCTGAAAATGTCACACACACACACACTATTTATTTACTCCACAAACAGTGGTAGCTATTTTTGTATAACAGTGAGGCTACATTTTTTCCTGTGGTCATGTATGGATGTGAGAGTTGGACTGTGAAGAAGGCTGAGTGCCAAAGAATTGATGCTTTGGAAGTGTGGTGTTGGAGAAGACTCTTGAGAGTCCCTTGGACTGCAAGGAGATCCAACCAGTCCATTCTAAAGGAGATCAGCCCTGGGATTTCTTTGGAAGGAATGATGCTAAAGCTGAAACTCCAGTACTTTGGCCACCTCATGTGAAGAGTTGACTCATTGGAAAAGACTCTGATGCTGGGAGGGATTGGGGGCAAGAGGAGAAGGGGACAACAAACGATGAGATGGCTGATGGCATCACTGACTCGATGGACGTGAGTCTGAGTGAACTCCGGGAGTTGGTGATGGACAGGGAGGCCTGGCGTGCTGTGATTCATGGGGTCGCAAAGAGTCGGACATGACTGAGCGACTGATCTGATCTGATCTGATCTGAGGCTACATTATACTTGTTATCCATAGTTGTATCAGAATTCAAGCTAATCTTAAATACAGATGAACCCATGGTTCTAAAATGAACATTTATCATTACTAAAAGTAATATAGCAGTTATATTCTAGATATTTCATCACACATTATGCTTTTTGGTTTGCGGTTTCAGTTGTTCATTCAATTTTAACAAAAAAAAATGATGGTTCTGTTTTTTAGGAACCTCATTGTGCAATTTTAGTTAACATTGATCAAAAACTTTAACTAGATGTTACATAAAGGTGACTAGTTTCAATGTGCATTGCTTAGTTATTCTAATCTACCAATTTATGAGAGCTCTTAATGGAAAGCACTCTTAACTGTAAAGACTCAGACAGAAATTATGCCTCAGATAGTTGCTCTATTATGATATGAACAGATCATTCGTTTTGGAAAACATCTACATCTGGGCCCAGAGCCATCATAGAAAATTCACCCTTGACCATGAAGACCCTCCTGGTTCATAATAAAAGGCATCTCTTTATTTGGATCATGACAATCCCTTCCAAAGATATTTTTAATATGCCATTTGATAAGAGCTAGTTGGAGATTAGCAAGGTTATAAGGTATTTGGATTCTTACCTTTTTGTAGCTCTGTTTCACACATAACAATGAATAAGCTTAGACTCATAGAAAACTATTTTTTTGATTTTCAGGCTCTGAAAACTCATCTGGAGTGGTCTTATAGTAGCAGTATTTATTGACAAGGGATCATTACTCTACTTCATTTGTCAGTTTTGGCCTCTGAATTAGTTGAAAACAACCAAAGTACCAGCCTTGTAATTAAAGGTGAAGAAGATGAGACTGAACAAATAGGTGGATTTCCCACATTCAAGATAGCTATGTAAGAATCCAATTCTCTTGAATTTGCCGTGATGGCCAAAAGTAAACAGAACACTTCCCAACCTGGGTTCCTTTGCTAGGGCAAAAGACTCCTCTTCACAATATCAGTCTTATACATTCTTCATGAGAACTCAAATTCCACCTCTTTCCCTAAGGCTTCCCAACTACTGTAGGTATGATAATTTTCTATTCTCCCATCTCCTGTAACAAGTGATGTTTGTATGATTCACCTTGACATGTGAATTATCTTAATGATTGCCTCTGTGTGTGTGTACAGTAGTTCCCCCCACCTCCACTTATCTGAGAGGGATACTTTCTAAGACCCACAGTGGATGCCTGAAACTATGGGCAGTGCTGGACACTATTTATACTATGTTTTCTCCTTTACATCTGTTCAGTTCAGTTCAGGTGCTCAGTTGTGTCCGACTCTTTGCCACCCCATGAATTGCAGCACACCAGGCCTCCCTGTCCATCACCAACTCCTGGAGTTCACTCAAACTCATGTCCATCGAGTCGGTGATGCCATCCAGCCATCTCATCCTCTGTCATACCCTTTCCTCCTGCCCCCAATCCCTCCCAGCATCAGAGTCTTTTCCAATGAGTCAACTCTTCGCATGAGGTGGCCAAAGTACTGGAGTTCCAGCTTTAGCATCATTCCTTCCAAAGAACACCCAGGGCTGATGTCATTTAGGATGGACTAGTTGGATCTCCTTGCAGTCCAAGGGACTCTCAAGAGTCTTCTCCAACACCACAGTTCAAAAGCATCAATTCTTCAGTGCTCAGCTTTCTTCACAGTCCAACTCTCACATCCGTACATGACCACCGGAAAAACCATAGCCTTGACTAGACGAACCTTTGTTGGCAAAGTAATATCTCTGCTTTTTAATATGCTATCTAGGTTGGTTATAACTTTCCTTCCAAGGAGTAAGTGTCTTTTAATTTCATGGCTGCAATCACCGTCTGCAGTGATTTTGGAGCCCCCCAAAATAAAGTCTGACACTGTTTTCACGATTTCCCCATCTATTTGCCATGAAGTGATGGGACCAGATGCCATGATCTTTGTTTTCTGAATGTTGAGCTTTAAGCCAACTTTTTCACTCTTCTCTTTCACTTTCATCAAGAGGCTTTTTAGTTCCTCCTCACTTTCTGCCATAAGGGTGGTGTCATCTGCATATCTGAGGTTATTGATATTTCTCCTGGCAATCTTGATTCCAGCCTGTGCTTCTTCCAGCCCAGCATTTCTCATGATGTATTCTGCATATAAGTTAAATAAGCAGGGTGACAATATACAGCCTTGACGTAAACCTTTTCCTATTTGGAACCAGTCTGTTGTTCCATGTCCAGTTTTAACTGTTGCTTTCTGACCTGCGTACAGGTTTCTCAAGAGGCAGGTCAGGTGGTCTGGTATTCCCATCTCTCAGAATTTTCCACAGTTTATTGTGATCCACACAGTCAAAGGCTTTGGCATAGTCAATAAAGCACAAATAGATGTTTTTCTGGAACTCTCTTGCCTTTCCCATGATCCAGCGGATGTTGGCAACTTGATCTCTGGTTCCTCTGCCTTTTCTAAAGCCAGCTTGAACATCTGGAAGTTCATGGTTCACATATTGCTGAAGCCTGGCTTGGAGAATTTTGAGCATTACTTTACTAGCATGTGAGATGAGTACAATTGTGCGGTAGTTTGAGCATTCTTTGGCATTGCCTTTCTTTGGGATTGGAATGAAAACTGACCTTTTCCAGTCCTGTGACCACTGCTGAGTTTTCCAAATTTGCTGGCCTATTGAGTACAGCACTTTCACAGCATCATCTTTCAGGATTTGAAAGAGCTCAACTGGAATGCCATCACCTTCACTAGCTTTGTTCGTAGTGATGCTTTCTAAGGCCCACTTGACTTCACATTCCAGAATGTCTGGCTCTAGGTGAGTGATCACATCATCATGATTATCTGGGTTGTGAAGATCTTTTTTGTACAGTTCTTCTGTGTATTCTTGCCACCTCTTCTTAATATCTTCTGCTTCTGTTATGTCCACACTATTTCTGTCCTTTATTGAGCCCATCTTTGCTCCTGTCCATACATACTATGATAAAGTTTAATTTATAAATTAGGCCTAGTGAGAAAATATCCAAATTGCCAGCATCACGACTCCTGCTCTTTAGACCATTATTAAGTAAAATAAGGATGACTTTGACACAAGCACTGTGATACCACAACTGTCAACCTGAAAACCAAGACAGCTACTGAGCAGGCAGGCAGTGTATACAGTGAGGATATGCCGGACGAAGGGACGATCCACGTCCAGGACAGGAAGGAACAGGACAGTACGTTGGAAAGGCACACAGTTTAAATTTATGAATTATTTCTGGAATTTTCTATTTAGTATTTGTGGACCATGGTTGACCACAGATAACTGAAATCTTGGAAAGCGAAACCATGGATTACGAAGAGACTGCTCTGTTCACTACCCAACTCAATAATGAGTTCTTAGAGGCAAGAAATTCAACTTAATTTATTACTATCTTGAACTATAATCGGAGTACGTGATACACTACATATAAATTTAATTTATAATTTCTACATATAAATTAAACTTTATCATAGTATGTATGTATAGGAGAAAACATAGTATAAATAGTGTTCATCACTACCCATGATTTCAGAGTAAAATGATGGGTGCTTTTATCCATGAAGGAAATCAGCCATGAATTCCTTTCAGTCATCATGACCCTGTTTGCTTTCTTACCTTGCTTATTGGTAGAGGCGAGGGGAGGATGCCTCCTCAGTGTTCCTGACCAATGGCAGGGATAACGACATCCCTTCATTTCACATATATGCATTATTTTTTAATTTATTTATTTTTAATTGAAGGATAAGTGCTTTACCGTGTTCTTTGGTTTCTGCCATATATCAACATGCGTTAGCCATAGGTATACGTATGCCTGCTCTGGAACCTCCCTCCCACCTCCCACCCTTTCCCCCTCTCTAGGTTGTTACAAGCCCCAGTTTGAGTTCCCTGGGTCATACAGCAAATTTCCACTGGCTATTTTACAAATGGTATTGTACACGCTTCCATGTCACTCTCTCCGTTCATCTCACCCTCTCCTTCCTCCCCCTCTGCCCACGTCTTTAAGTCTCTTCTCTGTGTCAGCATATCCACTGCTGCCCTGAAAATATGTTCATCACTACCGTCTTTCTGGATTCCATGTATAACGTTTCCCATATATGTATGGTTTGCCTGCACGTGCTAGACATTCTGATAGGCTTTAAGGGGGTGATTGTGAACGAAACAGAAAAAGCTGATTTTCTGTGGCTCTGGAGGGTGAAACAGTGATTGAGGGAGGTGGAGGACAGTGTATGTATCAAAGCAGGTGTATGTGATTCTTACTTCATGGTACATAGTTGTTGTTGTTTAGTCTCTAAGTCCTGTCCAACCTTTTGCTACCCCATGGACTGTAGCCTGCCAGGCTTCTCTGTCCATGGGATTTCCCAGGAAAGAGTACTGGAGTGGGTTGCCATTTCCATCTCTAGAGGATCTTCCTGACCCAGGGATTGAACCAACATATCCTATTTGACAGAGATATTCTTTACCAGTGTGCCGCCTTGGTACATAGATTGACATTTAATTTTTTAAAACAAGCAACTGGGACTTCTTTAGGGGTAAAGATTACAAGCAGATGTAGTTGAGAAAGCCACAAATCCACTTTTGCAAGGTCTTAGCACATTTCAGATCAAATTTCCAAAGTAGGCAATAGACTCCAATTAAAAACAAAAGTGAGAAATGGGACATACCATTCTTGCCTGAATCACACAGGCTTGAGCCCCTTCTCTGGGTTACATTTTATATGTGTATACAATTACAGTCCTCAAAACAACCCTATGAAGTAGGAGCTATGACCCCATTTTACAGAAAAATAAACTGAGTCTCAGAGAGAATAAACTATTATCCAAAGTAACATAGTTTAAAAATGACCAGATTGTAACGGAACACACAAGAGTTTGTCACTTTGACAGCCTTTTAAATTGTACTAAACTGTTTCATATTGTCTCTGTGTCACCTGCCCCTGTGGCAATGGCACCCCACTCCAGTACTCTTGCCTGGAAAATCCCATGGGCGGAGGAGCCTGGTAGGCTGCAGTCCATGGGGTCGCTACAGTCAGACACGACTGAGCGACTTCACTTTCACTTTTCACTTTCATGCATTGGAGAAGGAAATGGCAACCCACTCCAGTGTTCTTGCCTGGAGAATCCCAGGGACGGGGGAGCCTGGTGGGCTGCCGTCTATGGGGTCGCACAGAGTCGGACACGACTGAAGCAACTTAGCAGCAGCAGCAGCAGCTCCTGTGTCAGAGGTTTTTTAAAAGATGACATGTCTTTGAGAGTTGAATATTTCTTTCACAAGTACTCACTGGCACCTCAGTATATAGATCTAGTGTGATCTAAGGCTGAAGAATCCCCCATGGTGGAACTGGAGAGGGGAAATCTGCCACACTCTTTTATAAAGACAGACCGAGCACTTGGAGGGAACAGTCCATGTAATATTTGACCCTCTGGGCTCCACATTGCCTTGACCATAATGTGTGCTCCATGAATGGAGGTTAAGTAAGTGGCTGAATAAATTAATGATGAGAATTATCTCTTACTTGCCAGCTTATGTTTTGTGCTACCAAATGTGACCAAGTAAAGCTGGCCTATAAATTACAAATTCAGGAATAGAAGGCAGGTAGGCTGTGCTCTGGAAGGTTGTGTTTTTTCCCCATATTTCTAAATTACTGCTCTTTTTATAAGCTGTAGAGAAACCAAGGAAAATTCCATGATGCTTCAAGAATGTGGGACATTTTCACTTCTGCACTGCTAATAGCTATTTGGACTCAAGATAACTTGACCCATTAGTTGTATAAAAATATCTATTTCTCTGAATTCCCTTACAAGCCTTGGAGTATGACTTCCTCTCTAAATAACATATTTAACTCAGAAAAGTACAAGGCAATGTAAGTCAGGAAACTACAAATTTTAACAGTATGAACATTTTGTAAAATGTTACAGGGAGTTTGATAGAATAACAGTGGAATCAAAAACATGATTTTTTTTTTTCAGTCCCCAACAATAGAGTGGAAATTCAATGTTAGTTTAAGGACTGAAGAAGATAAATGCAATGGAATTGTCAGATATAGTATAGGAAAAGCATTTGAGAAACCCTTTGAAGAAAAATGTAAGTAGTGGACTCTTTTAAGTGGCAGGCATGTGCTGAGTCACTTCAGTTGTGTCCGACTCTGCGACCCTTTGGACTGTAGCCTGCTAGGCTCTTCTGTCCATGGGGATTCTCCAGGCAAGAATACTAGAGTGGATTGCTATGCCCTCCTCCAAAGGATCTTCCCATCCCCCGGATCGAATCCACAACTCTTATGTCTCCTGCATTGGTAGGCAGGTTCTTTACCACTAGAGCCACCTAGGAAGCCCTTTTAGTGATGCTTCCTTTTATAAAACTATATGTACTATATATATTAATACATAGCCCTTTGAAAGTCCCTTTGAGAATCAATTTTACTGCCATACATGTTTTTGACCTACTAAGAATATGTGTTCTAATAATATTAAGTCCAAAATTGTGCAAGGTCTTAAGCTGAAATATTTAAGTTTCCATGCTTTGGTAAAAATTTTAATACCGTGTTTAGTATGACAGCATACTGAATTTTTTTAAATGAAGATTTTGGTACCATGGGGTGCACAGAGTTAACACAAATCCGTCTTTCCAATAAAGACAGCCACGCAGGGTCCTGATCAGGAGGGGTCATAGCTCACCCCACTATCTATCCTCGCAAACCTTCGTTTTGGTGTCACCTATATCATGTTAAACTGGCATAACTCCTTGTGAGTGGGCACAGGGCCAACATAACAGATGGCTCTGAGCTGGGTATGCCAAGGGACTGGGATGTGCATCAAGTCTGACTATTAGAAGTAGAGTTTCTGTCCAGGAGTTTTGTTCATATCAATATTTTTGCACATTTATAGTTTTTATTTTTAAAATTAATGCCCCAGTCTATGTTACACACCCATATGCACACACAGACAACCTCACAATTGTTTTAGAATTTTAACAATTAAACACTTAACCAAATTTTAAATGTAAACAAATCCAGACTCAATAGCATAGGGCTGATAACATGTGATAGAATATTTAACCTGAGGTCAGTGTTTCCAATCTAGCTACACTGATAAAATTTAGAAAATATTTATGAATAATATGTGTCATGTTCATTTATTTATTGAGCAAAAATTTTAAAAAATTCCTAGTCAAATTTCTCTAAGTAAATGTGAATTATATGAAATATACATATTTGAAGAAAATAGATACTAGAGCAAAAAGTTAAAATATCACAGCAGTCACAATGATTTTATTTCTCCTTTTTCATAGCTTCACTTACTGTGTCCAGCTTAACAAACTCAATCTGTGATCTAAAAGGCAAAGCAAAGTAAAATCCCAACAATTTAGGATTTTGTGGCATTATAAATATGTGTAAATCCCAAGAGTTTTGGTGTTTGCAGCCAATACCTATTTTCTGGATTCTTAGCATACAGAATATCAGCAAGTGCAAATTTATACGAAAAATGTAGCAGACAATAGAGGTCTGAAAGCTAAATAGGGCCAATCTTTTTTGGGAATAACAGTCTGAAATCAGTGATATAAATCACTCTCCGAAAAGCAACCGGAGCCAACAGCAAACGAAATGTGCTTTGTAGGGCCAGCGCCTTCTAGGACAATATCTCAAGCAGGTGATGCTTTGCAATCTGCCTGAGCTGAAGCTTCCAGGGTAAAGTCTTTGCCATTCCAGGTAAAATAATTATAAGAAGAGAGCAAACATTTTTTGAAACACCTATTCCCTGTTCATCCCAGTACTGTGTCCTTCATATAAAGTGACCTTATATAACAATTACAACAATCGTCTGAGAGTAAGCAGGATGATCCCCATTTTCCAGATGGGGAAATTGTTTTTCAGAGGATTAATTAAATTGCCCAAGGTCATACAGATGCTAAATATTCAGAGCTGGTTTCCTCACCCAGATTTTTCTGATCTTAAAAATGTCAGTTCTTTGCACTAATATCATGATGATCACCTCTGATGACCTAGCAAATGCAGCCAAACCAATAAGCAAACTTGGTGATTTATTATGGGTTTGGGGGTTGTGTTGGTCTTCTTAGCTAAAAGAAGGGGGTCTCAAATATCATGGTCCTAAAATTACAGCCAACCTTCCAGCAGCCAGTTAGCATTAAGAGAAGCTTCTATTTAATGCAGAAACTGTATTGACCAGGAACTGAAGAAGAGGTAACTAATTACCTTCAGAGTCTGAAAACGTGAGGATACAACTGCTTGAGTAGGGTATTTTATTGACCAAATTTTCATCCTGGTGTCTTCTTTGGAGTCCATTTCAGATTAATTGGTGAATATCCATGACTCCCTTTGATCTTCTAGAACTGTAAGTGTGAGACGCTTGGAACAGATAGAAGTGCAGTTCATTGCTTTCTGCTATAGGAGCCAAACTTTAAAATTGGTGTGTTCATGAGTGAAAAAGGTAGACCATGTTGAAAAATATTTATCTTGAAGAAATGGATTTTGTGAAAATATTTAAAGAATTAGGAAATACTATATATATTTTTCATTAGAAACATAAATATAGCTAGAATATATAAAAATATATTCACTAGAAAATAATCAAAATCAAATTATAACAAGAGTTAATTTTAAAAAACAATGTTTTGCTAAATCTACTCAGGATTTTCACAGATAATTTTCTAATTATAAGATTAATAGATATTACTCTTCTATAATCTTTTAATTATTACTTTTTTCAATAATTCATTGAACCAATGTCTTCTTTTAACTCAGTGTTTTCTGTTTGAAAAAAAAAAGAATCTCGTGGTCTTCCACGGTTTCAAAGAATGGTGTAATAAGTTAATGGTGCTCAAGAATGTGAGAGGGGCTAACTGTTTCATTCTTTTGACTCTATTATATTTCCCTTGCAAAATGAAATGTGTTTTTTATGATTTTTATCCTTTTAGTTTCATGGTACATGGCTATACTTGATGCGATTTCAGGGTAATTTTATACAATTTTGTAAATGACTTAAGTGTTATAATGCACTGAAATACACTGTAAGGTGTTTTAAAATCTGTCATTTCCATTTAGAAGAAAACATGCCAACTATTCAATAAGCATGTATAAAGAAGTCGACTTCAGAACCCCTAGTGTGCAGAGAAGTTTGATTGACCTGTCTCCACCTCCCTTCGTTCCCTTCAGGCAAAATGGCCTCTAGCTTTAAGAATCCATAAAGGCCTTTGATTTTGAACAGTTAGTACTAAGTTCTGTGTTTCAGTTAAAAGCAAAATTTTTACCAATTTGAGGAGCAACTAAGAGGTTGGTATACAACATGTCACTTATGTCCCTTCTGAACACAGCTGATGTAATGGTTACAGGCTTTTTTGTTTTATTTTAACGTAGACCATCCTTTCTAGGTCCCTGAATCATTGAACATGGACTTTGCTATAAAATTATAATACCTGTTACTTGAGGGTCTGTATTTTTCTTAGGACTTTTACAGTTAACCTGCTGTGCTTTCAAACTTACTAAAATAGCACGAATGCTGTTTACTCTAGTACATAATATGTTTAGAATTCATATAGCTTTTCATATTTTTTTTTCAGATCATTCCAGCCACTGTCAATTTCCCCTAATAAAGCTAATCTTCAGTTCTGCATTTAGCCACAGTATGCCAGTACGATTCACATTTTGATTCACCGTAAAATTCTAACTTTTCATATTATTTCATCCCAGAGTTCAAGTTGCTTTACTTAATAGATTGTCCTTTGATCTCATGGAGACAATTGCATTTTACTTCTCTAATGAAGCCTGTGTTATTATAGCCAAGTGAATGTTGCACCAAATGGTACAAGAAATCCCAAAGGGGAGCAAGCTTTTTCTCCACAGAGGTTGGAAAAAGCAGTATAATTCATTTTTGAGAGTTAGCAGGCAGTTTGTCCCCAAATCCCTACTTCATGCCATTATCACATTTTGCATTTTGAACTATTTTGTAGTGGTGTGATGTATTTCCAAGGTTCTCTGAGTTATTTCTAACAATTCACCAGTTAAATAAGTTCGTGTGGCCTTTATTCAGCAGGCAGAATTTACAATAGGAGCAAAAAGCATGCAGAGTGGCCTCTTGTTTCTGATGTTTTTGGCACAAATTTTGGTCCTCTTATTTACACTTTAATAATTTGAAACTGGCATTTATGGAAATTAATTTTCAAAGGGCCTTGTGCAATTTATTTGACAATGAATTAAGACATCGCCAAAATCTCAGTAGTTGAACTAAATGTGAAAGAAGTCGGTAGTTTAAAATTATATTATATTCTGTGTATTGTATTTATCTTTAAGGCATTTATCGCCACAGTTTTATTGAGTTTGAGTAAAAGAAGGGATTGAAGATGAAGTGTAGAACGTGGGGAAGAAAAGAGAAAGCCTAATCCATACATAGAAACTGAGAAGATTTGATCTGTAGCCATAACCAGCACTGATTTATGAACAGTCCTGTTTTTTGTTAACCATTAATGTCAGAACTCAAGGCTGTATAACCTCTCAGTCATCTGTGTTCCCTCCCCGAATTCTACTTGTACATACAATTAAATGTTATCTACTGAGATCCTCCTGATTCCTCACAATCAAAAGTGATAGCCAGGATGATGCTTTACTGCTAGGATGTCATGATAAAATAGCCCGAGTTCCCTCCTGTAGTCAATGGAGAGCCATTCAAAGATTTTAATTGAGGGTGGGAACAGGATCAAGTTTGTGTATTAGCCATGCGTTCTTGTAAAAGTGTGGAGGACAGATTGGAAAAGTACAAGACAGGAGGTAGGGGGATTAACCATTGTGAGAGAGATTTGATGGGGTCTGAACTGGGTGAGCATCACTGGAGGAGGAAAAGAGGAAAAACATTTTAAAGATGTTAAAATGGATGCAGAATCAGCAGGATTTAATGATTGATTATGAAGAGTGAGGGCAACAAGAAATCTAATGATTTCAGGATTTTGAGAAGATAATCAGACTTACTTAAGAAAATCTATTTCTAGGGCCTATAAATCTGATCAGGAGATGAACACCAGGCCTTTATAGATTGGCAATGTTGTCAGCCATCCTCTCAGACCAAATTCCTGGTTCATTGTTAAATGTGAGGCTGAAATCAGCTATTGTGGCAACAGCTCAGATACTGGCCTAAAAGAGCCTAGAAATAATGGATTTTCTTGATGGGTGATAGTTTAGAAAATAATCAAGCAATTATGAAATGATCAATAGTAAAAATACTAATAAATGTAATTCATATCAGAGAAGCCTATTTTACCACAAATGAAATTTGGCCTCTGTTGTTACAGCAGAGCAGCTATTTACAGGGATTTGAATAACCAGATGCGGATACAATGATCGTGAACATAACGCGTATCTGTGGTTTTAAAGCCGTGGGGACTGGAGGGGGGCAATCTGGAAAACAAACAGGTGTAAAGATTTTAAGCGATATACAATGTACTTCTCCTTCTGTTTACAAAGCATGATTTGATTTTACATACCATCCTGTATAGTGACTTTAAAATTATTAAATGAGAATCGTAACCAGCAATGCATGCAAAATATTCGTTCATTGTTGTAAACCACAAAAATATTGCTTTTATGCAAAGAGAATGCCATTGTAGAATTTTAAAAGGCATAGAAATAAAAGGCTCAGGATTGGAACGATTTAAACAAATTCACTAGAATATAGTAGATGATTAAAATACAATCTATAATTACATTACACTGGTATCAGGTAAGGATAAAAGCCTATAAATACACTGGGGTCAGGGTAAGCATAAAAAATGAAACAGTTATTTGAATAATCTGAGATCAAGTTGCAGTAATTAAAAACGAATGTATTATTCAAATGAAGGAATTAGGTTACAACACTCCTCGTATGAAAATATTATTGTGACAGACTGAAATAAGTTGGAAATGATTTTGATTAAAAAATGGGTAAAGGAATGTAATAACTTTCACCAGGGAAAAATAGACAATCAGGAAATATCAAAAAAAATTTTTTGGCTGACAGATGAGAGACTAAGAGAGGCTAGCTGTTCAAGTGCTTTTTAATACCTTAAACTTCCAACTGTTAAGCTTCTGTTGCTATTTTATTAAGAGATTTAATTTCTCAAATCATTCAAAGTTTCCAATTTCTTTCCAAAACTTTTCCAAAATCCCTTTCTCTCTACTTTTATGAAAGCAATATTTTTTGTAGTTTACAACGATGAAAATATTTTGCATGCATTTCTGGCTACAGTTTTTATTTAGCAATTTTAAAGTCATTATATAGGATGTTATATAAAATCAAATTGGTAAGCAGAAGTTCTCTCCTCTTAGTCTCTCTCTACATATTGTATATATACACACATTTTTGTTTATACTTGTATAAATGGTTTTTTCTGCAAAAATGTACAGAGGCCTGGGGAAGAGAGCAGGGCTGTTACTGATTACTTTAACATTTCTGATAGGATGTTATTTTGAGGGAAGAATGACCATTTTTATTTAACCTAGAGAAAGCATCACCAGTTAAACATGCAATTGCATGTCATTTATTGAGGAAAAACATACCTTAATGAGAGAACACACACAGACATATCTGTTTCCTCCTCCCTAAAGGTGTCATTTGCATTGTTTTCAAGGATTTGTACATTCATCTTCCATTATTATTTGCAGAAACTGCACAGTTAAATCTTACGTGTATTATCCCAAAAAATAAAATAAAATCATCTCCTAGTTCTAACAACGTCCATACCACCAGGTCCTGGGAAAGTAGAAACACCTATTCAAAGCAGACTGGATATTTAGTGATTTATGAAGAGATGCATCTCAAAAGAAGGTGATAAAAAGTTTTTCTTAGATAGTTTTGCAATTACATAGGAAGTTTATTTACTAAAGTGAGAGAACATATTTTAATAACATATTTTATATAAATTATTTCCCCAAATTTCATACAGTTAGCTTATTTTTAAAAACTACTGGAACAATAAGATGCTACAAATACCTATTAATCTCTTATTCCTTATTCATGGATAATTGGGACTACTATTCTCCACTGCTTTAAACCTGGAAATGTATAAATATGACTAGAATCACAGAAGCATCTGTAATTCACTACCTCTTTCCCTCACTTACAATATCATTAATCACTTATAAGATGTAGAATTTGAAAGAGTGATATTATATCCACACTACAGGCATATGAATTATACCCTCATCGTCAAGAGCACCTCCCAAAGGGATAAGAGTCCTTCCCTAAAGTTGACAATTAGGAGAGTTGTTCTGTGTTTGTCAAACTGATGACTTGATTGTGTTTAACTAGTTGAGGGGCTGCATAACAAAGAGCTCGAGAGTGAGCCAGCTCAGGGTCTGGTCCCATAATTTAGAATTTCCATAAATGTGAAATATTCAAATCTTTAAACCTTTATCTCAGTAAATATAATGACTCCACTAACCTTAGTAAGTTATTTGGAGAAAAAAAAAAGTGAGATATCATAGTACATAGTAAGGGTTTAACAGTTACTAACTGAGCGACTGAACAACAACAATGAATAAAGTCATGCTGCTGCTAAGTCACTTCAGTTGTGTCCGACTCTGTGCGACCCCATAGACGGCAGCCCACCAGGCTCCCCCGTCCCTGGGATTCTCCAGGCAAGAACACTGGAGTTGGTTGCCATTTCCTTCTCCAATGCATGAAAGTGAAAAGTGAAAATGAAGTCGTTCAGTCGTGTCTGACCCTTAGCGACCCCATGGACTGCAGCCTACCAGGCTCCTCTGTCCATGGGATTTTCCAGGCAAGAGTACTGGAGTGGGGTGCCATTGCCTTCTCCTGTAAATCCTACAGCAGTTCTATAGTGGAAGACAAGTTACTCTCATGACTATATGACCTCTAACATGCCCCCTAACTCGTTGGAGCTCTGTTTCTTCATCTCTAACAGGAAGTCCAGAAGCCCTCGTTTCCTACCAGACATAAATATTTACAATCTTATGGGTGACATTCAGTGGAGTAAGACCAATATATGCTGCTGCTGCTAAGTCGCTTCAGTCGTGTCAGACTCTGTGCAACCCCACAGATGGCAGCCCACCAGGCTTCCCCATTCCTGGGATTCTCCAGGCAAAAACACTGGAGTGGGTTGCCATTTCTTCTCCAATGTGTGAAAGTGAAAAGTGAAAGTGAAGTCTCTCAGTCACGTCTGACTCTTAGCGACCCCATGGACTGCAGCCTACCAGGCTTCTCCGTCCATGGGATTTTCCAGGCAAGAGTACTGGAGTGGGGTGCCATTGCCTTTTCCAAGAGATGTCTTATTTAATATTTTGTTTTGGAAAGTGAAAGTGTTAGTCGCTCAGTTCAATTCAGTCGCTCAGTTGTGTCTGACTCTTTGCGACCCCATGGACTGCAGCACACCAGGCCTCCCTGTCCATCACCAATTCCCAGAGTTTACTCAAACTCACGTCCATTGAGTCGGTGATGCCATCCAACCA
>NW_011495050.1:16488813-16509028 GCF_000754665.1 Bison bison bison | reverse complement strand
GTTCTTAGTTTTCTGAATGTTGAGCTTTAAGCCAACTTTTTCACTCTCCTCTTTCACTTTCATCAAGAGGCTCTTTAGTTCTTCTTCACTTTCTGCCATAAGGGTGGTGTCATCTGCATATCTGAGGTTATTGATTATTTCTCCTGGCAATCTTGATTCCAGCTTGTGCTTTATCCAGCCCAGCGTTTCTCATGATGTACTCTGCATATAAGTTAAATAAGCAGGGTGACAATATACAGCCTTGACGTAAACCTTTCCCAATTTGGAACCAGTCTGTTGTTCCATGTCCAGTTCTAACTGTTGCTTCCTGACCTGCATACAGATTTCTCAAGGGGAAGGTCAGGTTGGTCGCTTAGCTGTGTCCAACTCTTTCCAACCACTTGGACTATATATAGCCCCTGTGTATGGAATTCTCCAGGCAAGAATACTGGAGTGGGTTGCCATTCTCTTCTCCAGAGGATCTTCCCTACCCAGGGATCGAACCCATATCTCCCACATTGCAGGCAGATTCTTTACTGTCTGAGCCTGGGGCTTCCCAGGTGGCACTATGATAAAGAATCCACCTGCCAATGTAGGAGACGTGGGTTCAATCACTGGGTGAGGAAGATACCCTGGAGAAGGAAATGGCAACCCACTTCAGTATTCTCTCCTGGAGAATTCCATGGACAGAGAAACCTGATGGGCTACAGTCCATGGGTTTCCCAAAGAGTGGTATTGGAAAGATAATGGGGAAAAACCCAGGTTTCTTTCTCTAAAGATCATTTGTCATCTATTGAGTTTTTCATGTCTTTGGTGGATTTTTATATTGTTTTCCTTTACAGTCTCTGAAAAACAAATTCAGCCACAAAGGAAACATGGCCATTTATGAAGCACTTATTAGTTTGTTAAAAATAAAAAAAGTAGGCCCTTTGCCTTCCTGCTGAGCTAGGTTTAGCTACTCATGCCGGCAACTCAAGATAAAAATCAGGGTCTATCATGAGTTTGTTTCAGCCACCCTTTTCCTTTGATTCATTCTCTAATCACCCACCACTCCCCCTCCAGGTCTCTTTTTGGTTTCAATGACCACTTCCTGGCCCAAATGCAACTTCCCACTATGGGATACTTGAGGGATTCAGAGAAATGTTCTTCTCTAGAGTAAGAATTCTTTTTCTTCTCTTTTTGTCTTCCCTCTCGTCTCCTCTTTCTTTGGGAGGTCAGAGGACGGGGCTTCCATATTTCTGACACTGCTATCATTTTCCGTATGTCAGGCCTTTGTTGGTTCTCAAAGACTAAAATCCAAAAATGAGTCTTCATCTTGAGCTCTTATTTTTATACTGTATTTCCTTTGCCTGTCTTTCCCTCTTATCACTGCTTTATAAAACATTACCACCATTTGTCCTTAGCCTGACCCTTCCTCTGTTGAAATCCTTTTAAAGTCTTAATTATATCCTGTCTTGACGTTTTCAGTTCCTTCTTTAGCAATCTTCCACTCCCTAAAATTTTGGCTCTACTGAATACTTCAACTAGATCATTCTTTTGGACCCTTTGTGTACAGAAAAAAAATGTCATAACTTCAGCAATTTATCTCCTTCTTTTACTTTCATCTTTATAGAGATATAAAGAAAGATAACTTAATCTGCTGTGCCTTCCTTGCTTATGTTAAGAAAAATTTATTAGAGAGGGGAAAAAAAAAGGTTGCTTCTTTTTTTTTTCCTCCCAAAATTCCACCTTCATTTTCTGTTTATATTTCAATTTTTATCAGGCTGTAGGTAGACTAGATAGAAGGCTGGTCTTTTAACTACGCTTGATCTAGTAAGTTTAGAGCTGAAAGAGTGGTTCATGAAAATATTGCAGAGAATTACATCAGGGATTTGCAGAATTCTAACAGATTTACTTTGATCATCTTCTAGGTACCAGGATCAGGGATTCCCTCCCAAGGGCTCTATAGCAGTTTCCTCATGCTATTGACTGCAACACAATTCTGTGTGGGATGGCCAGAGAGATGAGCCATGCAGACTGCTATACTATCCATACAGAAGGTCTTCAAACTTACAAATGCTTACAAAAACAAACAGGAGGATAAAGAAAATATTGGATTTGATCTCAAGGAAGGTAGTTGGACACCAACCAGAGCCATGTGACTTTCTGCTTAAAAATTTATGTCCAACTCCTATTAAAATAGCACCCCATTTCCAAGGATCTTTCTGTTCTTATAAGTAAAACTGAGATCACACACTTAATGTTTAAGAAATGTTAAACAATAAGCTGTAGTTTTAGTTAGGCTCTTCAATTCATAGCTAGACCATAGAGGATACTTTATTACCTCAAGTTAACCTTAGTTAACTTTTCCATTTTCCCACATAATATCTAAATGATATCTTGGCTACTCTAAACCATTAAATCACAAAGCCCATGTAGAAATTCAAGACCAAATGCAGTAGTAAAGCAATCAAAATAACATTAAAAAAATAAATAAACCCACTCAGATGATAAAGAAGGTGTGACTCAGAGACATGGGTGCTGTGGTGAATTTAAGCAAATACCACTCAGCTCAGAAAGTCATAAAGCAAAGACCCATCTCCATACCCTTCATCTCGGAGCCCATTTTCAGATCACTCTTGGACTCCCTCCTTTGCTTACTCCTGGCCTCTGGGTAATGCAAATGATTAAGAGTGAAATGTGTTTTTCACCTGGGCATTCGTGTATGTGTGCTCAGTCGCTCAGCTGTGTCTAACTCTTTGCAACCCTAGGGACTGTAGCCTACCAGACTCCTCTGTCCATGGGATGCTCTAGACAAGAATACTGGGGTGGGTTGACATTTCCTACTCCAAGGGATCTTCCCGACTGAGGGATCACACCCATATCTCTTATGTCTCTTGCATTGGCAAGTGGATTCTTTACCACTGCGCCACCTGTGAAGCCCAGACATTGATAAAGCGAAATACATAGATAGATGTAACAACTTGGACGTCATTCAAGTCCATTTTTCTGATGAACTTAATGAACTGCACTCTTGAGTATGACATTCTGTCACTCTTCCCGGCACTAAACCACACCCTGATGTCAGTACCCAGCGTGTGTGCAGTGCTGAGGATAGCCTCCAAGAAAAGGGTCCCCCCACTGACTCCTCCTTGTTTTCTTTTACTTGACTGAGACTCATACCTAAAGGTGATCGATAAAATGCAACATAAAACATGAGTTCAGTTCAGTCGCTCAGATGTGTCCGCCTCTTTGCGACTGCATGGACTGCAGCATGCCAGGCCTCCTGGTCCATCAGCAACTCCCTGACCTTGCTCAAACTCATGTCCATCGAGTCAGTGATGCCATCCAACTGTCTCATCCTCTGTTGTCCCCTTCTCCTCCTGCATGAGTGTATTTTACCACATCCTGTCACAACAGAGTCCAACCGAGAAGGATCAGTGAAACATTGAGAATCAAGACTTTTTCCCCCTTTATTCTTAAAGGCAGTGATAAAAGTACATTTTTCTATCTCCAGATGACACTAGTCTGAGGATATTTGCACCCATCTGGGGATAAAGACAATGTATTTTATTATTAACTTTACTGAAAACAATTGATAGCGCTCTTGAACATAGCATTGACCCTTTTCTGCAAATTAATGCACAATAAAATTTATCATTCCAAGCTGCACAATGAAAATGGAACAGAAGGCCATACAGTCTTAAAGAAATCATTTGGCTCTGGTTTTATCATCACACAAGCAAAAATTTGCGATTTTGCAGTTCATTCCCCTACGATCACCCACTCATCTGCAACAGCCTTGGCAGGAGGCCATCCTGCCTTCCATGCTGCCCTTCCTAACTCGACTGTCAAGGGCCAGCCTTGAAAGATGGGTTTTCAAAGCCCTGGGCAGAGCCACAACTCCTTTTCTGTTTGTGGAGTTGCAGTGATGTGTAGCCCGATTTCTTCCTTTGAAATTATTCCATATGCTATTATATTGACTGAGCACTTGTTTTTAATTCTGAATTTTCTTAATGCTAATATAATTTGTAAGAAATGCTAAACATTCTTCGATGGCAATAAGATTATACAGAAGCTTCTTGCTGTTGTCATTGTTTAGTCACTCAGTTGGGTCCAATTCTTTGCAACCCCATGGGCTGTATGTAGCCTTCCAGGCTCCTCTGTCTTTGGGTTTTCCTAGGCAAGAATACTGGAGTGGGTTGCCCTTTCCTTCTCCAGAGGATCTTCCTGACCCAGGAATTGAACCCATGTCTCCTGCATCTTTACCACCAAGCCACCTGGAAAGCCCCTATGTGGTGGCTAGATTGTACAAATTCTAAAAATACATGCTTTAAGCTGGTCTTACAAATGATGGTAGGATGCAATATGATGTTTATTAGGCAGCTCCATTGAGGATTTCAAACCCACTCCACTCAGTATAATGGGATTTTGCCTAGGAATTAAACAGTTGAAAAAGTCTTTAGAGTTTAAGCCTCAGTGTAAAGCAGCTCTTTAATTGGGACTCTGATCCAAGACTTCCACTTAAGAATGACAAGGATTGAGAATGTCATGTGACCATGGGTATCTTTGCCATGTGGAGGCTAAGTTAAAATCAAGTAAAGAAAAGCCCTCAATGATAGAAAGATAGCAAGATGTAGGAAAAGGTGAGTGTAGAAGGAATTTATGAAGACACTTAGGTAAAATTCCTTACACTCTTTGGCATTAGAGGAAACAAAATACTGTTAGTTATTACTGCTAGTAATGGTAACTTTAAGAATTGAGGTTTTAAAGTTCAGAGCAAAGTTTTCTCCCAGTTGGAGGAGGAGAAGGCAGGCAAGAGGAAAGGAGAAGAAAAACAGAAGGACATGATTTCAGACAGACCTTCTACAGGGTATTTTAGTTTTCTGGGGACTCTCAGGTGGCGCTAGTGGTAAAGAATCTGCCTGCCAGTGTAGGCGGTATGGGCTCGATCCCTGTGTGGGGAAGATCCCCTAGAGAAGGATATGGCAACCCACTCCAATACTTTTGCCTAGAAAACTTCATGGACATAGGAGCCTGGCAGGCTACAGTCCATGGGGTCACAAAAAGTTGCACGTGACTTAACATGTATGCAATTTAGTTTTACACATATAATCACCTTTATCATTCAAAGCTGGGTTTTTTTTTTTTTTTCTTTCTTAGCACAAACACATAATTCCCCACAACATTCAAGGCAATATATGTGTCTCCCTAATTATTCAATATTCAAAGAGTTATATTATAGAAGGTCTTTAAAACATCCATGACTGCAGATTATAAACTCATTCAATAATAAGTGCTTCATGTGCTTTGTTTAAGAAAGTGAGGAGCTAAAAGAGCATGGTAATGACAGTTGTCTTCTTTTAAACAGAACATTCATTTGATGAGTTCACATTATACTTATTCTTCAGGAACACGGGTTCTTTTCCTGTTTTGTGGGGGAAACTTAAAATTTTATGTTTTCTGATCTTGACACAAGCTCGTGAGTTGAATTCAGTGCCATTTAGATGGGCATCAGACAGTATATACATTATCACAGAGTTGTTTAGTCAATTAACAGAAATCTTTGGGGATTATAAAGCTTGGTGTAGCAACTTCACATTTAGGATTAAATAGAATTAAATAAAGCCCATATTTTCTTCAGGTTGGGCTCTTAGAATGCACCGAGCGCCATCTGCTGGTAAAACTATTTTCTTACCAAAATTGAGTGCAAATGGAGACCAGGTACACATACCTCAAAATAAAGATTTGTGAAGAAAATCAAAGAGTATCCATGCAGTATAAATAATCCTCATTTCACATGAAAGCATCCTATTGTAATCCGTTATATAATAATTCAAAAATTCGCCTTAGGATAAAGATCCAGCAGCACTTCAAATAAGAAATAAGCTGAGTTGCCATATTTTAGAAGAGACCATCATGAACATTTTAGGCCTAGAAGTAATAACTATAAAGGTTTTCTGGTTTCACTTAAATCATTATATGAACATATCCAATTAGTGCAAAAAATCAACAAATTTTAAAACAAATCAAACACTATAGTACCATTTCTTTCTGTATATATGGAAGCAGTTAATGAACATAAAAGTTTAATCTTAGTCATCTTTAACATTGAATTAGAAGTTGAATTTTTTTATAGTGTTTTTGTTCATTTTGTAAGACATCATGTGCGTGCGTGCTAAGTTGCTTCAGTTGTGTCCGACTCTGTGCGACCCTGTAGACTGCAGCCTGCCAGACTCCTCTGTCCGTGGGATTCTCTAGTCGAGAATACTGAACTGGGTTGCCATGCCCTCCTCCTTGTAAGTTAACATAAACACCTTCCCTCTTACTCTGCTGCTGCTGCTGCTGCTAAGTCACTTCAGTCGTGTCTGACTCTGTGTGACCCCGTAGACGGCAGCCCACCAGGATCCCCCGTCCCTGGGATTCTCCAGGCAAAAACACTGGAGTGGGTTGCCATTTTCTTCTCCAACAGATGAAAGTGAAAAGTGAAAGTGAAGTCGCTCAGTCGTGCCCGACTCTTATCGACCCCATGGACTGCAGCCCACCAGGCTCCTCCGTCCATAGGATTTCCCAGGCAAGAGTACTGGAGTGGGGTGCCATTACCTTCTCTGTTCCTCTTACTCTATATAATATTTATTTATTTTAAAAGTTCTATGTCCACAGAATCTCAGTATCTTGATAAACGTCTCAAAGGTAGGACAAGAAGGAAATATAGTACTTCTAGAAGGAATTCTACTTCACAGTGTCTTTGAAGATTTTTGTTATTTAAAATACATGTTGCATTTTTGTTCTAATGCTTGATGTCTCTGAAATTCAAAGAAACATAGTAAACACGCACTTCTGCCGGCATTTCAGGTCCTCCATAACCCATGTAGAAAATTAGATTCACTGTTTGCCATAAACCTTGTCTCCTGACCATATCGCTCCTAACCCAGCTATATGAGCAGCCGTTTCCATTGTTCCTATGAAAGCAATTATTAGTTCTGTTACATTTAACAGTGGATTGTAAAGAAAAATAATTACAGGAAATCTCTTAGAAAAATGAAATAAAAATATAAACATTATTTTAAATTATAATTATATAAAAAAAACCTGCCACGAATTGTTATCCCCAGAATTTGAACCTTAATAACAGGAGTTGGTCATTGCACATAATAATAAATAGCTTATCAGTAGATTTATTGAGTTCTTAATGAGAAATAACATGTTCTCTGTAAAGGAATAATTTTTTGAAAAGGAACATCCTCTGGACAGCAAAAAGATGAAAAAGTGTAGTGTGTGTGTGTGTGTGTGTGTGTGTGTGTGTAATTTTAAAATAGCAACATGAAGACAGCTTCTGTGTGTGTCTTTATGTTTTTTTTTTAATAAATGATATATTCTTAAGAGAAAATTAGAATAAACATACTTAAAAGTTAATAAACTTTGAGCAAGCATGGAATGATTTTGGCTGTTCAGAGAGAGGTTTCCAGAAAAACACAATGCAAAAGGAATTTAACCCCTTTTCCTACTTTCTTCCTTCTGTGGATGCATCTGGTCAGCACCTGAGGGACAGGATTTCTTCTAAAGACAAGGAGGGGCTTTGTTTTTGTTTTAAACTTTTTATTTTGTATTGGAGAATAGCAGATTAACAATCAACATTGTGATAGTTTCAGGTGAACAGCAATTAGGGAGTTGGGGATGGATGTGTACACACTGCCATATTTCAAATGGATAACCAGCAAGGACCTACTGTACAGCACATGGAACTCTGCTCAATGTTATGTGGCAGCCTGGATGGGAGGGGAGTTTGGGGGAGAATGGATACATGAAGATGTATGGCTGAGAACAAGGAGTTTTTGACCATTCAGACCCACTGTATTGAAAACCATCTTCTGGGAGGAGACTTTGGGCAAAGCCTCCCTGAGCGCTTTGCGGTCCTAGAACAGGGAAGCCCTCCATCCGTGATATAGACAGAGGATCGCAAACTCAGGGCCTCTGCCAGCCCCTTGTCTCTTCTGCCCCTTCGTCTACCTGGCCTTGCAGCCCCACAACACCCTTTCCAAGGAGTCTATACTTTTAAACTGACTCCTCGGAGAAGTTTAATGAGCCTCTTAGAATTTAAAAAAATTTAAAAAGGGCAAAACAAAGCAGTATAATGGAAATGGACAAGCTGAAAAAGGAATAGAGAGGTTCATTCCCAGCCTGGTGCTGGGGGCTTTCATCAGGAAACCGCGATGGACATTGCACAAAGCTTTGGAAGGAGAAAAGAAAGAAATTAAAAACAGCTTCCCGTGATGAACTTGTATAATTTATTCCTCTGCAAAGCAGTAGGCACAATGTTTCATTTTCTTTCCCCTCCGCTCTTTTTTTTTCCTCCTCCACCTAATTTCTGAGCATTCCCAGGCTAGGCAAGAATGAAAATTAAGCCTCCCCAACACAGGAGTCGTAATGAAAGTGTGGTACGCGCTCAGATTATTCATAAACTCGCAAGTTGTGTATTTTGGTGGAGATTTCCTCCCTTCTGCTCCTGATTGCTGATGAAGAATGGTGTTTTAATAGGCAGATGGTAAAGACAATTACAGTTAGGGGCTCAGCTGGGAGTTACATCAGTTTATTGCAAATTATTAGTTGATAAATGCTTTTGTTTACAAGCAGAGTCTTAAGCAGCTTTGTAATCAGTTTATCAACAGCAGGTGGAATCTTGACAGATCGCCTTTGGGGTGTAATGTCACCTGTGGGCTAGTTGTTTAAAATCTTGATGGTCAGGCAGCCAGACAGTCTGATAGCTACCTCATGGCACCATGGCAAGCTCCTGCAAAATCAGGGCACAGTCCACCTTAGACTACAGCACAAAGCCCAGGGATGCTGGAAAGATTCCATGAGCAAATCTTTTCCTGTTGAAATCCCATAAAAACATCACACCTCTTTGCCTAAAACCTCAAATAGGATACCTGAGTTTCAATGACCTTCAACATGTAAGTTCAGAAGATTTTCCAGGCAGTGCTGTGTGCTGTGCTAAGTTGCTTCAGTTGTGTCTGACTCTTTGTGACCCTATGGACTGTAGCCTGCCAGGCTCCTCTGTCCATGGGGTCCTCCAGACAAGAATACTGGAGTGGGCTGCCATGCCCTCCTCCAGGGGATCTTCGCGACCCAGGAATCGAACCCACATCTCTTCTGTTTCCTGCATTGGCAGGTGGGTTCTTCACCACCAGCGCCAGCTGGGAAGCCCCCAAGGCAGTGCTGAGTGCCTCCGTATTAACTAAGCAAAACCTCTGCACCTACACGCTTCAGCAGAAACCTGAAACTGATCACAGAGACACTGTTTACTTTTCTGAAAGGGACTTCCTGTGCTTCCTCAACGGGAAAGGGAAGTATTTCAGTGGGCAACATTGTCTTATAGAAAAAAATAGAAGTTCTGTTGGGAGAATACACACCATGAGCCAAAAGACCTGGTGGGGATCTATTACAAGTTTGGGCCAGGGAATGCACTCTGATAGGAGGGTAGTTGAGGAAACACACTTGTTTAACCAGGCTGGCTTTGATTTCGTTGACTATAAAATGGGATGATAGTATTTCCTATTTGTCACACAGATAATCCCTCTCGATTAATGAGGGTATTCATGTTTCTTTATTCTGAGTTCTGTCAAACCAATGTTATCTGTTGAATTTATGCTAAATAATACAGCATATAATATTTAAAATGACAATTCACAGATGACGTTCTTAAGCCCACTTCCAAAATACTTGCTGAAAGAGGGTGCTTTCAATGTAGCATTTTTGCAGTAATGCATTGTTGTTGTTATTAAGTCACTAGGTCATGTCTGACTCTTTTGTGACTCCAGGAATGATAGCCCACCAGGCTCTTCTGTCCATGGGATTTCCCAGGCAAGGATATTGGAGTGTGTTGCCATTTCTTTCTTCAGGGGATCTTCCTGACTCAAGGATGGAACCTGCATCTCCTGCATTGGCAGGCAGATACTTTACCACTGAGCCACCGGGGAAGTCTGCAATAAACAGCATTTACTAGTTTGTTTGCATTGCTGTAAGGACATGGTTTATAAACCTGAGATGTTCAAAGATAGATCCTTGAAAACAGTCACTTGATCTTAAGCCAATGAACAAACTCATATCTATCTAATTTACTCTCACACTAACAAAGTAAATTTGGGACTTAATCGAAACAAAACCACTCCAGTATTCTTACCTGGAGAATCCCATGGACAGAGAAGCCTGGTGGGCTATAGTCCATGGGGTAGCAAAGAGTCGGACATGACTGAAGCAACTTGCACAGCACAAAATAGTCATTTTTGTTCATACCGACTATTAATTTATATGTTTTTATTTCCTGATTGACAAGCAAAACTTATCAAGCTAATTGGAAACTAGCTCCTGAAATCAGAATCAGGTTTCATAGCTGGAATTAGATATTTCATATCCTCTAAAATATCGACATAATCCAGGAAAGTTTTTGGAAATATGACTCCAGCTGATAAATTTTAAATCATATATAACGTATGTGTAAAAGCAAAAATCTTTCTTCTCAATCTGAGAAATACCGTTAAGTACGTCTATTCATTTATCTCCCTGCCTTCTTCTTTCTAATTGTACCTGAGATTCTCAATTAAGATCCTAAAATCACAGAATAGAATAAATCTTACTTAAACTGACCACATCACTCAGTAAAGTTTGTAATTTTAATGTTGGGTTGACATAAGCCTACTTAAAAATATTTGGGAGAAAAGCAGAGTGTGAAGTTTTATTCTCACATCAACATTCAGCACACAGTATTCCGTTCCCAATTTGCCAGTTCTTAAGCAATTAAATGTTCTATTGACATCACAGGAAAGGCTGAAGAATGAAAAGCCTTGCTATCTTAAATTGTAAATTGTGTTTTAATATAAAGCACATAAAAAGTTGGTTTCTTTGTTTTCTATAATCAAGTTAATGAAGGATGAATCGTGCATTTGGCAAGTGATTCTGCCATGTGTCCATCCCTCTTGGTTAGAAAAGGCAAAGAAGAATTGAAAACAAAATCGCTTCTCTTCTTTGGCCCCCCCAAACCAAAGGCACACTCTAGAGTTGCTGGTCAAGTCTGATTTTTTTTCCTCCTTCTCTCAGGAACTGCTAGGATGTTCTATAAAAAGATGTCAAGAAAGCCAGCATGGGAAAGTTAAATGCTCCAAAATGCCCTGCATTGCCTATAAGTACAAATGAAAAATGTTAAAGATTATTTAAAAACAGGAAAGACCTTTTGCAAAATGCTTTTGATTTATTGCTGTGTATGGTTCAGATCTTTATCAATTATCCTCACTCTATTTTATTCAAAAACTATTGTAGACAATGACTTGGCATGTTGTTGCATACGGAAAAAAGGCATTAATCAACCCTAAATAAACAAGTGCAGAGATCTATCTAACAACTATGAAGTAGTTAATGCATTTTAAAGCAATTTTATTCTAGAAAGGAGGTCTAAAAGAGTAGTGCTTAATTATCTGGACTCCTCTGTGCTGGGCTCCCTTTTGATTGTATTAATGAAGCAGCTGGCCCATTGTTTCCCTTTAATTCCTCTATTGTTTTAAGAATATGTCACAGCTCTTTATTCTTTTATCAGGTGCTGTGCAGGAGGACCCACACAATACCTCGTATTCCTACTGTATTTGCCAATGCACAAAGAAACCTCCACAGCAGTTTGCAAAGAAGGGGCACACATAATTTATAAGTTCTGTTCCTTGCACTACTCCACTGTCAAGAATTTCAACAGTATTGGATTAGAATTCATTATAAAATTGGTATTAAACATCCTGGCTTCGTATAGATACATGTGCTGTGTGAATGTCCCTACCTTGAGATCTAGGTAGTAACACCTGTGATGTTGAAATGGGACTGTTACTCAGCTTTGGAGGAATTATTCTGCCCAATCCCTTCCTAGTTGTGACAAGACTAAATTTCATAAGTGGGCATCATGTTGTATTTTCACATTATTTAGGTAAAAAAAAGAAGTTAATGGACAAACAAGTATCCTTGTTTCTTCTGCTTCCAGAAACAGTGTCGTGTGTGTGTGTGTGTGTTCAACAGCCCATTTACTCCCCCAGAGAATGGATTTATGCTAGTGTGCCTAAAGGGGATCATGGTTTACTCTATGCTGCTGCTGCTGCTAAGTCGCTTCAGTCGTGTCCGACTCTGTGCGACCCCGTAGATGGCAGCCCACCAGGCTCCCCTGTCCCTGGGATTGTCCAGGCAAGAACACTGGAGTGGGTTGCCATTTCCTTCTCCAATGTGTAAAAGTGAAAAGTGAAAGTGAAGTCACTCAGTCATGCCCAACTCTTAGCGACCTCATGGACTGCAGCCTACCAGCCTGCTCCGTCCATGGGATTTGCCAGGCAAGAGTACTGGAGTGAGGTGCCATTGCCTTCTCCGGGTTTACTCTATACAGAAATATATAACCTTTCTTAATTGAACTCTGATCACTTGACCACCTTCTTCTTGTATTTCACACACGTGAAGGAAACAGAATTTTAGGTTAATGTGGAAATATCATTGTACATCTTAAGGAATCAAAATGCTGTAGCAATTTAGTATATAATATATTTTACACCAAAGCTATTTTAAAATGCTGGCTCATTTATGTGTAATTACCTTTTCTCTAAATTTCCATGAAAATCTCACACACACACACACACAAAATCACCCACAGTAAAAAATTTCAAATGTCTGATTCACATAGACTTTCTCTTTTTACAGTTTTTCTTTGTTTTTTTTTCCCCATCAGATGTCTGTATTTTTGGAGACTGTTTCATTGATTTTTCCCCTTAGTGTTCCCAGTCCAATAAAGAGAAGTAAGCTTTAATGACTTAATGCTGTGTAGTAAAAGTTACCAACTTCAACTTTTAAAATATCCTTAGAAAATCCATTAGAATAAATTAGTATTGAAAACCACTGATTTCCTTTTGTATTGTTAGTTGAGTGTGTGCGGGTTTGGGATTTTTTTAAGCTCAGAATAAAGTTCCAAACTGGCATCTCTATCTAATTGCTCGAGGTTCCTTATCCTTATACATACTGAGGCAGAATAATATTAATACAGAATCTAAATGTGATATAATTGGTTCAGTTTACTGTATATTTTTATGCTAAGCTTAGGTCCATATCTTGATGAGCCCAGATGTAGTTGTGCTTAAGGTTTACAGCTTCATGTTGCTTGCATTTCCTTATTTTTACAAAGCAAGTGTCTATCAATCACACAGATAAATTAGAAAGACACATGTATAGACATAATACATGGAAAAGATTTTTCAGCGTGCTATGTAATTATTAACCTGATTTTTACCATTGTAAGAAAGCATGAATTGCAGATAGCATGGACAAAGTTACATGCTTTTATACTGGATACATTTTGCTTATACAGAACTCTATAGGTATGGTTGAACAATATAATTGAAGCTTTGTCAGCTCTGTAACCTAGCAACAGATAATACTGTTAGGTTACTGAATTGCTCCTGGTTGACAAGTAGGGAGTATTTTTGTGTTTATCATGTTTGCTAATGATGGGATCCTTTCCAAACGGCTTGTCTTAATCTTAATTAGAGTTTATCAGCAGAGGTCTGCCTGACATTGTGCAGACACTGATTTCATAAATAATAAAAGTGCAAGTGAAAAATTTGGCAGGATGGGGAGATATTTAAGGCCACCGCTTCTAGGAAGAGGAGCGTGATTTTCCAAAATATAATCGAGCTTGAACTGTGACTTTATTCTTTATTATCAAAACTTGTAGTACACTTCACTGCAGTTTTGACAGCAATTATGAGAAGAATTTATAAGCTTCCTGTTAGGAACCATATCTGTTTGTACAAGAACTTTGATCATAAACATTACTTAGAACAGCAAGTACATGGTTTTTCAAGAACGTCAAGGTCTGGGTAGTTATTACTTTCTATGGAACCTTGAGTGTATTTGCCCTTTATGTGTGTGGGTGTGGAGACTGGGGAGAGTGACTACATTTGCAGCACTAGAGGCAAGCAGAGAATCCTAAAATAATCTCTCCATTTGGTAGATTCAGGGAAGGTATCAGCTGCTTTAGTGCCTGATGTCATTTGATAAAGACTTCATGCCCAGGCAGTAGGAATCTGATTTTTTTTTTTTTTTGCTCTGGTTTGCATGATATGATCTTTCAGTTCTTTTTTTCTTTGCAATGTTATTAATCATTTCTAATAATAAGTTACACATCTTCCAAATTATAAAGAGTTAAACATTGTAAAGCTAAATACAATTCACAAATTAACTAAATTCCTAACTGGTTTATGCAGTTGAAGGGTGATGCAAAGTCATTACCTTCTTTATCCACTTTTCTACACCTTTTCACTCACCATGCCCATATTCTTCAAATATTATTCAAAGCTATTTTCAGTTGTCATTTTCTGAGTTTCAAAGTAGACATCTCTCTATTGAACTGTTTGAACAAGTCAATGAAATATTTGATTATCAAGAGAGACTTTTTTGTTCCTAGACTTCCATTCTTTCTACTCTGTACAAACTGCGAATAGTTTACCCTTATGCCAGTGATCCTTAACTCTAGAGGCATAGGAAGCCTTTCAGGGAGCTTCTGAAAAATAATGAAGCCCAGACCTCACTCCTAGGGATTCTGATTTGATTGATCTGGGGTAGGACCCAGGAACCAGTGGTGATGAAGAGTTCCCAGGTGAATGTACTATGCAGTCGTGGTTATAAAGAATTTTGATGCCTTTTAGTATCCAACTCAACTTGAGCAAATGCTACATCCATATTTAATAGGTCTGAAATATTTAGACTAGCACTCAGCATATAGTAAGTACTAAGTATAAGCTCTTTGTCATGTTAGAAGATAACCTGGCATTACTTCCACATCACAAAGATGAACATTATTCTCCATATTGTGGTTATACATTTTCAAGCTATGTCTTATCACCATGTAAATCTTCCTGATGTGCATGCTAAGTCACTTCTGTCGTGTCCGACTCTTTGCGACCCCATGGACTGTAGCCCACCGGGCTCCTCTGTCCATGGCGTTCTCCAGGCAAGAATACTGGAGTGGATTGCTGTGCCCTCCTCCAAGGGATCTTCCTGATCCAGGGATTGAACGTGTGTCTCATGTCTGCCACATCGCCAGGCGAGTTTTTTACCACTAGCGCCACCTGGTAAGGGCATGAACTATCTTATTTCTGATTCAGAGACATATCAGTGATTCTGAATACTCAAGGTAAGGTACAAGATAGTTAGTTAGTGAACATCAGATAGTGCTGTGACTTGACACCTAGCATTTCATCCAGAATCTAGAGCCCAGCTGCCTTGTTCAAAATCCCATCTCCCATATCTCCTTTTCTTCCACATCCCCTCTGGCTGTGTGCTCTTGAACAGCTTATGTAAAATTCCAGCTTCATGATCCCACAGTAAAATGGGAATAAACAAAAGTCACCTCACTGCTTTCTTGGGAGAAATTAAGATAATGGATGCAAAGCACAGTGTCAGTGCAGAACACATAGTAACCACTTAATATATGTGTGATTATTCCTGTTATTAGCACTTTGGTCACAGAAGCATAAAAAGGTGCTCACTACTTGATGATAATAATCTAGGGGTACCTAGCTAAAGACTGTCATGTTATAGGTATAGCTAAAGGGCTTCTACAAGACCACACAATAACTAATAAAGTCAGGGCTAGAACTAAATTTTCTCACCCACAAGTCAAGCACTCTTTCTAGTTCATTTTTATGCTGAGGACAAATAAATTTTCAGTGATTTTGGATGCAAGCAATACCTCATTATTAGCATATAACCCCTTAGACCAGGATCATTAATTCTCGAATTACTGTGAAAAGAAAGTTGTAAAAATTTTATCAGATAAATCTATATGACATTTCCATACTTGCCCCCAACTTACATGCATGCTCAGTCGCTCAGTCATGTCCAACTCTTTGCAACCCCATGGATAGTAGCCCGCCAGGCTCCTCTGTCCATGGGATTATCCCAGCAAGAATACTGGAATGGGTTGCCATTTCCTCCTCCGGAAGATCTTCCTGACCCAGGGATCCAACCTGCATCTCCTGTGGCTCCTGAATTGGCAGGCAGAATCTTTACCACTGAGCCACCTGGGAAGCCCAACACCTTTACATAATTTTATTGATATTTATATCAATATACCATTCATGTAGATTAGTATGTAGAAAATCCTCTTGGTTTAAATCTGGAGACATTAAACATACCACCGCATTTGAAAGCTACAGAAAACATCTGTTTAGATTCCTTAAGTTTCACATCCATAGAAAGTTGACAGGAACACTAAGCACAGACAGAAACCCAAATCAACAAAGTCACCAGGAGCTGAAACACTCAAAAGTTTCAGATCTAACGAACATCTAAAGTTCATTCAAATGAAAATAGTTAATGTGGTCAAAGAAAGTAAACTGCATCTCAGTAGAAACTTCATTGTGCTGGTCTTGGCTGTCAGTTGCTGCTGCTCTGCTGCTGCTGCTGCTGCTGCTAAGTCGCTGCTGCTCAGCTGCGTCCAACTCTTTGTGACCCTATGGACCATAACCCTCCAGGCCCCTCTGTCCATTCGATTCTCCAGACAAGAATACGGGAGTGGGTAGCCATGCCCTCTTCCAGGGGATCTTCCTGACCCAGAGATCGAACCCAGGTCTCTCGTGTCTCCTGCATTGTCAAGCGGATCCTTTACCACTGAGCCACCAGTAGTTAAAGTAGCTTCATTAGGAAAACTGAAGGAAGAAGGCCTCACTCTTGTTTGGCTTTTGCTGTTGCTGTTGTTCAGTTGCTAAGTCATGTCTGACTCTATGCGACCCCGTGGACTATGGCCATGCCAGGCTCCTCTGTCCTTCACCATCTCCCAGAGTTTGCTCAAATTCATGTCCATTGAATTTGTGATGCCATTTAACCATCTCATCCTCTGTTGCCCCCTTCTCCTTTTGCCTTCAGTCTTTCCCAGCATCAGGATCTCTTCCAGTGAGTCAGCTCTTCACATCAGGTGGCCAAAGTATTAGAGCTTCAGCTGCAGATGTTGGTTTGATCTCCTTGCTGTCCAAGGGACTCTATACCCATTAAACAATAGTTTCTCACTCCTGCTGCCTTAGCCCCTGGCAACCACCATCCTACTTTCTGTCCCTGTCTTTGAATACCCTGAGGACCTCATATCAGTGGAATCATACAGTATTTGTCCTTTTGGGACTGTCTTATTTATAACAAGGTCCTCAAGGTTCATCTATGTTGTAGCATTGCCAGCTTTTTAAAGGCTGAATAATATACCACTGTATGTATACACTACATTTTGCTTATCCATTCTTCTGTCAGTGGACAGTGGGTTGCTTCCATGTTTTAGGTATTTTTAATAATGCTGCTTTGAACATGGGTATGGAAATATCTCTTTGAGACCTGGTGTTCAATTCTTTTGAGTATATACCCAGAAGTATAAATGCTGGATCATAGGTAATTTTATTTTTAATTTTTTGAGGAACTGTCATACTCTTTCCCAGGGTGGTTCTCCCATTTTACACTCCCACCACTAGTGCACAAGGGTTCTGATTTCTCTACATCCTTGCCAGTACTTGTTTTCTGGTGGTTTTGTTTGGGGGTTTTGGTTTGTTTTCTTTGTGTTCTTGTTTTTGTTTTGATAGCGGTGGTCTCATGTTAAAACCAAACATAATACCCTGTGATTTGTTTCCATTGAACATGAGGACAATCAGTAAAGACATCAAAAAACCTAAATATCAACATGATTTATCATTTTCATGCACTTAGATCGTTTCCTAATCAAGATGAATACTACTGTCCTCCAATAAATGTCCTCTCATTTATTGAATTGTAAATGAGAGTTGGCTCTATTTACCCTAGCTCTAAAACCAGTAGGGTAGGAAACTGGTTCTCCTGTCTCCTCAGCCCCATGTAGATTGCTAGAAACTATGTTAGTTTCTAATGGGTCAAGATACGGTATGTGATCCAAAAATGATGCAGCCTTAATCTTTTTTTCCTAAATGAGTTAGTTTTCTCCCATGAAGCACAGACACATGTACTCACTGAATTCATAGGTTTGTGTTTTCTTTCCTGTGAGATTTCTTTCCTTGGACTTAGCAGGGCAATGAGAAATGAGAAAAACAGACCCACCCAAACCAAACCAAAAGGAATAATGGTTAACAATTACATAGCACTTACTGAAAAGCTATGACCAACCTAGACAGCATATTAAAAAGCAGAGACATTACTTTCCCAACAAAAGTCCATTTAGTCAGAGCTGTGGTTTTTCCAGTAGTCACGTATGGATGTGAGTTGGACTATAAAGAAAGCTGAGTGGCGAAGAATAGATGCTTTCAAACTGTGGTGTTGGAGAAGACTCTTGAGAGTCCCTTGGACGGCAAGGATATCCAACCAATCCATCCTAAAGGAAATCAGTCCTGAAATCAGCATCATTGGAAGGACTGATGCTGAAACTGAAACTCCAATACTTTGGCCACCTGATGTGAAGAACTGACTCTTTGAAAAAGACCCTGATGCTGGGAAAGATTGAAGGTGGGAGGAGAAGGGGATGACAGAGGATGAGATGGTTGGATGGCATAACTGACCTGGTGGACATGAGTTTGAGTAAGCTCCAGGAGTTGGTGATGGACAGGGAAGCCTGATGTGCTGCAGTCCATGGGGTCACAAAGAGTCAGACACGACTGAGAGACTGAACTGAACTGAAATGCTGTTCTTAAGCTTCCACCTGTACTACCTTATTTAGTCCTCATGATAATATCTTGAGTTCAGTATTATTATCATCATTTCCATTTTTAATTTTGAGGAAACTGATAGAATGCTTAGGTGACAAGTTCAAAGTCACAGAGTTAGCAAGTGGCAGAGCCAAGATTTGCACCCCAGGAGTCTGGTTCCATTGTCCACCAAGGAGTCTGGTTCCAGTGTCCACACTTCCTCCAGATGGGATTATATCTTCACTAGCAGTCACACTTAGAATATTTTATTTGAATCAATAAAACTGTGTTACAGTACTTGGGATATCTCTCCATATAAGTGGCTTCCTCAAGTTGTATGCTCTAAACTCATCATCTAAAAAATTTGTCCAAGCTCTTTCCAAGAATCAATCCTTGACTTTTGTGACACCATTTTTTTTGATTCCCCCTCACCTTTCCAAATATAGGTTTTCTATGTCTTTAAATGATTGTATCTCTTCTACTCACATCTTAAATGTTTAGATTCTCCAAGTTTCAATCTTCATTCTTTTTCTTTTCATGTGTATTACCACACCAATGCAAAGAACACCCATAGTTATTTAGAATGTGTTGATGACTTCCAAATTTTTTTTTTCTCTAGCCTTATTCTTCCCCTAGGTCCAGTTGCCTCCTGGATACATCCACCAAAAAACTACTCAGGTACCTCAAACTCTACCATTTCAAAGCCAAATTTCATTTCCATCCATATACATACACAAATACATACAACACACATGTACATACCTGCACACTAGGGCTATGGAGGTGGACAGACAGAAATCTAAATCATGATTCTGCAAAGGGAAACAGCTTTGAAAGTGAGTTAACCTCTCCAATTTTTTGGAGTTAACCTCTCCAAAAAAAGCTTCAATTTTTTCAACTCTTAAATGAGGATACTATCATTCACCTCAGAATAATCAATAGGATTAAAGTAGATGAGAAATACATAAACTACCTAGTCTATCAGGCCCAAAGAAATTATTCCTAAATTAATACCAATGATATGTACTGTCTACACAATACTACTTGTTAATATACCAGCTTTCAGTTCAGTTCAGTTGCTCAGTTGTGTCCGACTCTTTGCCACCCCATGAATTGCAGCACACCAGGCCTCCCTGTCCATCACCAACTCCTGGAGTTCACTCAAACTCACGTCCATCGAGTCGGTGATGCCATCCAGCCATCTCATCCTCTGTCGTCCCCTTTTCCTCCTGCCCCCAATCCCTCCCAGCATCAGAGTCTTTTCCAATGAGTCAACTCTTCGCATGAGGTGGCCAAAGTACTGGAGTTCCAGCTTTAGCATCATTCCTTCCAAAGAACACCCAGGGCTGAGCTCCTTTAGAATGGACTGGTTGGATCTCCTTGCAGTCCGAGGGACTCTCAAGAGTCTTCTCCAACACCACAGTTCAAAAGCACAAATTCTTTGGCGCTCAGCTTTCTTCACAGTCCAACTCTCACATCCATACATGACCACAGGAAAAACCATAGCCTTGACTAGACGGACCTTTGTGGGCAAAGTAATGTCTCTGCTTTTC
>NW_011495050.1:16480684-16488380 GCF_000754665.1 Bison bison bison | reverse complement strand
AGGTGGTCTGGTATTCCCATCTCTTTCAGAATTTTCCATAGTTTATTGTGATCCACACAGTCAAAGGCTTTGGCATAGTCAATAAAGCAGAAATAGATGTTTTTCTGGAACTCTCTTGCTTTTTCAGTGATCCAGCAGATGTTAGCAATTTGATCTCTGGTTCCTCTGCCTTTTCTAAAACCAGCTTGAACATCTAGAAGTTCACCGTTCACATATTGCTGAAGCCTGGCTTGGAAAATTTTGAGCATTACTTTACTAGCATGTGAGATGAGTGCAATTGTGCAGTAGTTTGAGCATTCTTTGGCATTGCCTTTCTTTGGGATTGGAATGAAAACTGACCTTTTCCAGTCCTATGTTGCTAATGGAATTACCATCATCTGGTTTCCCAAACCAGGAAAGTCTGTGTCACTTTCAACAATTTCCTTTTTCTTGTCCATCTCACGAAACCACCCCAGTCCTCTCTCAGCCATGTCTCTGGAAACTGGCCCTTTGCTACCTTACAATTTACACTTCTTACAACTGAACTAAGTACAACAGCCTCCTAATAGCCTTTGAGGTAACATTTCCTACCCCTTCAGTTTATTCTCCTCATGACCCTCAGATCTATATTCTGAGGGGGAAGAGCTCAGGTCAAAAATTTGTTCATTCATTCACTGGAAAAAAAAAATGCACACCATCTCCCCACCATGAGCCAGACACAACGGTTTTTATGTTACATCAAAACTGTCTCACCCTCTTCTAAATTTTTTGTGGGAGGAAGCCCTGATTTGTAATGTTTCCAATTTTGACAGCAGATGCTACAGCTCTCACAGCGGCTAGTATCTAGTTACCAACTTGACATCAACAGCACTCAAAACTCCTGACAGTTGAACATCCCACCCTGTGATCCTGAACAGGCTGGTTCCGGCGCCCCACTTCCCATAATCCACCTGTTTCCTCCCTCAGGCTCCAAGCTCCAGGTTTGCCAGCCCCTGAGTCTCTTCCATAGCCCTGCCCTCACACCCATGTACCTTTCTCTGCCAGTAATGTTGCCAGGTCCCCCCAACACACTTCAGCTAGTTTACCTCTATTCTTCTTGAGTTAATAAAAAAAGAAAAAAGTCATCTGGGATGCCTTGCCTGACTCCCCCAAGAAGTCTCAGCTATTCACCTGTCTCACATTTTCTTTAGCACTAGGGCATGACACCAGCACGTAGTATTAGAATTCGTTTACATGTGTACATTCAGTTTGTATGTAAGGTGTGTGTGAAGCCAAAGCACCCGGCCTGGCACACAGTGGGGAGTTCAGTGAATACTGAACTGAATGATTCATTTGAAAGACTAAATCCTAAAACAGCTGACTCTCTCGTCAAACCTGCAAAGTACATTTTCAGTCCAATTTAGCCTTTTAAAATGACATGCTCTGATGAAACCATAATATAAAATGGTAAAGACAATAAAATATGAAACATTACTGAACACGTCCAAAAACATATGTATTACTGCTGCCAGGCTGCCTAATAATGTAGAAAAATGATTTTTTGTTTGTTTTTTGGAGAAGTTTTTCTACATGTTTCTTTATTCTTTTTTTTTAATTGGAAGATAATTGTTTTACAATGTTGTGTTGGTTTCTGCTGTCCAACAATGTGAATCAGCTATAAGTATACATATATCTTCTCCCTCTTGCACTTAATAATTTGTGGATTTTATTTTATTTTATTGACTGGATCTTTTGGGTTCAAAGTTTGAGCACAAGTACTCGGAGTCATCTTGCTATGGAGCTCACTGCTGTTATAAAGATAAGCTGAGTGCTACCTTCTCTAAACTATTGATTTCTCCTGGGTACCTGAATTTACAACTTTTCCGTTGTAAAACATAGCCATAGCTAGATTTACCAACAATATAAATTTATCAAAAATGGGAAACTATTACCAGTAATATAAGTTATGCAGTTCAACTCTGAAATCCTGTGACTCCAAAAGACCAGGCTAGGAGGCTGAACTGCCTGCCTCTGCCCTCCCCACCTCGCTATTACACGGACTCACTTAATAAGCGGCTTCCCAGAGGAAAGATAAGGTGCAGATGATTACCTTGTCTAGAGCTGTGAGTAGTTTGGATCTGTATGCACATCAGAGAAGGCAGAGCAGCCAAAGGCAGAAGCCTCCCGGGTGAAAGAGGTGGCACCAGCAGAAACAGCACCAACTTAGCGCTTTCCACTAATTCCATCATCGAATTCCACGATGATGCCATTTAGCTTCTACGTTTGTAAATCAATCAATCAGTACCAAAATGAATCTGTTTTTCAACTTGGGCAAATTTGTATTCTTTCAGATATGTTAGAGCCAAAGTGGAAAAAAAAAAAGTGGTTGTTTTCTAGTCCTTTAGTAAATGTGTGTTTTCCTTGGAAATGTTCACATAAATTTGAGGTCGGTAATTTTAGCTTTATTTTTTCACAAACATACTGTCACAAATGGTGTCTTGTTTGCTTGCCTCTAACATTTAATCAGCTGCTTTAATTAACGTCCCAGGTCTCTCTAAAGCGATGTCCTGAATCTTCTAGTCAACTGTGCCATATCATATGCTGTTGTTATCTTTTCCACCCGAGTTTTACCACAAGTTGTTTAAAAACTATGATCTCTTTGAGGGTGGAAAAAATGAAGTGCAGTTGAAAAGGCAGTTACTCTGAAAGATAAACAGAGCAATATTACTTATCAGAATGGATACAGTTTTTGCTTGCTTAATGAGTACAATATATAGCCTTGCAATATATACACAATGAGAAAAAAGCTTTATAACATATCAACTATGCCATATTATTTCAGGCATAACTGTATAGGATACGTATCTAGGCCTGAGAGTGTAGATAACAAAATATAAGTGCTTTGCCTGTCTAAACATGTTAAATAAATGAGCATTTGCTATCGCATTCCAATACATTAGAAGATGTACTTGCATAGTTAATTTTCTTTTTAATGCACCACACGTGATCATTTGAAGCGCCGAGCCAGAGTCTATCTTAGTGTTTGAAGAAAGGGTTCTTTTCATTTAAACAAATCTTTATTTAAATAAGCCTTTTTGAAAAGGATCTTTGGTGTATCTTCTTTTCAGGAAGTTCAGTCAGGGTAAAGAGAGATAAAGAAGCTGTATTATAAGAAATATTATAAAAATAAAGATCACTCAGCATCCGCCCCTCCGGGGGGGGGGGAAAAAAATGGAAGCAGACTTATGCGGAGAACAAAACTAACTGGAATTTCATTTAAACTTTCTAAATTTTAGGAAGTTTGTTTACTTGCTTTGTAGTTTTAGGTATTATATATATATATATATATATATATATACACACACACACACACACACACACACACCAGTATCAGTATCTGATATATCAGTGTCTGGGAAAGAGAGAAAAAGAGGAGTAAGGTACAGGAAGAGTAACTTCAAAGGCTCACTTGGAATACATTTTGTGCTTGGATCCCTACCATGCTTGTTGTTTGGCAGTATATACCATGTAATAGCACAGTTAATGATTAAGTCAAGCACCAGAAGGCAAAAAGTTGTCAACGTTTTGACAAAACTCTGTACAGATTATGTCTATACTCGGTCCTTAGTCTTCTCCCACTGTTGATCACTGAACAGTACATTTAATGCAAGAAATATAATTTTCCACACAGGAGGTATGAAAATTCATAAAATGGAGTAGGAAGGTCAGATGCAGGAGCTGGCAAGTACCACTTAACTTCAATACAGAGCCCAACAGGAAGAAATGGACTTTGTATCTCCATCAGGAAGTGACACTATTTAATGCCGCTCAGCTGGAGGAAGAAAGCATTTCTCGTCACCTGACAACAGCTCAGCCAATGAAAGTCTGTAACAACTCAGCCAATGAAAAGCCACTATATTTCAAACTTCCAGTTTCCAATGGACTTTTGGTTTATCATAGCTCTCCAACTTCCCCTTTTCTATAAAAATTTCCTCTCTTGTTTTACCAGACTTTCATGTGGTTTGCCATAGTTGCCTGTCCCGAATTGCAGTTCTTTGCTATTATAAACCTGTGTCGCTGGTAAAATAACTGGCTGTTTTATTGTTTTAAGTGAACAAAGGGAAGAGGAGGGCAGCTGTTGTCTTGATCCAACACTCCACCCAGTAGAAACTGATGTGAAAATGAGAAGGTGCTGTTAACATCAATCCAATGTACAGCAGGCTGGAGCATTCTATGTCAATTCTATCTTTCTCTTCCTTTTTTTTTCTTAATAGGGGGTCAGCTTTGGTGCACGACTACGAAGGCCATCTCTGAGGGTGAAGAGCTAATTGCCTTTGTGGTGGATTTTGACTCAAGGCTACAAGCTGCCAGTCAGATGACTCTTACAGAAGGGATGTACCCGGCGCGCCTGCTGGACTCAATTCAGCTGCTTCCTCAGCAAGCTGCCATGGCTTCTATTTTGCCCACAGCTATTGTCAATAGTAAGTTTTGAGTGCAATAGCCCAGTACAATAGCTTTGTAGTGGTGATGGGTATTTATGGGAGAGAAAAAAATAATGTCTACTGACAGGCAACCAGGGACAGAGTTTTCCTCCAGTGCTGTGATTTTATTTGATCTTCTCTCCAACTTTAACCCTGTGTGTGTGTGTGTGTGTGTGTGAGAGAGAGAGAGAGAGAGAGAGAGAGAGAGAGATCATTTCTCATGGGAATATAAAAAGAACTTAAATTCATTCATTTCATGTTGGGATTCCTGAACGTCACAAACGAAAATCTGATATTCTATACTAAGCAATGTTTAAGGCTATTTAGCTATAAGAAGGCTAATATCTTTCACTGATGCTCCTATGGTAGAATAATTTTGGTATTAAGAGCCAGAGAGTTAAAACATAAGAAAAAGGAAACAAAATCAAATTTGATTAGATATGCTGCTGCTGCTGCTAAGTCGCTTCAGTCGTGTCCGACTCTGTGCGACCCCATAGACAGCAGCCCACCAGGCTCCCCCGTCCCTGGGATTCTCCAGGCGAGAACACTGGAGTGGGTTGCCATTTCCTTCTCCAATGCATGAAAGTGAAAAGTGAAAGTGAAGTTGCTCAGTCGTGTCCGACTGTAGCAACCCCATGGGCTTCAGCCCACCAGGCTCCTCCATCCATGGGATTTTCCAGGCAAGAGTACTGGGGTGGGTTGCCATTGCCTTTTCTGGATTAGATATACTAATGAAAGGGAAATGTAGGCTAGATAAATCAAGACACCATCTAATATAAAAAATTAAAAAGAGAAAGAAAAATACTTCTTGGAGTACTTTGTATGCAAAATTTGAAAATATGCCCTGGAAAATCTGTCTTTGGGATTATATTTTATTAAAAGGACTTTTGAACTTAGTTTGTATTTCTGGAACACATAGTGACACCTGATGTGACATAAAATCAATGATGCAGGAGTCCCAGGATCCGAGTTCTAGAGTCCACTCTGCTTTTATCCGTCTCTGAGAGAAAGTATGAGTACCAGTTACATCTTAAGAGGAGAACAGAAGCTGAAGCCAGTGGGCAAGTGAAATATTGCCTTGAGTCAAAAATGTCCTTGAAAATGCCTGTGACTTTGAATGATGCAGAAAATTCTAGAGACTACAGCCATGTCTCAATATTATATATATATATATATTCAACAGTAATTATGTTCTTGCTATAACTGCATCCTCTAGAATAAGAACTTCTCATGTATATCTGGAATTATTCCGCATGCAACCACTGGATTCAGTGCACCCAACCCAAGTCAGTATTTTCAGATGTCCTTAGTGTAAATGTAGTTATCTTCTTTATTGTACCTTTACTTTGGATAGTGAGGAACTTGATATAACTTGCATTTGAGACCAAGTGGTTTTGTTACCAGATATCCTGTACATACATACTAAGTCATTTCAGTCGTGTCTGACCCTTTGAAACCCAATGAACCGGAGCCCACCAGGCTCCTCTGTCCATGGGGATTCTTTAGGCAAGAATACTGGAGTGGGTTGCCATGCCTTCCTCTAGGGGATCTTCCTGACTCAGGGATCGAACCCGTGTCTCCTGTGGCTTGGCAGTGCAAGCAGATTCTTTACCACTGAGTCACCAGGGATGCCCACCAGGTATCCTAGGGGTACCTTATATTATTGTGACGCTTCAGTGTATGAATGTTCATTCTATTTGAGGTTATACTTTTTTTGCTTTCTGTAGCAAGATAACTGTTAATCTCAAATAAATCAACATGGATGCATACAGGCTTTTGTTCTCATTCTTTAATTAGCTAATCAGCTAAAGTCATCTTGCATAAATAGCCACTTTATTAAATATTGTGGCCCTCTGAAGTGTAAATGTAACTAACTTGGGTGGGAAGGGTTAAATAATAAACAGTAGCCAGGTGTAATTTTGTAGTTAGATTGTATTGGGAAATTCTGTATTGTACCTACCTGTTCCTTACTTCTCGTTCACGAGAATTTGGTCCTTAATTTTCTCCTTATCTCCTTCAACAGGATCTCTTGAGCTGCCTCCTTCACTATCATGGGTTTCCACCACCCACTATACATTGACAGTTTATAAATCACAGGTCCAGCTGTGTCTGGCAAGTTTCAGACCTCTGTTGCCATCTTTGCAATGTTCATCTCTCTTTCTCACAGAAATACCCACTTGCACGCATCTAATGTGACCATGTACCCCAGTGTGCCTGGATTTGTCCCAGTTTACAGGGTTACCTGCCATCCCCTCTGATCCATGCCCCCTTTCACTATAAAAGTGCCAGGTTTGCACAATACAGTGTCAGAGTTGGTCACTATACATGCGCTAGTCTGAATTCATCACCCAGCTGTCTTCTATGCCCTGTAGAGATGAATGAACCATCACTTAACACAGAAATGCTAACAAGAAGCCTAGGCACCAAGGACAAACCTTACCCTCCAAACTAGTGGTCATCACTTTCAGTCAGTTCTGCTTCCTCAATGTAATCTTTCTTCCCTCTGTCCCTCTTGCCACTGAGGTATTATGGAAGAGTGTTTACACCAGGGTTTTCCAATCTCAGTTCACCCACTTACATGATCATGGCAAGTTACTCAACCTCACATTCTTTACCTATTAATGAATGGGGGTGAAAACACACACAGAAATTTTCCATGAATGAATCCATGAGAAATACATATCATACATATTATAGCACGAGGTGATGGAATTCAAGTTGAGCTATTTCAAATCCTGAAAGATGATGCTGTGAAAGTGCTGCACTCAATATGCCAGCAAATTTGGAAAACTCAGCAGTGGCCACAGGACTGAAAAGGGTCAGTTTTCATTCCAATCCCAAAGAAAGGCAATGCCAAAGAATGCTCAAACTACTGCACATTTGCACTCATCTCACACACTAGTAAAGTAATGCTCAAAATTCTCTAAGCCAGGCTTCAGCAATATGTGAACCGTGAACTTCAAGCTGGTTTTAGAAAAGGCAGAGGAACCAGAGATCAAATTACCAACATCCGCTGGATCATGGAAAAGGCAAGAGAGTTCCAGGAAAACATCTATTTCTGCTTTATTGACTATGCCAAAGCTTTTGACTGTGTGGCTCACAAGAAACTGTGGAAAATTCTGAAAGAGATGGGAATACCAGACCACCTGACCTGCCTCTTGAGAAACCTGTATGCAGGTCAGGAAGCAACAGTTAGAACTGGACATGGAACAACAGACTGGTTCCAAATAGGAAAAGGAGTACGTCCAGGCTGTATA
>NW_011495050.1:16475016-16480460 GCF_000754665.1 Bison bison bison | reverse complement strand
TGAAAAAGTTGGCTTAAAGCTCAACATTCAGAAAACGAAGATCATGGCATCTGGTCCCATCACTTCATGGCAAATAGATGGGGAAACCGTGGAAACAGTGTCAGACTTTATCTTTTTAGGCTCCAAAATAACTGCAGATGGTGACTGCAGCCATGAAATTAAAAGACGCTTTCTCCTTGGAAGGAAAGTTATGACCAACCTAGATAGCATATTCAAAAGCAGAGACATTACTTTGCCAACAAAGGTCCGTCTAGTCAAGGCTATGGTTTTTCCTGTGGTCATGTATGGATGTGAGAGTTGGATTGTGAAGAAGGCTGAGCGCCGAAGAATTGATGCTTTTGAAGTGTGGTGTTGGAGGAGACTCTTGAGAGTCCCTTGGACTGCAAGGAGATCCAACCAGTCCATTCTAAAGGAGATCAGCCCTGGGTGTTCTTTGGAAGGAATGATGCTAAAGCTGAAACTCCAGTACTTTGGTCACCTCATGTGAAGAGTTGACTCATTGGAAAAGACTCTGATGCTGGGAGGTATTGGGGGCAGGAGGAAAAGGGGACGACAGAGGATGAGATGGCTGGATGGCATCACCGACTCGATGGACGTGAGTTTGAGTGAACTCCGGGAGATGGTGATGGACAGGGAGGCCTGGTGTGCTGCAATTCATGGGGTCCCAAAGAGTCGGACACTACTGAGGGACTGAACTGAACTGAACTGAACTTAACAAAAACTATATGGCTATTAGTTACAATTCAAACTGTAACATAGATCACTTAGATTACTTCAATTATCATAAAAGTCTTCCTTCCAAAGTTGCTACCTTCAAATTCTGCTCCACAGTGAGCATTATATCATAGCGGTTTCTGTCAATCTGTTATTTAAAATGATTCAATAACTTTCCATACTCATTGAGATAGAAACCTGAGCTTTAAAAGCCCTACAGTGGGGAATTCCCTGGTGGTTCAGTGGTCAGGACTCCTGCCAAGGGCACAGGTTCAACCCCTGGTCAGAGAACTAAGATCCTTCATGACATGCAGTGAGCCCCCCCGCCGCCCACCAAAATAAAAGTATCCATGGTCTTTGGTAGTCTGTCCCTGCCTTCTGCAGCCTCATCTCTTCCAGCTCTTTGCCTGAGATTACATAATAGCCTCTCAGCCTCCACCCAGTCCCTTGTAGACTCCCATGAATGATCTCTTGACTACAAGAATACAATCCACTTCTCCACCTGACTAGATTAATTTCATCTTTCACAATGCAGCTAAGGCATGTCATCGTCTCCCCTCTAAATCCTTCTCTCACCTCATCCTCCCTCCAGTTCTCTCCCAGACTTGTATCTCTTTTCCATGCCCTAAAACACCCCTCAGATACCTCCATCAGAGCAGTCATCACATTCTTATATAATGATCTAACCACCTGTTAACCAGTCCCAAGCTATCTAAGCTCCTTAAGAACAGCTGTTTTGTCTCTCATTTTGTTTTACAGCCAACTCAGCATAAATCAGGCACTTAGGAGGCACTCTGTAATTAATTTATTAAATGAATAAGTGATGTCAGGAGTTGACTTCACTGCAGCAGCCATTAGATCCTTTACCTTTTAATCAAGCAGATAAAACATTTCATACTGCTATTTTCTAAATGCCTACTTTTCTAAACCATAAATACAATATAAACAATTTAGGATCAACCTCTTGTGCTTTATGTTGGGAGTCTCCTACAGCACCACTTTTTAAAGAGTCTGTGTGAAAGTAAATTGCATTGAGTGTAACATTCCTTTATAAGCTCAGTCCTGTACAGTGGAACAACACCAACAATTCACTAGCCACTGTCTGATTACCTAATTCAGAACCAGAGAGCAGACTCAAAAAAACTGAACCAAATGCTGTTTACCCATGAATGGCTCTAAGTGGGCAGCAGCTAATGTGTCCCTGTGTTTCTGCTTGCAGAGGATATATTCCCTTGCAAGTCCTGTGGCATCTGGTATCGCAGTGAGCGGAATCTGCAAGCCCATCTGATGTACTATTGCAGTGGAAGGCAAAGAGAAGCTGCACCAGTGTCAGAGGAAAATGAGGACACTGCTCCTCAGATTTCCAGCCTGTGTCCCTTCCCACAATGCACCAAGAGCTTTTCAAATGCCCGAGCTCTAGAAATGCACCTGAACTCACACAGTGGTAAGTGCCTCCCTTGTTTCTTCTGCTCCAGGAGACCTGTTCTTTCTCTACATACATACACATGTACATTCGTACATATTGTGCGTACATTCATTCATACTTCTCTTCCTGCCTATAAAATCAAAATTAAACTTGCTGAACCAGATAGTTATTACCTTTTGTCACGTACAATCAGTATATTCTGTTCAAAGGGCTTGGGTCTGAATTCTTTTCTAACGACTTACAGTGTTCAGCTTACAGGCCAAAGCACTCTATAGTTTTTTTTCCAACTAAAGTCAAATAGCATCAGTTTTAGAAATCGCAATACCCTTTGTATATTGTCATCAATATTCATTCATTTCTGTGCCAGGTGATCTTTGCAAACTTACCATGCACTGTTTCCAACACAGCAGGGACTAAATAGTAGGTACATAAAAAATACTTGTATTTTTACATATTTTACATAAAAAGTAAAATTGCTTTTTCCATAAAATTCCAATGGAATTTCCAAAAATTCCATTATTGCTGAATGGAAATAAAGCTTTTATTTTGAAAGATCCAATTAAAATCCCATTTGAGAGAAATTAACTTTTAAATACGGATCTGTAAAAGGTTCCTGACTTCTAGAGTGTGCATGATAACAACACAGTTGAATTTTTGACATAAAAACACTTTTAGTGCTATGTGTTAAAACTTCTTAGGAAAAATTAGCCTGAAAAACAAGTCTTCTTTTTTTAAAGCCTTCCCTTACCAGCAAGGTGGCAACTGTTCCCATTTTTTTAAATTACTTTTTATTGGAGTATATATGCTTTACAATGTTGTGTGTCTACTCAGCTGTATGTATTCACATATCCCCTCTTTTTTACTATTCCCATTTATTTTGGAATTGTATGCCCAGTCATCATCAGTATCACCTCATAGTATTCTAATTCCTATATTTTAAAAATAATTAAAGTGAACCAAATGTACATAATTACATTAATTTTAGGTATTTTTTTCAAACATTTTTGGATAGGGCAAACCAAGTTTTGGGAATCACAGTTCTTCAGCACCTAGAATACAAAACTTGTTAGACACCCCTGGCTGACTTCCTTCACTGTTTTTGCTTGGGTTGAATAATTAAAAATTAAAATAGGTGCTCAGTTAAAAAAAAAAAAAAACCAACTCCAACCTACAATACTCTAGTACTGTGCAAGCTTTTGTCTTTGTACCCATAAAAATAGGCAATTTTCTTTTTACTCATTCTCTACCTTTTCCCTACAAATGAGCTGTCTTTATGTAGGTGATAAACCAGGGGAAGCAGAAACAGGTTGGTTGTCTCACACAGTGAGTGTAAAGTCATGCACAAAACAAAAATAAGAGAGAGATTTTTCCAGCTCAGTAGAAAAATGAGTCCTGGATTAGCTAAGGAGAAAAATAAAAGAAGTCCTCTTTTATCACTGTAGGACTGGGTGCTGTTGCCATGTTTTTATTTTATGAATATAGAAGGTATTTCTCATTTTAGTCTAGAGTGCAGAGAAGAGGAAGCAAGCCTGACTTAACCATATGAGAACAAATGGGACAGGAGTTGACCTTAGTGAATAAAAGTATCTAGCTCCCAATTCCAATTCATAGGGGAATGGTTCCCCCCGCCCCCTGCCCCCCAAGTAATTCTTTAGACACCAACTGGGTGTCCTGCAATTCAACTCCACTCAGTTCTGACGCTACCAAGAAACAGCATTGAATTCCACAGATTAAGGGGACAGTTCTACAAGAGGGACCCCCCTCACTCTCATTCCAATTCAGACCAGTCTACTGTGCTCCTGACCAACTAGCTGTAAATCAGAGATTGCCACAGTACCCCCTCGGTTTGATTGATTTGCTAGAGTGATTCACAGAACTCAGATAACACATTAACTCACTAGATTATTAGTTTATTTTAAAAGGATATAACTCAGGAACAGCCAGATGGATGAGATGAATAGGGCTAGGTTTGGGAATGGGCAAGGAGGCTTCATTACATAGGCATGATTGATTAAGTTATTGGCCATTGGCAATTGAACTTAATCTCCAGCCCTTCTTCCCAGAAGTGGAAGGCAGCGTAAGTTCTAACCCTTTACTCACAGGGTTAGTTCTTCTGGCAACCAGTCTCCATCCTTAGGTTACCTGAGTGCTTTACAAAAGTCACCTCATTAACATAAAGACATATTTATCACAAGACATTCCAACAGTTTTAGAAGCCTTGAGCCAGGAACCAAGGATAAAGACCAGATGCATAGGAGAAATAGATTTTCCTCATGTGAGTGACCAAATATACATTTCCTGTAAATCACAATATTGCATTGAGACTTATCCACCAGTCAGTGGTGATATTCAAAATATTTAATAACTGACCAGAAACAGGCCATGATCAATCAGCACAAATGTCAGTCTGAAACGACTATATTAGTATACTAATATAGTTGAACATACTAGTAAATATCAGCTGAATACCAGCCCTGGATAAAGATAACCCATACTAAGCAAAACATGAAATTCTAAATTTTTACCAAAGATAAATTAGGATGTTATTAATTACTTTACAAAATGATTTCTATTTGGATTCTGTTGTATAAAGACCTAATTCTAGCACATTAAGTGCACTAAGTTATTTAGTTTGCACACAGGTTGTCAAAATTATCTCTGATAAATGCCTACCTCTTCCTACTGTAGAGCACAGTGGTTTGGTAAGAAGACTTATTGGATTAGAAATCATAAAATCTGAGGTCTGGGCATGGCTTCATCACTGAATTTATTAGATGATTATTGAGATTTATTACCATAATCAATTCCTTTAGCCTCCTTGAATTTGTTTTCTGACCTGTAAAATTAAAACAGCAATGCCCATCCCACTACAATGTGATAATACTCATGAAAATGCTTTAGAAAGTATTAACTACAGTTTATTATTATCACATATGGTGAAAGGTATCATAGGAAAAAAGTTAATATCTCAAATGAGATTCTGCAAGATTTCAGTTCATTTCTGCTGTGTTGAAGACATGAGGTCATTAGTAATGGTTCATATCACCAGCAAACCAAAATGTGTGGTTCTCAGTATTCTGATTTTGTATGTTTCTCCAGGAGTGAAAATGGAAGAATTCCTCCCCCCTGGTGCTAGTCTAAAATGCACCGTCTGTAGCTACACTGCTGATTCTGTGATCAACTTTCACCAACACCTGTTCTCCCATCTCACTCAAGCTGCCTTCCGATGCAATCACTGCCACTTTGGCTTCCAGACTCAGAGGGAGTTACTGCAGCACCAGGAGCTCCATGTCCCTGGCAGCAA
>NW_011495050.1:16474429-16474916 GCF_000754665.1 Bison bison bison | reverse complement strand
CATGGAACACTCTCCAAGTGGAACCGAAGACAGCTTACAGCCAGCCACAGACTTGCTGACCAGAAGTGAGCTCCCCCAGAGCCAAAAGGCCATGCAGACTAAAGATGCGAGCTCTGACACGGAGCTGGACAAGTGTGAGAAAAAGACTCAGCTCTTTCTCACTAACCAGAGACCCGAAATTCAGCCTACAACCAATAAACAAAGCTTTTCTTACACGAAAATAAAGTCGGAGCCCTCTAGTCCAAGACTCGCCTCATCTCCAGTTCAGCCTAATATTGGGCCTTCTTTCCCCGTGGGACCCTTTCTATCTCAGTTTGCTTTTCCCCAAGATATTACAATGGTCCCTCAAGCTTCAGAGATCTTAGCCAAGATGTCTGAACTGGTACACCGGCGACTGAGGCACGGAAGTAGTAGCTACCCTCCTGTCATTTACAGCCCTCTGATGCCCAAGGGGGCTACCTGTTTTGAGTGCAACATAACCTTCAAT
>NW_011495050.1:16461860-16474329 GCF_000754665.1 Bison bison bison | reverse complement strand
AATAACTTGGATAATTATCTAGTGCACAAAAAACATTCCTGCCCCAGCCGATGGCAGCAGATGGCCAAGTCCCCTGAGTTCCCTGGGGTTTCAGAAAAGATGCAGGAGGCTGTGAGTCCCAACACGGGTCAGCCCTCCATCAGTCTTCTCAATCCAGCCGCTCACTCTGCCGATCCCGAGAATCCACTTCTTCAAACACCCTGCATCAATTCTTCCGCCGTTTTAGATTTAATTGGGCCAAACGGGAAGGGCCACGACAAGGACTTTTCCACGCAAGCTAAGAAGCTCTCCACCCCCAATAGCAATGATGATAAAATTAATGGGAAACCTGTTGATGTCAAAAACCCCAGCGTCCCCTTAGTGGATGGGGAAAGTGACCCAAATAAGACTACCTGTGAAGCTTGCAACATTACTTTCAGCCGGCACGAAACCTACATGGTCCACAAACAGTATTATTGTGCGACACGCCACGACCCTCCGCTCAAGAGGTCGGCTTCCAACAAAGTGCCTGCCATGCAGAGAACCATGCGCACGCGCAAGCGCAGGAAGATGTATGAGATGTGCCTGCCCGAACAGGATCAAAGGCCCCAGCTGGTCCAGCAGCGCTTTCTTGATGTAGCCAACCTCAGCAATCCCTGTACCTCCACCCAAGAAGCCACGGAAGGGCTGGGCGAATGCTACCATCCAAGATGCGAACTCTTTCCCGGAATTGTCTCAAAGCACTTGGAAACCTCCCTGGCCATGAACAAGTGTGTTCCGGTTTCTAAATGTGACACTGCTCATTCCAGCGTCTCCTGCCTGGAGATGGATGTCCCCATCGATCTCAGCAAAAAGTGTTTATCCCAGTCTGAGCGGACGACCGCGTCTCCCAAAAGGCTGCTGGACTACCACGAGTGCACCGTGTGCAAGATCAGTTTCAACAAGGTGGAAAACTACCTGGCCCACAAGCAAAACTTCTGCCCGGTCACCGCGCATCAGCGGAACGACCTGGCTCCGCTCGACAGCAAAGTGTTTCCGAATCCAGAAAGCGAACGAAGCAGCCCCGATGTCAGCTATGAAAGAAGCATCATAAAATGTGAGAAAAATGGCAATCTGAAGCAGCCCTCCCCCAATGGAAATTTATTCTCATCCCACTTAGCGACGCTGCAGGGCCTGAAAGTCTTCAGCGAAGCCGCTCAGCTCATCGCGACAAAAGAAGAAAACAAACATTTGTTTCTTCCCCAATGCCTGTACCCTGGAGCAATAAAGAAGGCAAAAGGAGCCGACCAGCTTTCTCCGTACTATGGAATCAAGCCAAGTGATTACATTTCCGGTTCTCTGGTCATCCATAACGCTGACGTGGAGCAAAGCACAAACGCGGAAAATGAATCTCCCAAAAGCCAGGCTTCTTCCAATGGGTGCGCTGTGCCGAAGAAAGATTCCCTGCCCTTGTTGCCCAAAAATCGAGGCATGGTCATCGTGAACGGTGGACTGAAGCAAGAAGAGCACCCTGCCGCCAACCCCCAGCAAGAGAACATTGCCCAGAACCCTCAGCGTGAAGACGGCCACAAGTCTCCCTCCTGGGTCTCCGAGAACCCCTTAACCACGAACGAGAACGTCTCCCCAGGCATTCCCTCCGCAGAGGACCAGTTGTCTAGTATAGCAAAAAGTGTGAATGGCTCCACCCAGGCGCCCACCAGTGGGAAATACTGCCGGCTCTGTGACATCCAGTTCAACAACCTCTCAAACTTTATAACTCACAAAAAGTTTTATTGCTCATCACATGCCGCGGAACACGTCAAATGAAATCACTAAATCAATGGACATCAGTCACCTTTGGTACCAGTGTTTAGTATGTTGTTCTACCCAGTACAGAAAAAAAAAAAAAGCTATTTGAATTACATCCGGGCCATCAGGAGATAATTCATTATGGCTGAGTTGAAGACTTAAGGTGTAATTTCATTACAGTCCATTAGTAAAGTGTATTATTGGTGCCATTTTCCAAAAAAAAAAAAAATTTTAATTTATTTTACCAGCAGTATTCATAGCTGTGGTTATGTTATTTTTTATTTAAAAACTTTATATTAAAGTCATTTGTAATGTTATTGTATAGTTATTGTGTAGCACATATGGTTTGCACTGTAAGTAGCTTTTGAAGAAAATAGTCACAAACAATACAGAAAAGCATTTTAGAAATAGCTTCCAAAGCACTTGTGTATCTTGATTTCTTATATGCTGTTGCAGATACATGTATATGCTAAAATATAACTTGCAAAGATGTTCTAAGTACACGTGCTATAAGTTCGCCTTAAGATTTCAATTCTTGGATAATCAGGCTCCGTTTGCACTTTATATTTTAGCAGATACAGTCTCTTAGTCACTAGGCTTTGCATTTGTATGTAGCCGTACGTTTCTGTCCATTTTCTTAATCTTAAACATGTATGTTAAATGAAGATGGCGATTTTTTTCTTGTATAGTACTTGTATTTTCTTTCGCTGATGCAGCTCTGTCTCAATTTTTAAACCTTTGCTGTTAAATGCAATACTTTGTAAGAATGAACAAAATTACTGGAAGCAGTATTGTAAGTAATGAAGTAGTATTAATCGGTTTTATCTTTTGAAAGGCACAGTCTAAATCAAAACCCTAAACTCAATGCTGCAAGTATGAATTTAATTCATATATAAGATCTATTTAAATATAAGAGTAGCAATACTGCACCTGGTGATCACAAAGATAATGTTCTACTTCTGATAGAAATAATTTCTCAACAAATGTTGTTACTATGCATGTATATGAATGGAATAAAATTCCAGATTGTTGGAGAAGTTTGGCATACTTTTTTTCTTTAAAATACAAGGGAAACCCTATATACCTGTTCTTTGTAATATGAGTAGGTTCAAAACAGTACTGGATAAATGTAACATGATGACAAACCAGTACAGGAAGAGGTTGTCCTTTTTATGCACCTAGTTAATATAAAACTTATTATATTAAAATGAACTGGAGACTCCAGGTTCTGGAACTAGAAAAGTTCTTCATTATAAATATATATAAGAAGCACTGTCTTTGTGTTCTCTACCCCTCCACCCCCTACCCCCTACCAACTGTAGCACAGAAAAAGACTGATTTCATAAGTGTCTGAAAGGCTTACAAAATCTACCAGAAGAATTGGCACCAAAGTTGGTTACATGCACCCAACTTTTAGATGGAGTTTGCCAGAGAGAGACGTTTGTCTTTTGAGCAGCAGCAAAGTGGTATGGTAAAGTGACTCATGAGTAAAGATGCCTGGGTTTCATGCTGGCAATTTGTACAAGACCCTAGTTTTCACACCTCTCATTTATTCATTCCAAGGGTTTGCATGTTGAGGGGGAATGAAGAGCAGATAATGTTGGTTAGATGATGGCAGATCTGATGGGCCATCCAGAGATGCTGAGATGTGATTCAGGAGGCAAGATGGCACCGGTCACACATCAAGACAGATGCAGTCTACCACAGTTTGGGAAACTTCCCCAGCTGGAAAGGCAGTTGCCTCACCTGTGGCTAGGACTCACTGCTGGCAGGTAGGTTGTGATGCACTGTTCTTCCTCCTTATTGAATTTGGTAGCATAATGAACATAAGGTACTAGTTCCAAACATAGCTTATAAATACTGTGACAAAACAGTAAAAATATATTGTGTGGTCAAGAACTTTTCTTCAGTTGCTTGTTGAGAATAACTGTTTTCAAATGTAAAATCTTGATCTTAGCTGATGTTTTCCGTTTTAGTCAGTGACTAGACAGTGAGGTGAACCAAACTGACATTCTTAGTAGAGTTTTGCAGGAATCTACTTTTAGTAGTATCATGTTCCTCGGGAACCACAGGACTGGCCGTGAAGACCTGCTGGGCTCTCAGGTGGAAACCAGCAGGGCTGGGCATTCTTAACAGGACTTACTTCCCCAATCTCTTCCTTTTCCTTTTTTTTTTTTTTCCTTTAAAAGAAAAGAAAGTCTGCCAGGCAACATATTTTTATTGATCATGACTAGGACTGTATCCACTATTTTGAGGATGAAGCCAAAGGGGTCTTCCTTCCCCAGTCTCTTCCTTTTCCTTTTTTAAAAAGAAAAGAAAGCCAACCAACATATCTTTATTGATCACATTGGACTGTATCCACTATTTTGGGCATAAAGCTAAAGAGGTATGTTACGCGGTGGCTTCTCTAAAGGAGTTTGTCATCTGGCTCAGGTTAGTGTTTTCCAACACTATTCCTTCATTTGAATCACTTAGGGAACATCTTTAAAATGCCAACATATATATATATATATATTTTTTTTTTTTTTTGGTACATTGGGTTACATACTGTATCAATTTTTTAAAAAATCCTGTCTGTAGGTCTTGGGAATCTTTTATTTATATATTTTTTTCTCCTTGGAAGATTTTATTTATTTTTTTAATTTAATTTAATTTTATTTTATTTTTTAACTTTACAATATTGTATTGGTTTTGCCATATATCAAAATGAATCCACCACAGGTATACATGTGTTCCCCATCCTGAACCCTCCTACCTCCTTCCTCCCCATACCATCCCTCTGGGTCGTCCCAGTGCACCAGCCCCAAGCATCCAGTATCATGCATCGAACCTGGACTGGTGACTCGTTTCATATATGATATTATACATGTTTCAGTGCCATTCTCCCAAATCATCCCACCCTCTCCCTCTCCCACAGAGACCAAAAGACTGATCTATACATCTGTGTCTCTTTTGCTGTCTTGTATACAGAATTATTGTTACCATCTTTCTAAATTCCATCTATATGCGTTAGTATACTGTATTGGTGTTTTTCTTTCTGGCTTACTTCACTCTGTAAAATAGGCTCCAGTTTCATCCACCTCATTAGAACTGATTCAAATGTATTCTTTTTAATGGCTGAGTAATACTCCATTGTGTATATGTACCACAGCTTTCTTATCCATTCATCTGCTGATGGACATCTAGGTTGCTTCCATGTCCTGGCTATTATAAACAGTGCTGTGATGAACATTGGGGTACACATGTCTCTTTCCCTTCTGGTTTCCTCAGTGTGTATGCCCAGTAGGGGGATTGCTGGATCATGAGGCAGTTCTATTTCCAGTTTTTTAAGGAATCTCCGTGCTCTTCTCCATAGTGGCTGTACTAGTTTGCATTCCCACCAACAGTGTAAGAGGGTTCCCTTTTCTCCACACCCTCTCCAGCATTTATTGCTTGTAGACTTTTGGATCGCAGCCATTCTGACTGGTGTGAAATGGTACCTCATTGTGGTTTTGATTTACATTTCTCTGATAATGAATGATGTTGAGCATCTTTTCATGTGGGAATCTTTTAAAGTTCTTTCCAAATGCTTCTAATATGTTAGAGTGTTGGGAGATACTAAATGGTAAACTAGGGCAGGGTATGAAGACTGAGGGAGATTAAGGGGCATAGAAAGACAAAAAGAAAAAGGGAAACCGATACAGGAAAGTTGGGGAAGACTCTCTGGATAGGGTAGGATCTAAAAAGGTGGGTGAAATGATAAGGAAAGCTACATGTCATTTTGGGAGCCCTGTAATACCTGTGCACTATATCCAAAAGAATAGTTTAAGTACTATTTGTATAGTTGAAAATAACTTCTAATAGCCATTCACAGAAGGAAATAACATTGGCTAAAATAGTTTCATTTGGACCAGAACCAGACCCTGCAGAGTACAGAGGAAGGTAAACGTATTTGTACATGTGAAAGTAAAAGTCGCTCAGTCGTGTCCAGCTCTTTGCGACCCCTCCAGGCATTTGTGTTCATGGAATTCTCCAGGCAAGAATACTGGAGTGAGTAGCCATTCCCTTCTCCAGAGAATCTTCCCAACCTAGGGATTGAACCTAGGTCTCCTGCATTACAGATGGATTTTTTACTGTCTGAGGGAAAGAATCCCCCTACAATGTAGGAGACACAAGACATGTCAGTTTGATCCCTAGGTCTAGAAGATCCCCTGGAGATGGAAATGGCAACCCACTCCAGTATTCTTGCTCAGGAAATCCCATGGTCAGAGGAGGAGCCCGGCAGGCTATAGTCCATAGGGTTGCAAAGAGTCAGACACAACTGAGCAACCAAACCCAGGACCCTGTGAGGCCCTCCTGCACATAAAAGCCTTTTCATGTCCCTCATTTGTACATGTAGAGACCATTATAAATGATAGCATGAAAGTAGTATGTGAGGGTGAAGAATGAATGAAATTTTTTTTGAAGAAGAGGGTTCAGCTTGGAAAATTAAAGAAAATAAAGGTATAAATAGGAATCTGGTGTCACATGACCTTAAATGCCAGGCTGAGGTTCATGGGCTAACCCTGTACCTTGCTTATTAGAATCATGAAATGAAAATGGAGTTTAGGAATGTGGTTGAGTGAGTGTGAGGCCTAGCTGCTAGAGAAGAAGATTAGTTAGAAGGCCATAGTGATGGTCTAAAGGGGGGTAGTGAGAGTCTACACCAGGTGAGTGGAGAAGGATGGGTCTGGGTCTGGATTACTTGAAGACCAAATCACAGAAAAAACCAAAGATCTTCAATGCTCACTGATAAGAATGCCCCATGTTCAACAAAACAAAATGTAGGTCAAAATAGCACCAGTTGAATGGTCTGGGGAAAGGGTGATGAAAGTGTGATGGTTTATATTTGTTCTCCAGGTTGTTCTGTAGTTAAATCTTCTATGGAATATGAAAACCTACTCTACCAGCATATCTTAAGAGTGAGACTGGATTTCTGAAGACTTTTGGCAGAACAACCATAGGGTATTCTATGTTCTCCTCCCTTGAGCACAAGATGAGAATCATTGAATTAAATGTAGACAGAATCAGAAGTGGTATTCTGTGGTCAGTATCAAAATAAAGTAAGCTCGCAGCAGAATTTATTACCCAGTCAGTCTTCAAAGTGTTGCTATCTGATACGTAACCCATTTGAGTGTTTAAAACTGCTATAATTTTCAAATAATTCAACATATGACTTTTAACATTGAAATTAAAACTAAAAATTTGGTCATAATGGAATCTGTAAGCAATATCTGAAAATCTTTTAATCAGGTGGAAACGTCTCATTTTTAGGCAAAACTAAGGGTCAGAGATTTTAAACACCCAAAGTCACAAAGCTAATGGGTAAGAGCCAGAGACCTGAGTCCTGTTCTCAGGTTCCCTCCCCTCATCACTTTCCTTTTACCACTAAAGCAGAAGGAAACACAAGGCAAGCAGGCAAGCGGCTAAAATTCCAGCTACTTTTCCTTTCTCTTACACACTTAAGTCTAGCTCAAATGTTCTCTGGAGATAAGGAAAAGTGAGAAAGTTCATTTCTCATGACTGTTGTAACAATTACCACAGACTAGGTGACTTAAAACAAGAGAAATGTATTCTTTTTGGCACTACAATACACTCCATGCCTCAGAATGCCTGATTTGACAACCCATTCCTACTGACCTCATATCATATTACTATTTTCCTCAACCTCGCCCCAGAGTCAGTTATTTCCCCAAAGGATCCAGATTCCTTCTATTGGAGGATGGTATTTGGAAGCCTAGATCTTAACCCTAGGTTTGTTTATTGCTACTGAACATCCCTGCTTTTAGATCGTCTCAGCAAATAGAATTAGGATGTATGTATGTATGCTGCTGCTGCTAAGTAGCTTCAGTCGTGTCTAACTCTGTGCGACCCCATAGACAGCAGCCCACCAGGCTCCCCCATCCCTGGGATTCTCCAGGCAAGAACACTGGAGTGGGTTGCCATTTCCTTCTCCAATGCATGAAAGTGAAAAGTGAAAGTGAAACCGCCCAGTTGTGTCCAACTCTGAGCGACCCCATGGACTGCAGCCTTCCAGGCTCCTCCATCCATGGGATTTTCCAGGCAAGAGTACTGGAGTGGGGTGCCATTGCCTTCTCCTGTATATATGTATAGCAACCAGTATATGTACACATTTCTATATCTATTTCTGTAATTGTTGTTATTCAGTCGCCAAATCATGTCTGACTCTTCAAGAAATATGTATTCCTATAATACATAATTACAGACATATGTATTTCTGTAATATATGTATTTTAAACTAAACTTAGGTTCACATTGATAATATAGCAAACTCTTAACCTAGCACTTATATTAACATTCAGGTCAACATAAAGAATTTTTTCTTTAGTATCCATTGATATGTTTTATTTCTATTTTTTAGAAAGAATTTATTTTTAAAGATGGCCTATAGCTATAACTATTTTATAGATCCACTTCTACATAAAAATAACTTATTTCTTAATAGCTAAGTATTTTTAAAATATACAGTTACACTTATTTTAACACCCCTTATTCACACTCACACAGGTCCCCATCTGGATAATAAACTCTAAAGTGACCCTAAAGTGAATCAATCTGAGCTCAGTAGACCCTTGGAATGCTGTGATTTAGAGTGAAGCCCCTGAAGCTGTTAGGTCCATACGAGTCACCTGAGGATCTTGTTGCACTGCAGACTCCGATTCAGTAGGACTTGGTGGGGGAGGGGCCTGAGAGTGCATTTCTGACGAGCTCCCAGGTGACACGAGTGTTGCAGGGGCAGCTGCTTTGAGTGACAAGGCTAAAGATGATGATGATGGTCGTTACATGAGCTTTCATTGCGTGAGTTGCCTGTGTCGTCAGTCCTGTCCAGTCTTGCTTTCTTCCTTACTCCAGGCTCCACTCCTACTGAACTCAGTAACCACTATGATTCCACTCGGGTCTGTAGCTCTTTTCTGCATTTTGACACCTATTCGTGTTTGGAGGTGTATGATCAGTCCACTCAAAATGGCTGTTCTCTCGCTCTCTGTCTATCCCCTACTTGACCCATGCCTGCTTCACCTAAACCCTACTGACAAGACTCAGCTGCTCTCTTAATCAGAGCCTAATCTGTAGATGCCTACTACCTGCCCCAGGCCCCACTCGGTGACTGTTCTAATCTTTAAATCAGAACTCTCCACCAAGATATCTTCTCAAAGGGATGGTGAAGGGCGGGCTCCTCTGCTGGTTTCCCTGGTAACCAGTGAGCCCACCTGAAGTCCATTCCCTTCGTAGCGGGTAACCTCCCTCTCTGTGGTAGTGAAGACCGTTGCTGTGTCTTGCTCACCCTTCCTCACACAGAGGGGGTGTCGCTCCCAGACCTTGCTTCTGATGGGTAAGCTCCCCTACCAATTAAACCGCTGATGTCTCCGTCGCTGACTCTGGGCTCTTTCTTCAGTCTTGAGGTTGGACAAATACAAAGCTTGCAGGCCTGCAGGGAGCAGCCCAACAGGAGGATTGTCCATCATACAAACCAGGCAAGTTTATATCTATTGGTAAATTAAATTGGCCTTATTTGATAGATGGGAATAGGCAGGTATCCCTTTCACCCCCTTTTCATTCTTTATACATAGTTTAGAAAAAAGAACTCATTATTTGCCAGACTGCATGTTTCACTTACACAAGACAGCTAGCTCACTGTGAATGTCCCCTTTTCAATTTAATATTAATTTTGATGAGTTTTTTAACCCAAGGAAAACACTTGTGGAGTCTATTACAAGATTGCTGGCCTCACACTGTGATCAGAGGCAGATGCTTCAGGGAATCGTGGAATTATTTGTGATTCATGACCATTCCTGGTAGGGGGTAGGGTGGGAGTGGAGAGAGAGTGAGAACGAGTGGGAGCAGAGTAAATATGTAAAGAGAATTGCAATCTCGAGGCCATCTGTGCTAGCTGCATACTGCAAATCTCAAGAAGAAACAGTATGAAAGCAAATGCAGTTAGTTGGTTTCAATATTGTGCCCTTCAAAATTACTCTTGTTTCACTCATTCATTCACTTATGCATTTATTCATTCACTCATTCATTGTTTCATTCCAGTTTTGAGTTCTTACTCTGACACAAGCTCTATGATGAGCACTGGGGAGACCCTGGGTTCAATTAGCTTTGGGTACAGAAGTGTAGAAGAGCATTGTTCCCTGTGGTAACTACGACTTCTGAAAGCTTCTTTACCTTTCCCTGAACTCATCTTAGTGATGTCAGCACCACTCCATGGAGGTGGTGGTGGTGGTTCAGTCGCTAAGTTATGTCCGACTCTTTGTGACCTCATGGACTACAACATGCCAGGCTCCTCTGTCCTCCCCTATCTCCCAGGTGGTTTAGTTGCTAAGTCGTGTCTGACTCTTGCGACCCCTGGCAGACTGTAGCCTGCCAGGCTCCTCAGTCCATGGGATTCTCAAGAATACTGTAATGGGTTGCCATTGCCTTCTCCAGGGGATCTTCCCAATGCAGGAATCGAACCCGCGTCTCCTGCACTGCAGGCAGATTCTTTACCGACTGAGCTATGAGGGAAGCCCAGCTATCTCCCAGAGTTTGCTCAAATTCATGTCCATTGAGTCAGTGATGCTGTCTAACCATCTCATCCTCTGTCATTCCCCTTCTCCTTTTGCCTTCTATCTACCTTCTCCCTGATGCATCCCAGCATCAGGGGGCCAAAGTATTGGAGCTTCGGCTGCAGCAACACTCTTTCAATGAATATTCAGGGTTGATTTCCTTTAGAATCAACTAATTTGGTTTCCCTATAGTCCAAGGGACTCTCAAGAGTCTTCACCACAATTCAAAAGCATCAACTGGTTGGCGCTCAGCCTTCTTTATGGTTCAGATGACTGGACTCCCGTACTCTGACCACAGACTAGGAGTAATCCTGCTCTTCTTCCACTGTCTTATTCTACTGCGCCCACCCCTGATTTGGAGACTCAGCCTCTCTGCACTGGTGCCGAATCAAATCCCAGAGTTTTAGGTGAAGTAGAAAAGAATAGCTCCACTGCTTTGCTGGGTGAAGGGGACACAGCAGGGTGCTGCCCTCAAAACAGTGTGTCCCAACCTGAAAGGTTTAGTGAGGAGTTTTATAGCAATGGTTCAAGGGCAGTCTTGCTGATAAGGATCAGGGTGTGTGAAGGACCAGCATTCCTTTTCTCTGGCCTCCTGTGGTTTTCCTGATGAGCTTTTGTGGTTCAGAAGGTTATCAAACTGTGAGCTTTCCTTTGGAAGGAAGAATGCTTCAAGTAGTTAACACCTCCATTTATAGGGGGTTTTAGCTCTGCCTGCAGGTGTGCTAAGTCACTAAAGTCTTGTTTGATTCTTTGGACTGTTGCCCACCAGACTCCTCTGACCATGGCTTTCTCCAGGCAAGAATACTGTATTGGATTGTCGCGCCTCCTCCAGGGGATCTTCCTGACGCAGGGATGGAACCAAAATTTCTTCTGTCTCTTGCATTAGCAGGCCGGTTCTTTACCACTAGTGCTACTTGAGAAGCAGGGCTCAAAGACATTGTTACGTGTATTCCTAGAGGCAGAACTTGGATCCTGTCCCAAGCCTGCTCTGTTACTTCTTAGCTGCTCCTCCATTGTCTCTACATCCCCTCTCTTGCCCGATTAGCAACTGTTTGAACCTGCCCTTTGGAATTCCAGGAAGGTCATGGAGGCTAATGCCTGTATTCCACACACAAGAAAGTGAGGACACTTGCGTCCATGCTCAGGAGCCCCACATGGTCCTGCTCAGTTTTCAGCCTCTCAATTTTAGAGGATCTTCTAGTTCTGTCAGGTCTTCCTTCTGGATATATCTCAAATGGATTTTCTTGCCTCCATTCACAGGACCACTAATTTATAGCACAATCATCTCTTACCAAAATTATAAAAGCCTCCAAACTGATCTTCCTTATTGCAATTTTCACCTTTTTCAGGTGGAATAACTTTTTGAGTATGATGTCAAAAAGGTAAAATGTCCAAAGGTAAAATCTGATTACTCACTTTCCTTTATTAAATCTTTCAATGGCTCCCCATTGCTCTCAGGATCAGGTCCAAATTCTCTTATATCATTAATAAGACCTTTATTGGTTGGGCTCCTGCTTCCATCTCCACCTTGTTGATCCAATACTTGATTCATTTCATAGATACTTGTTAATCACTTCTATGTGATAACCACTATGCCAGACACTTTAAATAAGATAAACAGTCCCACCTGCGCACATAAGATTTATGTTCTGCCAAAAGAGACACTAAAGCAAATGATTCAGTTATTCAATTCAGTCAGTTCAGTCACTCAGTCGTGTCCGACTCTTTGCAACCCCATGAATCGCAGCACGCCAGGCTTCCCTGTTCATCACCAACTCCTGGAGTCCACCCAAACCCATGTCCATTGAGTCGGTAATGCCATCCAACAATTTCATCCTCTGTCATCCCCTTCTCCTCCTGCCCCCAATCCTCCCAGCATCAGAGTCTTTTCTAATGAGTCAACTCTTCACATGAGGTGGCCAAAGTACTGGAGTTTCAGCTTTAGCATTATTCCTTCCAAAGAACACCCAGGACTGATCTCCTTTAGGATGGACTGGTTGGATCTCCTTGCAGTCCAAGGGACTCTCAAGAGTCTTCTCCAACACCACATTTCAAAAGCATCAATTCTTCGGTGCTCAGCTTTCTTCACAGTCCAACTCTCACATCCATACATCTGT
>NW_011495050.1:16441968-16461760 GCF_000754665.1 Bison bison bison | reverse complement strand
TCACAGTCCAACTCTCACATCCATACATGACCACAGGAAAAACCATAGCCTTGACTAGATGGACCTTTGTTGGCAAAGTAATGTCTCTGCTTTTGAATATGCTATCTAGGTTGGTCATAACTTTCCTTCCAAGGAGTAAGTGTCTTTTAATTTCATGGCTGCAATCACCATCTGCAGTGATTTTGGAGCCCCCCAAAATAAAGTCTGCCACTGTTTCCACTGTTTCCCCATCTATTTCCCATGAAGTGATGGGACCAGATGCCATGATCTTCGTTTTGTTGAGCTTTAAGCCAACTTGTTTACTCTCCTCTTTCACTTTCATCAAGAGGCTTTTTAGTTCCTCTTCACTTTCTGCCATAAGGGTGGTGTCATCTGCATATCTGAGGTTATTGATATTTCTCCTGGCAATCTTGATTCCAGCTTGTGCTTCTTCCAGCCCAGTGTTTCTCATGATGTACTCTGCATATAAGTTAAATAAGCAGGGTAACAATAGCAACACATTTGAGAACACTTCTCCACAACCATTTTTATAATGTGAATACCCTAGACATTCTAACTATAGTATTTAGGATTATCTTGGGACTGCTACTGCTGCTAAGTCACTTCAGTCGTGTTCAACCCTGTGCAACCCCATAGACAGTAGCCCACCAGGCTCCTCCATCCCTGGGATTCTCCAGGCAAGAATACTGGAGTGGGTTGCCATTTCCTTCTCCAGTACATGAAAGTGAAAATGAAGTCACTCAGTTGTGTCAGTCTCTTAGCGACCCCATGGACTGTAGCCTACCAGGCTTCTCCATCCATGGGATTCTCCAGGCAAGAATACTGGAGTGGGTTGCCATTTCCTTCTCCATATCTTTGGACTGATCTATTCTGAAGTAGACATTTTTCTAGACCTTAATTTTAAAAGAGGATCATTACTTAAAAAAAAAAGGAAATAAAAAGTATAGTCATTCTATTAGTTATGGTAATGCTAGGTACTATGATAGACAAATTATGGAATTTTTAAGACAATGACAATTTATTTCTAGCACCTGTAGGCAGAAGGGGCTTCCCTAATAGCTCTGCCTACAATGTCAGGAAGATCCTTATAGAAGGAAATGGCAACCCACTCCAGTATTCTTGCCAGGAGAATTCCATGGACAGAGGAGCCTAGCGGGCTATATAGTCCATGGGGTCCTGATAGCTTATGGTGAACGGTGTTGGATTTGTGACCTCTGAAGAAGAAGATTTAACTTCAGGACCAGGGACCAGGTTTGATCACTCAAGAGCTTTTGTATAGCAGAGTTTTATTAAAGTGAAAAGAGACAGAGAAAGCTTTCAAAATAGACATCAGAAGGGGGCTAGAGAATGCCCCCTTCCCTAGTCTTAGCAAGGGAATTATATACTTTTTAATTGGTTATTACAATAAATCAAAATAATGTCTCAATGTTGTAAGATCTTACTAGACCCACTCCCATAATATACATTTTAAGATAACAGGATTAGTCAGAAGATTTTCAGGAAGGAGAAACATGTCCTCTATAATCCTTAGTACAGAGTTTAAACTGAGTTGTTTGTTGTGTAATCATCAGTTCTGGGCTTAAAGAGGAAAAAAAAAAACCCAGCTTTATGTGACTAAGACTAAGGAATGTAGAGGGGAAAAAAAGCTGTTTGTCCTTTCTTCCTCCTTGAAAATTTCAGACCCCTATCTCCACTTCGAGAGCCCCAGACCTCTTTCTCCTCCTCAGGAGCCCCAGAGTTGTTATCAACCTGCCTAGGAATTGACTCTCTCAGTTCCAAAGACTCAGACACGACTGAGAGACTAACACTTTCACTTTTTTCAATTTTCATAGGCAGGAGGGAGCAAGCAATCATCTAGGTATTCAGGCTGTTGCAGACTTTTTTCATTAATAACCCAGGGTTTCTAAGTTTTGGGAAGTAGTATATATCCCTTCTAACCACATCATATTGGCTAAGATTCTTCACATAGTGAACTGAAAGGAGGCTAGGAAATTCAGAATAGTTCTGTGCCCAGAACTATGCTCACCAAAGTATGCAAATCCCTGGAAACAATTGTTAGGTAAGTAGAACAAGGAAAAGGAGTCCAAAATGGCGGTGGCTAAAAGACAAGGAAGGTCCGAGGACCAGAGTGAAGACTTCAGGCAGAACAAACAGAACAAACAGCACTCCTGGCTAAGCCCAATTTGCATAGGGCAGGCCCAGGTGGAGGAAAAAACATATAAAAGGAGGAGCCAAAGCGCTTTCTCTCGGACGCTGTCTCCCGCATGCGTGTGCTCTTTTCTTTCTCTCTCTCTCTGTCACTCTCCTGCTATCTTCTAAATAAAATAGAGCTGTAACACTGATTTGCCTAAGAGCTGTAGCACAGTTTGTCCAAGACCCGAGAGCTGTGACGCGCCGAGGGCTTTAATGTCCGTCACTCCAAATCTTTGTTGTGAGGAGACAAAGAACCGAGGAACATACACTCGTGTGACACAATGACCTGTCTGTAGTGAGTTTACTGTCATTATCTATTGTCATCTGTACTATCTGTCCATGTTGGACTGACATGACCATTTCTTAATTTATTAAAGAATTAATGAACGGAAACCTCAATTAGAGTCGGAAAACCAGAGTAGAGGACACTCAGTCCCTGCTATGGTAGGAGTCCAACAAGAGGAAAGACTGTTCTTCCCTGGCAAGATTTCAGCCAGTGAAAAGCCATGGACTCTGATTGCTGTAGCCCTCCCAACTTCTTTTCCCCTCTATTAAAGTCTGCTCCTTCCCTTGCTCTGCAGGGACTTGCACCTGTCTCTCTCTGATTGCAGACCCCGAATTTCCATTATCTGCAGATCCCAAATATACCCATCTTTGCTGGAGAAATATCTGGTGTTCTGTTTGTTTTAGGTCAGCCACCACACCCTGTAGATCATGTCATCACCATACACCTCACTCTCTAGTAAGGCTTATCTTCATCACAAATTTTAAAACAGATGATGATGTTAAAAATCTTTTAAAAATAATTCTGCTTCTGGGGTTAAGACTCAGAGCATCTGGTCCATTTGCTTTGTCTCAGCTGTGAGCTTTCTGTGGAAAACAGTCCCTGCCACCCACCCCCATGCCTACCTTTTCCCCTCCCTGCCTGTGTCCTTATCAATCTGCTATTTGCTAAATCTCAGTCTTCTTTTAGATCTTAATTTAACATTTCTTTTTATGTTGTACTCTTGTGATCTCCTCAAATCTGGGTTAAAGTGTTCCTTCCGTGAATTCTAGGAACACTTTGTCATCTCTAGCTATGCGTACTATGAAAATGTGTGAATTTGTGCCTAGGTAATTGTTTTATCTCTGGAATTTAGCACAATTCCTGACACATAGTACACCTTAGTGACTGAATTGTTTTTCAACAAAGCTGGGATGTAGAGCATAAAGTAGGAAAAACATAGAAAGAGTCACTATCTTGGATATGACCTAAGGCAGTGATTCTCAGTGTGGCCCCTGGACAAGCAGTATCATCATCACCTGGAAATTTATCAGAAATGCTCACTCTCAGTCCTTTCCCCAAACACCCTGAGTGAGAGATAAGAGAGTGTAGCCCCAAAATTTATGGTTTAACAAGCCCTCTAGGTGGCTCTGATCTTCTGATCCCATGCTAAAGTTTGAGAACCACTAACCTAGGTTACTGGGCTTCCTTGGTAGCTTAGCTGGTAAAGAAGCCTCCTGCAATGCAGGAGACCTGGGTTCAATCCCTGGGTTGGGAAGATCCCCTGGAGGAGGGCATGGCAACCCACTCCAGTATTCTTACCTGGAGAATCCGCATGAACAGAGGAGCCTGGCGGTCCACAGTTCATGGGGTCACAGTCAGACACAACTGAGCAACTAAGAATAGCATAGCACAGACCTGAGTTACCAAAGGAAGCCTAGATAAATCTAATTTCAAGAAAAAAGAAAATGGCAATATTGATAATCTAATAATACCACCTCTCATTCCTTGAGTATTTCTTATGCCTTTTATAAAATTGTGACCCCAGAATAGTCCTATGACTCACATAATCCAATTAGATGTGGCTTAAATGTAAAGCCTAGTACAGACAGATGAAAAGAATGTGATAAGAATTCAGAAGAGAATCAGCAGTAAATAGATTGATGTAATCCACTCAAGTGGTATAACCACCTGAGTAGGGATTACTGACTCAAGTAATTTGAAAATTAGGTAATATATAACTTGAATCCAATGGGCAAAAGTTGTGTAGTACCTCTTTTCAAGGCTTTGACATAGCATCTATGCAAACAGTCTGAACTTGTCAATCAGAATTGCATCCTGATTCATAGCTCAAATTATTAAGATTTTTAACAAGCTGAAGAGTTGGTTCTCAGCAATACTTGAAAAAGTGATCTCTGATAGTGTTTAGAATGACATAAATGGTTTAGAATTAATGTCAAATATGTGATTGTAGTTTAAATGTATGTTTAACTCATTGCTTTGAATTTATGATTTTAGGTTGAATTGTTACTATACTTGTAAAGAGTGTCAAAACATGTTAGGGAAATTAGTGTTTACCAAATTTTTAAGTTTATTTTGTTAGACCTTACAGAATTGCATAAATATTTAGGAGTTAACATGGAATTGAAAAACTTTTAAACATTATTAAATATGCTGTTTGTTAATGAAATTTAAAAGTTTCTAAATATTTAAATTGTGAGACCAGGATTTAAAAGTGCTGATTAAATTTGTTTGATTTATGATTATGAGACTCCTAAATTAAACTTGAACATTTAAGGAAAACTAAATTTTTAAATTTATAACTTTTAAACCCAGTACAACTTCATAACAATCTTTTCTGCATATAAAAACTGCCCTTGAGGATCTTCAAAAAGTAAAAAACTCACATTGAACACCAAGGGCTTTACCTGAACTGACTCATTTAACCCTCCCAGAAACCTGTGAGGTAGACAATGTTTTTATCCTTTTTTTATTATGAACAATAGATTAAATAACATGCCCAAACACACAGCTAGTAGGTGGCAGAACCAGGATTCACACCCTGGAGGTCAGGTTCCACAGCTCACCTTCCGACAACTCCGTTCCATTCCCTCCCACTTGCAGGCCTGTTTGGAGCCAGAGGGACAGACAATGAGACTGAGGGGAGAATCTTGGGGTTTATTTGGAGGAAATCCTAGTGGGAGTGCTCTGAAAGTGAAAGTGTTAGTCGCTCAGTCTTGTCTGACTCTCTCTGCCACCGCATGAGCTGTAGCTGCGAGTCTCCTCTGTCCATGAAATTCTCCAGGCAAGAATACTGGAGTCGGTAGACATTCCCTTCTCCAGGGGATCTTTACTGGCTATAGGGCTGAATTTTGCTTCTTTTCTCACCTCCTACTGGCACCTGCTCACACTCACGTCCCCTTTCCTTCCAATTCTCCAAGGAAGGAACTTACAGACCTCTGGTGGTGAAAGATTCCCAACAGGGGATTTATGCTGGGGAGATGGAGGGTTGGAATCCTTGCTACACTGCTTTTTGGCCCTGACCTTCTCGCTCCATCTGGGCCCCTGCCTTCTGGCCATAACCCATCAGTCTGTCCTCTTGCCACTGGCCTGTTATTTGGGGCCTTTCTTTTTCTTTCTTTTTTTTTTTTTTTAGGTGATACATTTTCTCAACAAATATTTAAGCACATAATTTTTATATATTTATTTTTAATTGATTAATTGCTTTACAATACTGGTTTGATTTCTGTCATACATCAACATGAGTTAACCATAAATTATTGGTTAATTAACCATAGGTTCACAGGGAACATATGTTCCCTCACTCTTAAATCTCCCCTCCACCTCTGACCACCCCTCCTCGAGGTTATTACAGAGCCTCTCCTTCCAGCCCTCTCCTTCCTCTCTCCTTGTCCACTAATCTGTTCTCTCTGTCTGCATCTCCATTGCTACCCTGTGAATAGGTTCATCAGTCCCATCTTTCTAGATTCCATATATATGTGTAAATAGATGATATTTGTTTTTCTGATTTACTTACACTCTGAAAAATGGTCTCTAGGTACATCCACCTCATTAGAAGTGATCCAAATGTGTTCCTTTTATGGCTAAGTAGTATTCCATTGTATACATGTACCACAACTTCTTTTTCCATTCATCTGTCCATGGATATCTAAGTTGCTTCCATGTACTAGCTACTGTAAATAGTTAAGCACATAATTTTATTTCAGGACATGAACTAGGGACATAGATTCCAAAGGGTAAGATATAAAATAAATAGTTAATAATTTGCAACTATAATGTAAGAGGTCTTTCTCCTGAAAGAAAGTGTGAATAGCTCTTTGATAACAAAGAAGCTGGAAAAGAGTATTTCCAGAGAGAAAATATATATTAATAGGCCTGGAACTGGGGGGAGTTCAGCCCATTAAAGGGAACTGAAGGAAGTCAGAAAGGCTGTTGTTTTTCAGAGCAAGAAAGGAAACCACTCCCAAATGAGGCTGTGAACTTTAGTGTCACTGTGCAAAGATTCCAGATTATCACACAATTGGTTTGATACTCAAGCACTGTTCATGGGATCAGGAGAGTTAAGCAAGTTGACCAAAGAACATTAACATTATCCATCAGGAGCTCTAATCCATCAGACAGGAGAAAGTGTTCTAAGACACTTGGACATATAAGTAAAAACCTACTAGTGGAAATGTGAGTTGACTATGGGCAGAAAGCAAAGAAGAACTAAAGAGCCTCTTGATGAAAGTGAAAGAGCAGAGTGAAAAATTTGGCTTAAAACTCAACATTCAGAAAACCTCCCATGGCATCTGGTCCCATCACTTCATGGCAAATAGATGGGGAAACAGTGGAAACAGTGGCAGAGTTTATTTTTGGAGGCTCCAAAATCACTGCAGATGGTGACTGCAGCTATGAATTTAAAAGACGCTTACTCCTTGGAAGAAAAGTTATGACCAACTTAGACAGCATATTTAAAAGCAGAGACATTACTTTACCAACAAAGGTCCATCTAGGCAGGCTATGTTTTTTCCAGTAGTCATGTATGGATGTGAGAGTTGGACTGTAAAGAAAGCTGAGCGCTGAAGAATTAATGCTTTTGGAGAAGACTGTTAAGAGTCCCTTGGACAGCAAAGAGATCCAACCAGTCCATCCTAAAGGAAATCAGTCCTGAATATTCGTTGCAGGGACTGATGCTGAAGCTGAAACTCCAATACTTTGGCCAGCTGATGCGAAGAACTGACTCTTTGGCAAAGACCCTGATGCTGGGAAAGTGTGAAGGCAGGAGGAAAAGGGAACAACAGAGGATGAGATGTTTGGATGGCATCACCGACACAACAGACATGAGTTTGAGTAAACTCCCGGAGTTGGCGATGGATAGGGAGACCTGGCATGCTGCAGTCCATGGGGTCACAAAGTGGGACACGACTGAGCGACTGAACTGAACTGAAGAGTTTGGCTTTTTTCAGTTCATCAGGTGTTTATTGATCTTATTGACTGACTTTATTTGTATGTCATTCACAGTGTTAAATACTGGGACACGAGAATGAATAAGGAATCCTGGCCTTTGAAGACCTCTAGACTCACATTTACACACATATATGTATATATATTCTGTACATGACGACTATATGTATATTTAATACACAGCATATATGGCAAATATTTATGGCATATATTAGATATGCATATATGTATGTGGACGTTCTTAGTGGCTCCAAGGTAAAGAATCCACTTGCCAATGCAGGAGACAAGTTTGATCCCTGGGTCAGGTGATCCTCTGAAGAAGGAAACAGCAATCCACTCCAGTATTCTTGCCTGGAGAACCACATGGACAGAGGAGCCTGGTGGGCTACAGTCCATGAGGTCACAAAGAGTTGGACATGACTTAGTGAGTGAACAACAACAACAATACTTGTGCGTGTGTGTATACAAAGAAAAATATAAAAGTACCCTGGCTGTTAAGAACTGCTGGTTTAGTCTTGTGTGTACATGTATTTAGTAATACATGACTTAGAGTACGTATATATATTGTTGTTGCTGAGTTGCTAAGTCATGTCCAACTCTTTGTGACCCCATGGATTGTAGCCCACCAGGCTCCTCTGTTCATGGGGATTTCCAGGCAAGAATGCTGGAGTGGGTTGTCATTTCCTTCTCCAGGGGATCTTCCTGGACCAGGAATCGAACCTGTGTCTCCTGCATTGCAGGTGGGTTCTTTGCCACTGTGCCACCTGGGAAGCCTGATTTTTATGTATAGTTTATATGTTATGCACTTTAGTAGCTTAGGTGATGGGCCACTAATTAATGGGAAAGCATGAATGAAAAGCCAGCAATTTACTTCCTAGGAAAAAGAAAGTGTCCCCCTATGGTCCAAAAAACAAAAAAGAAAAGAAATATTCTCTGTACAATCAGTGAGACATCTTCCGGGTCCTCAGGAGGGCTGACCCAGGAACATGGTTTGGTTATAGGATAAAGCTTTCGTCCTTAAGTAAATGAGAGATGTCTGGAGGATGAACCTGAGAACACTCTAGTTCTAAAAAGCGAAGCATCAAATCTGCTTAGCCAGCATCTTTAACAGGACACCCACCAGGTGTAGCCGGGTAAGACTAGTGCTAGAACTGAGAAAGCTGATGACCCCTTCATCACAAGAAAGGCCCTTTTTTTCCATCCACAATTTACATGATGATCTTGAAAGAAATGAAAGACATGTTTGGAAACATTACTTTACAGAAACATTTCAGTTCTTCACTGAGAACTATTGCCTGGGAGTAATGACAGCATTGCCACCACTTGAAAAGCTAACTTGGAAATGGAAGGGCTCAGTTTATCTCAGACCCCATGACTCATGAGGGAATCACTGACATCTCCTTCTCTTCATGTTTTCCAAAGAGACTTACTGATCAAAGTTGTTTCCTTCCCAGAGGTGTGTTCCTTCCAGCATGGGAATGAGGCATATCTCTGGGACACCCAGAGGACATTTATAGTCACTTCCCAAGTGGCTCTTGTTCTCTGGATTAAAAACGGAAATTATCTCTTGGCTGTCAATGTAACATCATCTGGCAGCATGAAATTCTGTCAAACAGCAATTGAAGATGAATAAAATAAAGATACACACTCAGGATTATTCCTATTGTGAAGCAGCAGTGCTCTGCCCTGACGATTCTACACCCTAATAGTAGATTTAGGGAAATAGAGACATACAGGTTTTCTAAATGCCCCTGTACACTTTGCCACGGGAAATAGCTGTGATTGAATAGACTGACAAATGCTCTGAGCAGATGCAATGAGCCAGCTCCACAGCGCTCCAGGGCAGGATTACAGATGATTTGTGTGCATGGAGGGGGGTAATCAGTTATCATAATTCCATTTGTAATTTATGTTTGCATGAAAATGCAGTTTTTAAACCATTGCTAGGATTTCAGGAACTGGTGCAACCTGTTTTCATTTTGTCAAACACCTAGGAATTTCAGAGTGTCTGTTCAGTAATCATGTATATCTACATTATTGGATGGCTGGTTTCAAAAAATAAATAACTACCCTTTATAGGAATAGTATTTATAGAATGTGTCTAGTGCGTGCAAAGTTTCATTCCCTGTTGGTCTTTATTCTACATAGACAGAAGCCCAAATTGAAGATGAAGGAAAGAAAGGCAAATGAAGAAGATGGTCAGAAAATGCCCTTCTCTCTAGATAAGTCAGCAACACCTGAAAGACAGGTTTTTAAAGAGAATCGGGGAGGGATATTGTACTGGGGTTCAGTCAGATGAGTTGCCTTTGAAAATTTCTTTTGTTTGAAGAAACAAGCAGGTGGTTCAGAATATGAGAGGGAGAGAAGATGTGGAGACAGCCATAGAAAATCACATATGAAGGGAACGGATGGACTAAAATGAGAGGTTTGGGGTAAAACAAAACATTCAAGAATTGAGAATGTTCCATGTAATTATAAGGGCAGCAACCCTTGAGCTTCTACGAGTAACATTATTATTTTTTTTTTTTAAATTGAAGTATGGTTGACTTACTGTTGTTAGTTTCAGGTTTACAACAAAGTGATTTTCATGTGTACCTATATATCTATTCTATTTCTGACTCTTTCCCATTATAGGTTATCACAAGGTATTAAGTATAGTCCCCTATGCTTTACGTAGGTCCTTGTTTGTGCTGTGCTTAGTCACTCAGTTGTGTCTGACTCTTCATGACCCCAGGCTCCTCTGTCCGTGGGATTATCCAGGCAAGAAAACTGGAGTGGGTTGCCATGCCCTCCTCCAGGGGCTCTTCCCAACACAGGGATTGAACCCAGGTCTCCCGAGTTGCAGGTGGATTCTTTTCCATTTGAGCCACCAGGGAAGCCTTGTTGTTTACCCGTATTATATATAATAGTGTGTGTCTGTTAACTCCAAACTCCTATTTTATTTCTGCCCACCTGCTTAGCAACAGTAAATTTTCTTTGAGCTTATGCTCCTGTGCATTTTTCTGGAAAAGGGCCATTGTTTCACCAGATTTGAAAAGAGATCAGCTTCCCTGGTGGCTCAGTTGGTTAAGAATCTGCCTGGATCTTGTCTGGAAAAGTCATGTTAAGTTTTCAAGGTTGACTTTTGGTTTTGTTTTTTAAAAAAAAACAAACAATAAAGAGAGAATGAAAGTGCTATAAAAAAAAAAAAGAATCTGCCTGCAATGCTGGAGACCCAGGTTCGATCACTGGGTTGGGAAGATCCCCTGGAGAAGGGAATGGCAACCCATCCACTCCGGTATTCTTGCCTGGAGAATTCCATGGACAGAGGAGCCTGGTGGGCTACAGTCCATGGGGTCACAAGAGTCAGACACAACTTAGCAACTAAACTACCTATGCATAGTAAATAAAGTAAGTAAATGTTGCTCAGTTGTGTCCAACTCTTTGCGACCCCATGGACTGTAGCCTACCAGGTTCCTCTGTCCATGGGATTTTCCAGGCAAGAATACTGGAGTGGGTTGCCATTTCCTTCTCCAGGAGATCTTCCCAACCCAGGGATTGAACCCAGGTCTCTTGCATTGTAGGCAGATGCTTAAACTCCCAAATCACTGATAGATTTAAGAATGTTAAATCCCTCTCTATGGAATGTATCCTAGTCCCAGAATTTAAGCTCAGTGTTTCTCAAGTGCTTCTGACCATGACCAATGGTAAGAAAGCTATTTTACCTGGGGACCCTGTACATAGCCTTTTTCTTTCTCTCAACTGAGAAAGTTTCCCTTGCGGTTGTGCTGTGCTGTACAGTTACACGTGCTCTATTTTCTACTCTACTCTAGGCAATTCTCTTTCATTTATAAAATGCTAGTCATGACCTTCTAAATTGACTTCATGACCTGTTTATGGATCGCATCCTATAGTTTGAAAAACAGTGTTTTGACTGACTGAAAGGTGACAAGCGCAGAAGAGAAAAAGAGGCAATGCACAGTTTCAATAGATGAAGTGAATTCCACTTCCCTGCTTTGACAAAGGTACCAGGGAAAGAAGGGAAGAGCTGACGTTCAGAAAACTGATGTAAGGGGACTTGGAGGGAGGGGGATCAGGATGTCCTGGTGAGATGGGGGCGGAGTTTACCATTCTGTTCAGACTAAATGAAATGGTCCATTAATCCAGGAAGAAAAAAGCGTTTAGTTCATTAAGCAAAAGACAAGTGTAATAGCTGTGTAGTACTTTGGTTTGCTCTGCCATTAGAGCCAAAGTTACTGAGAGAAACACTAGAAAGAGAAGATGGGAGAAGAGAGGGATTTGAAGAAAATGTTTATAACCTTACTTCAGGCCTCTAACAATAAACAATATTTCTATTACTAACCAAATGTAACTATTAAGATACCGTTTTAAAGAAAAGATTTAGGTTAGGGAGATGATTGTCATATTGGGTGGACAAATCACTCATGTGTTTTTTTCCTCCAAAACTAATAGAAGCTACTATAGGTCAAGACTAGCTCGAAGGGAGGCACAGTCATTCAAGCTGAAAATCCGGCTGAAGGTGGCAACAAGTGCCTTGGAACAATTCAATTAGCTAATCACAGATGGCTGCCAGACATGCAGTCTAAACTTGCATTTCACTAACAAATGTCACAGCTAAGAAAATCTGAACTTTGACAAATTGGGGGTGATTCCATGTGAAGGATAACTTCTGTTCTCATCACGATTTCATAGGAAACAGAAAAGGAGGTGGTTGTCACATGAGGGATGCTTCATTAGAGTTGCCCAATGTTGAGTGCTCAGCACATCGGGAAAATGAGATTCCTGTTGCTGATCTCTCTGGGGACTCCTTTGTAGGCAAGGCCCTGCACTTCAGGATCTCCATACTCAGCAAGACCTGGGGCACCAAGATTCAGAGAAGTGAATATTTAGCAATTTATAATTCAACAAATCCACTAAACCGAAGTTTATCATCAAGTGAATACATTCCACGGATATACACTATAGGTCCAGTTCCCTAGCTCTTTTCTCTTATAAGAGTCTTTTTCTAGAAAGACAGTCTCTTCTTCCTGTGGGGAATTGGCATTGTGATTTGATTCGTCTGCTATTGTGTCTGTGATTATAACTGTTTTTAAATAACAGAATCATTTGGTGAACTGATAAAAAATTTTTTCATAAAAGTGGATATATAGGCGATCACACAATCTTTCTCAGACAATTTGAAGTTTCAGAAATCTTACAATCCATCCACAGGCAGCTAGGCTGTGAACTTAGGTTGTAAGCTACCTGGATGTATTTAGTATGAAAACCTAGTTTTTCTATGGTTTGACTATGTTAAGAACTGAAACTATATTTGACACTCTCATTTGGGGTAGGATGGGAGAAAAGAGGAATCATATTTATAAATGTTCCTTGTAGTTGTCATTGGGGCTTCCCAGGCAGTACTTGTGGTAAATAACCTACCTACCAATGCAGGAGACATAAGAGATGTGGGTTTGATCCCTGGGAAGATCCCCTGGAGGAAGAAATGGCAACCCACTCCAGTATTCTTGCCTGGAGAATCCCCATGAACAGAGGAGCCTGGCAGGTTACAGTCCATAGGGTCGAAAACAGTCAGACACAGCTGAGAGACTTAGCATGCACGCACGCACGTAGATGTCATTACATCCCCATGGCGCATATCCTTTACCTAACACAGTTAAAACCATACTTGTCAGATTTAGTCTAACTTCTAAAAGTAAAAAACAACTATGTATATATCTGAGTTTTCTTAAAGGTTCAAGTTAATTTTTTTACAACAGAAAATGTTTCTTTAAGTAACACAAATCTTTTGTTCATCCCACAGTAATATTTGTAGGAGAATTAATGAATAGATGGGCTAATAAGTGATTTAGAGGTCTCTGTAATGAGGGGTAAATGAAATTGCTTAATTATCTAGTGAATCATGCCTCAAAAAACCCATTAGGTTTGGTTGATGTTTCCAAATCTTTTTCCCCTACAGGAAGCAGAAGACATTCAAACTACCTAGAAAACTTTAGACTTTGTATTTCCAAGTAAAAAATAGTCATCACCTATGAACACACATAACTACACTCCTTTTTAAACTTCTAATAAGAGCAGAAAAACCTGTTAAGTTCCATCAGCAGAGCCCATATCATAAAAGAGGTGTTTGGTTTGACTAATATAAGATAAAAGGTGACAGCTCCATTTATCTTCAAAGCCAGGGTCATTGAATTTTCTTCCCCACCCCAGCACTGGAGTGGTTCTGATACTGCGGATACACAATAGCATTATGAAGTGTGATACCCATTACTCCATTACAAACATCCACAATCCAAACGGTGCAGGGACCTTAGAAGCTAAACTAGCAGATTCAGTTAGACCCAATAAATACTAAAACTCCATTTAGACTTTTGGATACAGCTTTGCAGTTACTCCTTCTACAGAGAAGTAGGAGAAGAGAGAAACCAGTGTGTTACCTCCCTTGTTCACTGGCTGGACCTGTTAACATTAAGGAAAAATTAAGTCCTCATATTTATGTCTATCTATCTAGTACATATTTCAATATATGAGGGCATACATACTTATAATATCAGTTCAGTTCAGTTGATTAGTTGTGTTGAACTCTTTGCAACCCCATGGAATACAGCACACCAGGCTTCCCTGTCCAACACCTACTCCCAGAGCTTGCTCAAACTCATGTCCATTGAGTTAGTGATGCCATCCAACCATCTCACCCTCTGTCATCCCCTTCTCCTCTTGCCTTCAATATTTCCCAGCATCAGGATCTTCTCTAATGAGTCAGTTCTTCTCATCAGGTGGCCAAAGTGTTGGAACTTCAGCTTCATCATCAGTCCTTCCAAAGAATATTCAGGATTCATTTCCTATAGGATTGCCTGGTTTGATCTCTTTGCAGTCCAAGGGTTCAAAAGCACTGACTCTTTGGCGCTTAGCTTTCTTTATGGTCCAACTCTCACATCCATACATGACTACTGGAAAAACCATACCTTTGAGCATATGGACCTTTGTTGGCAAAATAATGTCTCTGCTTTTTAATATGCTGCCTAGGTTGGTCATAGCTCTTCTTCCCAGGAGCACAGTCTTTTAATCTCATGGCTACAGTCACCATCCACAGTGATTGTGGAGCTCCAAAAAATAAAGTCCCTCACTGTTTCCCCATCTATTTGCCAGAAAGTTATTACCCACCTAGATAGCATAGTAAAAAGCAGAGACATTACTTTGCCAACAAAGGTCCATCTAGTCAAGGCTATGGTTTTTCCAGTAGTCATGTATGGATGTGAGAGTTGGACTGTGAAGAAAGCTGAGCACCAAAGAATTGATGCTTGGGAACTGTGGTGCTGGAGAAGACTCTTGAGAGTCCCTTGGACTGCAAGGAGATCCAACCAGTCCATTCCAAAGGAGATCAGTCCTGGATGTCTTTGGAAGGAATGATGCTAAAGCTGAAACTCCAATACTTTGGCCACCTCATGCGAAGAGTTGACTCATTGGAAAAGACTTTGACGCTGGGAGGGGTTGGGGACAGGAGGAGAAGGGGACAATGGCTGGATGGGATCACTGACTCAATGGACGTGAGTTTGAGTGAACTCCGGGAGTTGGTGATGGACAGGGAGGCCTGGCGTGCTGCAATTCATGGGGTGGCAAAGAGTCAGACACGACTGAGTGACTGAACTGAACTGAACTGAACTGATGGGACCAGATGCCATGATCTTATTTAAGCCAGCTTTTTCACTCTCCTCTTTCACTTTCATCAAGAGCTTTTTAGTTCCTTTTCACTTTCTGCCATAAGGGTGGTGTCATCTGCATATCTGAGGTTATTGATATTTCTCCCAGCAATCTTGATTCCAGCTTGTGTTTCATCCAGCCCAGCATTTTGCATGATGTACTCTGCATATAAGTTAAATAAACAGGGTGACATATACAGCCCTGATGTACTCCCTTCCCAGTTCTCGCTGTATGCTTCTTGACCTGCATACAGATTTCTCAGGAGGCAGGTAAGGTAGTCTGGTATTCCCATCTCTCTAAGAATTTTCCACAGTTTGTTGTGATCCACACAGTCAAAGGCTTTAGCATAGTCAATGAAGCAGAAGTAGGCATTTTTTTCTGGAATTCTCTTACAAGATGTGTATTTATAATATGTGTATACTTAATTTTAGGGCTTCCCTGCTAGCTCAACTGGTAAAGAATCTGCCAGCAACACAGGAGACCCCAATTTGATTCCTTGGTTGGGTAGATGCCCTGGAAAAGGGATAGGCTACCCACTCCAGTATTCTTGAGCTTCCCTGGTGGTTCAGATGGTAAAAAACCCACCTGCAATATTGGAGACCTTTGTTTGATCCCTGGGTTGGGAAGATCCCCTGGAGGAGGGCATGGCAATCCACTCCAATATTCTTGCCTTGAGAATCCCCATGGACAGAGGAGCCTGGAAAGCTACAGTCCATGGGGTCACAAAGAGTCAGACATGACTGAATGACTGAGCACAGCATATATAATTATAAATGTTAAATAACTTGTTATTGTTTTCATAATACACATCATATAACATCTGAAGAGGTTGACCACCCCCCAAACTCGTTTACATTGTATAAATATTTGATCTTTAGAGTGTGTTATATCTATCATACTAGAAATTGAGAAAGGATAAAATGTTTCTTTTTATTGTCCCCTACAATTAAAAGTGACTTCAAAGGACGAGTGAGAGACAAGTAACTTCATAAATAACTACTTGTTATTCAGTTACGACTATTTGTGCTAACATGCAAGTCAATATCATGAAACAAGAATGCCTTGCAACAATAAAACCCGGTTCTTCTCAAAGTGAGACACAGCACTGAGTTTGAAGCACATTCATCACACTGACTCAAGTTCAGTTGAGGGAAAGCAAACATCTCAGTGTTTTTTAACCTGGCAAAAAGACACAAAAACGTTTTCTTCTTTTCATCATTTTAAGAAGGTAGGAAAGCAAAAATATTGTCTGAGTTACCTCTTTAAGCACAATTTAGTCTCCTTGAGAAGACAAAATGCTGAGCTTGGAGGTGACCGGGTAACACAGAATTGAAGCCCATTTTGAAGACACTCCCGGTTGTCAGCCTCAGGAGAAATGTGATGTAGCCTTTGATAAGAATAATGGATTTGGCTCATTACTGGCTGAAGACATGTGTTGTGAGATGGAGTATCCTCAAAGCAACAGGGAAATTTCAGCTTCCTTCAAAATGGCAAGGGTTGAGGCACTGATGAGGCTAACAGTACACACAGGTACTAAGAAACAATCTAATGCAGAAGGCTTCTTCTACGGGATTACCTAATTTCAAAATTAGTTGTAAAAATTCATGTCAGGCTTCTAAGAGATGCAACTGATATCAACAAACACCTTTTTTTCTTTATTAAAATTTTTTTTCAAATTGAAGTGTAGTTTACAATGTTATATTTCTGGTGTACAACCAAGTGATTCAGTCATACATATACACATATTCTTTCTCATATTCTTTTCCATTATAGTTTGTTACAAAATATTGAATATAGCTCCCCATGCTATACAGTAGGACTTTGTTGTTTGTCTGTTTTACATATAGTACTTTGAGCTTCCCAGGTGGTGCTAGGAAAGAACCTGCCTGCGGATGCAGGAGACGTAAGAGACCTGAGTTCAATCCCTGGGTCAGGAAGATGTCCTGGAGGAGCCCACGGCAACCCATTCCAATATTCTTGCTTAGAGAATTTCCATGAACAGGGGAGCCTTGTGGGCAACAGTCCATAGCGTTGCAAAGAGTCGAACACGACTGAAATGACTTAGCATACGTGCGCAGTTTGTATCCGCTAATTCCAAACTCCTAATTCATGCCTCCCCCCCTTCTCCATTTGGTAACCATAAATTTGTTTTCTACGTCTGCTTCTGTTTTGTAAATAAGTTCATTTGTACCATTTATTTAATTCCACATATATGTGATACCGTATAATATTTGTCTTTCTCTCTCTGACTTCACTTATATAGGACAGTCTCTGGGTCCGTCCATGTTGCTGCAAATGGCATTGCGTCATTATTTTATGGCCGAGTAGTATTCCATTGTATATTGTACTACATTTTCTTTATCCCTCAATATGTGGCTGGACGTTTAGGTTACTTTCATGTCTTGTCTGTTGTAAATAGCACTTCTGTGAACATTAGGGTACATGTGTATTGTCAAATTACAGTTTTCTCCAGATATACACCCAGTAGTGGGATTTCTGGGTCATATGGTACATTTATTTTATTTTTTTAAGGAACCTCCATACTGTTCTCCAGAGTGGCTGCACCAATTTATATTCCCACCAACACTGTAGGACAGTTCCATTTTCCCCACATCCTCTCCAGCATTTATTATCTGTAGACTCTTTGGTGATGCCCATTTTGACCAGCGTGAGGTGATACCGTGTAGTTTTGATTTGCATTTCTCTAAAAATTAGTGATGTTGAGCATCTTTTCACATGACAAGATGTCCATTTTTGTCTTGAAAGATGAAGAGATGACCACATGAAAAGATGTCCAGCCTATTGTCCATCTGTATGTCCTCTTTGGAGAAATATCTACTTAGGTCTTCTGCCCATGTTTTGATTGGTTTGTTTGTTTCTTTCATTTTGGGTTGTATAAGTTGTTTGTATATTTTGGAAATTAAGTTCTTGTCAGTCGTATTGTTGCCAAATATTTTATCCCTTTCCTTAGGCTGTCTTTTTGTTTTATTTATGGTTTCCTTTGGGCACAGCTATCTTTAGAAATGTAGCAAATCAACTTGTAGCCTTAAAAAATATTTTTATTTTAATACCACATCATATATTTTTGTTTCTAAGTATTGTGTTGATTTTATAGTTATTTGAATCCAGACTTATTTATGGTCAAGGGTATAAATGTGAATATAAGTACATGTAGAGTGAGGACTCCAATATTATGTTTACACAGGGTTGATTCACCTATTTATTAAGTATATCTTAGATAATTACATGTGCTTGGTGACTTTTGTTCAAAATAAGGGCATCTAGCAAAAGCTGAATATCTTACCCTATTCTAAAATTCTATTCAAAGCTATTTGATTGTTGCAAATCAACGCTAATAATAAAAACTTCAGTAAAATAGAAGCTACATTTTATGGTGCATTCCATGGTACTCTTCTTTTGGAGAGGAACAGAAAAACCAAGACTTTTCAATAGATATATAATAAATGACTTGTTCCTATATAAGACATATAGCTCTGATAAATAAAACATAGAAAGGAAAAGGATCAAGTTATATCTTGCTGAGTAAAAATTCATCTTAAAAGATTTTCCATACACTCATTAAGAGGATTAACAATACTAACTTCTGTAGCCCAGGGAATCAAAGTAGATTTAGACTTTGGGTCTGGCAGGTGGTCTGTAGAAAAAGTCTTGAATATGTTGGATGGGAGTTGCAGTGATGTAGGGATTTCTCTGGTGGCTCAGACGGTAAAGCGTGATGTAGAGAAATAGAACTTCCAAGTCCCCATTCTTTGTGAGATAGTAAGTCATCAGGTCTAAAGCAAGCAAAATGAAGATTCCCTGTTCACAAGATAGGGAAAATTTGGCTTTGAAAATTTCTTTCTAATAATGAAATGTATGGGACTTAGACCTTTTCTAGATTTCGGTATAAGTCTTGATTCTTTCCTAGATATTGGTAAGATTGTCAGTAATACTTATTCTCCATCTTCATACATTGTTTCTGAACCTGTGAATGTTTTCTATTCCCAACTCTAAAATTTCTTCTCCTCTGTTTCAATTCCAGACACACATCTCTATGCCCCACTTATCTATAATTTTGTAACATTGAGGACATTTGCAATACCTTTGTAAATGAATTTTATACTCTGTATAAAAGCACATTGTCAAGTATATGATTAAAAATTCATTAATCTTTTAAAAAATTTTATTGAAGTATAGTTGATTTACAATGTTATGTTAATTATTGCTATAAAGCAAAGTGATTCTATTATACATATATATACACATATATATTCTTTTCTAAATATTATTTTCTATTATGATTTGTCATAGAATATTGAATATAGTTTTGTGTGCTATACAAGACCTTGTTGTCTATCCATTCTATATGTAAAAACTTACATCTGCTCACCCCAACCTCCCTCTCCATTCCTTCCCCAACCTCCTCCCCCCATTAAATTTTAACTATTACTACTATGGCTTCCCTGATGGCTCAGATGGTAAAGAATCTGCCTGCAATGTGGGAGACCTGGGTTTGATCCCTGAGTTGGGAAGATCCCTTGGAGTAGGGCATGGCAACCCACTCCAGTATTCTTGCCTGGAGAATCCCCATGGACAGAGGATCCTGGGAGGCTACAGTCCATGGGGTCACAAAGAATCAGACATGACTGAATGACTAAACACACACAA
>NW_011495050.1:16413450-16441868 GCF_000754665.1 Bison bison bison | reverse complement strand
CACACAGAGCACACACACACACACACACTACTGCTACTGCAACTATCTCTGTTACGATTAAGCTGATATATAATATGCCTAGAACTTATGGTATATATTGAATAGACTAAAAATAATTTTGATCTTAGTTCTCTCTTTTAGCAGAGTGCTTTAGGTTTGACTCCTAGAACACTTATAGTTCTGTGGCCAGAGAGATTTAGTATTCAGCAATTCTCCATGCGTTCTTTAACATTTCATTGAAATGTTCTCCACTGAAATAAACTTTTTAGCTATGGTGCTATATAAGTGAAGTTGCTTAGTTGTGTCCAAACTCTTTGCGACCCCGTGGACTGTAGCCCACCAGGCTTCTCCATCCATGGAATTTTCTAGGCAAGAGTACTGGAGTGGGTTGCCATTTCCTTCTCCAATGGTACTATATAGCCTATGGCTATTTCCAATCTAGACAGTGGGAAAGGGTGTGGAGAGCAGCATCTAAGCTCCAACTAAGAGCAATATTGTTCTTTATTTGCTAAGTCGTGTCTGACTCTTTTGTGACCCCATGGACTATAGTCTGCCAGGCTTCTCTGTCCGTGGGATTTCCATGGACAGTATTCAGGCAAGAATACGGAAATGTGTTGCCATTTCCTTCTCCAGAGGATCTGCCCAACCCAGGGATTGAACCTGCATCTCCTACATTTGCAGGTGGGTTCTTTACCACTGAGCCACCAGGGAAACCCAAGAGCAGCACAGAGAATCCTGAAGAGCTTGGAAGAGCCGGGCTGTATTACACAGCTCAAATACAGGCCATGATGTGCTAGAGGCAGTAGGGTAATCTCTTACTCTTACCTTCAGAATGGCTAATATTCACCGTTTCATAAATGTTAGCAGTTCACATTTTCTCATTAAGTCATCATGATGGCCATAAGGAGTAGGTATTTCATTTTCCTCATTTTATAGAGATGTAGGCTGAGTTCTTAGAAGATTAAATGACCTACCCTAAGTTTGGTTGAGCTCTGGAATCCAGCTGAGAAGTGAGACAATGGGATTTGGGACAATTTTTTTTTTTCCCTCTTGTGGGCTCAGTTTCTATATCTTAAGGAATTGTTTCATGGTTTGAATAAGATGGTTTAATCTTAAACAATGAAAGTGAAAGTGAAGTCTCTCACTCATGTCCGACTCTTTGCGACCCCATGGGCTGCAGCTTGCCAGGCTCCCTCGTCCATGGGGTTTTCCAGGCAAGAGTACTGGAGTGGGGTGCCATTTCCTTCTCCAATCTTGAACAATAAATATTAGCTATTGTTGTCACAAAACAGGTAAATGATAGACTAGAGTAGGATTCAAACCTAGGTTTCTCAGACTCCAAAATCTATTTTGAACCACTGAATACAACACCCTCCCCATTTTAGTCTATAATATGGTACTCCATCACCTAATTTGTCATTTAATCAGAAGTCTGCAACTGTATTCCCAATAAATCTTGGAAAGCATAACACTGTCAGTCCTTCTTGTCCAGTTCTTCATATCAACCTTCTCTATTCAGTGAGTATGATAATTACTCACTTGATAAACATGTATTGAGGATCTGTTATGTAGTAGGCAATGGACTAAGAGCTGGAGCTACCAAGAGGGGCTCACAATCTAAAGGACAGGATAGACACCACACCCAGCAAATGTCAGTCAGCATTATTAGAATTACTTTTAAAAATGACTGTAGACAGTTTAAGGAAACTCTGTGGGCCCTATGCAACAGCTCAACCAAACCTCAAAAGATTAGAGGTTAAAAAAATTTGTCAAAATAAAGAAAGATAAATATATATTGGACGTTGGGATAGACTGTGCTCTTATTTACTAATATCTCATTCTTTTGTGGGAAGGATTATGTGTTCTTAGCCTCTTATGTCAGTTTGGGCCACATGGCTTGCTTTGTTTTTTTATTTTTTAAAAGAATCTTGCTTTGTTGTTTATTTTTTATTTATTTGGCTTTGTCAGATCTTTGTTTCAGCAGGTGGGCTCACTAGTTGTAGCACATGGGCTTAGCTGCCTCGCTGCCTGTGGGATCTTAGTTCTCCCACCAGGGATTGAACGTGCATCCTCAGGAAGGCAGATTCTCAACCACTGGACCACCAGGAAAGTCTCCACATGGCTTGCTTTAGTCAACAACTTTTGTGTGTGTGTGCTCATTCTTGTCCAACTCTTTGCAACCCCTTGGGTTATAACCCACCTGGCTCCTCTGTCCATGGAATATTCCAAGCAAGAATACTGAAGTGGGTTGACATAAGGGATCTTCCCAACCCAGCGATGGAACCCAAGTCTCTCGGATCTCCTGCATTGGCAGGCAGATTTTTTTTTTTTTTTTTTTTACCACTGAGATACCAGGGAATCCAATGAAATGTTTATGTCTAGGTAAAAGCTTTAAAAGTCTTCCCAAGATTTGCCATATTCTCTCTTTCCCTTTGTCTATAAATGAACAATTAGTAAATATTTCAGAGTTTGCAGGCAACACAGTCCCTGTTGCATATTCTTTTTTTTTTTTAACCTTAGCCATTTAAAAAATTTTTGAAGCATTTTTAGATCATTGGTCATAAAAAAAAAAAAAAAAAGCCCACAGATGGTAGGTCAGATTTGCCCACTATTTTGCCAACCTCTGTTCCAGATAATGGATGTAGAATGAGAAGAGTGATGACAGGGAGCAGAGAACCCAGGTGACCCGTGGTGGGCATGTGTTGTGATGATAAATAAAACTTTCTTACGAGCAGCCACTGAGACTTCAGCATTATTTGTTACTATAGCATAATATACTCTAACCCGAGAGATAGCAAATGTTGAAACATTCCACCAGGGGAAATTTAGAGAGTAGGGTTTTTTTTTTGTAAAATGTTATCTTTGTAAAATGTTATCTTTGAGATACATCTTAAAGGATGCATAAAATCTTGCCAAGGAAAGAAAAGAGCTAGGATTTTAAACAGAGAATACAGATTGGGCAAAGTTTTGCAATCTTGAATGTATGTGGGTGAAAGCTGTGGGGACTGAAGAATGGGCAGAAAAAGCCCGAGAGGGCAGCTTGTGCTCAGTCACATCCAACTGTTTGTGACCCAGTGAACTATAGCCCACCAGGCTCCCCTGTCTATGGGATTTCCCAGGCAAGAATATTGGAGTGGGTTGCCATTTTCTCCTCCAGGGGATCTTCCTGACCCAGGGATCAATCCTGTGTCTCTGGGGTTTCCTGCACCGGCAGGTAGGTTCTTTCACCACCGAGCCACCTGGGAAGCCTGAGAGGGCCCTGCTGCTGCTGCTGCTAAGTTGCTTCAGTCGTGTCCGACTCTGTGCGACCCCATAGATGGCAGCCTACCAGGCTCCCCCGTCCCTGGGATTCTCCAGGCAAGAACACTGGAGTGGGTTGCCATTTCCTCCTCCAATGCATGAAAGTGAAAAGTGAAAGTGAAGTCGCTCAGTCGTGTCCAACTCTTAGCGACCCCATGGACTGCAGCCTACGAGGCTCCTCCATTCATGGGATTTTCCAGGCAAGAGTACTGGAGTGGGGTGCCATTGCCTTCTCCGGAGAGGGCAGCAGTATTGTATTATTGTCCAGGATGGTAAGGGGGGATGTAATTTACAGAACCCTAAGTGCTTAGACCGAGCCTGGTGGGCTGCCGTCTATGGGCTTGCACAGAGTCGGACACGACTGAAGCGACTTAGCAGCAGCAGCAGCAGCAGCAATTGCTTAGAAGACTACTTACATTTATTACAAATAAATGTAAAATTTTTGCCCAATGATTGAGGAAAGCTGTAACAGAGAATAAGAAATGTTGCAGACTAGAAGGAAAAAGACCCCCAAGTCCATTGTATAGAAGCTAAATCTCTTGCAGAGTTCTTCAAGACTATGTTTATAATTTGAGCAGTGCTTCCTAAAAAATAAAAAAAAAAAAAAACCTAAAGATTTTAAAGAGGTTTTGAGGAGAGCTGAATCTCTTCAATATCTCAGTCCTCAAACAACCAAGGCTGAGGTGGGGATCACTTTAGTAGTGATTCACCTGAGCTTTAAGCTTAATAGTTCTGAAGATACATTTGTTTAGTTGCTAACTCATGTTTGACTCTTTTGTGACCCCATGAACTGTAGCCCTCTAGTCTCCTTTGTCCATGGGTTTATCCAGGCAAGAAAACTGGAGTGGGTTGCCATGCCCTCCTCCAGGGGATATTTCCAACTCAGGGATCAAACCCGTTTTTTCTGCATTGGCAGGCAAATTATTTACCATTGAGCCACCAGGGAAACCATTGTAAATCTATTATACTTCAATTTAAATAATCTGTATGGTGGCTAAATAGATTTTATAAGTTCAATTGGATACTTTTTACATGGGATTCATGTTAACTGTAATGCCCTATATAGGATAAAATTGAGTGATTGGAAAAAAGAAATTCTATGCAAATGATACTTGCCTGACTAGTCTATTGTCAGGCAAAGAAGACTTTAAATGAAACCTCTCAAAGAAACAAAGGTGGTTATATAATGATGAAGGGGAGGTAGGTATTATCACCCCCAATTTACACATGAGGAAACTAAGGCTTGGAGGATTAAGTAATGTTCCCAATCCAGGGAATGACACAGCTAGGGAACTAAGCATCTTGGGTTTTGCAAAAACTCTGGTGAAATAGAAACACATGTATACGACCTTAAAAAAATGATCTGGCACAGGAATTTTAGTCCTTCGGCCTAATTAGTAGAAAATATCATTTTCCTAATATATATTTGTTACAAGTGCGATTTTCCAGGCTACATTTTAGAGTATGGAGGTGATGGTGATGGGAACAGAGCTAACAATGAACTTGATAGCCTTACTATCAATCAAAGCACTCACAGTTTATAGAACCTTATAGTTAAACTAATGCAATTTTCATTTTCAATCCCCTACTCCATTCAACTTGTATTTTTAAAAATTAGGTAGATATTTATTTATTCCAAATGAGTATTTTGGTTATATATATGGATTTTCGATGACTCAAATGATTAACTTTTAACCTTGTAACTGGTTTATGAACCTATTAATATAAATGTCAGGATTCATTTGCCATCTTGCAGTAAGCTGTCACTAGTTGTTTTTCAATTAAAGTATAATATCTCTGCAGTGATTGATGTTAAGGTTGGTGATATAACTCTATTATATACACACCAGTTATTTTTAACTACTAATAATGCATTTTTGTTTACACATTTGTATGAGTTTGGGAATTTTTATGAATTGAGAAGTTGACCCAGTAAACAGAAACATGTGACCACTCCATTCTATAAAATGTCATTTCAAATTGTTCAGTCTGGGACTTCCTTGGTGATCCAGTGGTTAAGACTCTGCGCTTCTAATGCAGAGGACCCAGGTGTGATTCTGGTCAGGGGACTGAAATCCCACATGCTGCACAGCCAATAAAAGTAAATGAATTTTAAAAATGAGAGAAAATAAGCATGGAGTCATTATGGAATCTGTGATAATAAACAAACAAAAATTGTTCAAGCTATGAAAAAGATAGAAGGAATAATAGGGAGACATTGAAAGAAGAGAGAGCTAGGAATTATGATGTGAAGACCCTTCTAATGACCAGGTTTTTTTTTTTTTTCCCCCTAATTTCAGCTGGGAGCTAATATGATAATTTCCAATACATTTTTAGCTGACAGGCTGTAAAATTTACTAGATATCTAAAATAGCTCAGCACAGAGCTGAATAAGGCAAATCCCAAAGCTCAAAATGTTTCTCTGGGAGGATGGAGTTGGAGACAGTCATGTAAAAGGAAACATGAGTTTCAGCAGGGCGAGCATGAAGGTATACTGCATCAAGAGACATGCGCACGCAGGGCAGCATGGACAGGTTCCTGTGAGGGCAGGGATTCGAGAAAGGTTCTTGACACAGGAGTAAGACACCTAAATTGAGTTTTAAGGGATCTAGAAGAGACAAGCAGGTGAAGAGAAGCAGGCAGCTTGAGCATCCCAAACAAAGGAGTATCCTCCTACCAAGTCCTTTTCTGGGGCCACGCTTTTCTTATATACAAAATTGTTCAGAAGCCCCACATTTATCCTGCAGTAGATGTATATGGTAAATACATACTACAGGGTAGTATATAGTATATAGCATATACCACCCTGGAGTATAGTGTCCAGGCATTCTTTGGGCAAGAAGGAGAAAAACAAGAAGACCAACTTGTTGATGGAGAGGAGCTTTGACTTCTGCCCTGCATTTACCTGAGAAATGGCTCCCAGGGAAAAGTTTTGGTTGAAGATTTAGTCCTTGTGTTATGTTTATCAAACAGTTATCTTATACAACACATTGCTAGGTTGTTTGTGTTTTTTTTTTTTTTTTCCCCTCATGCATCCTTTTATAACCAAGAGAAAATCATGTTTAAAGATTTAGAGGATTGTTACTTAAGTCTTCTCAAAACTCCAATCAGATAGTATAACCTTTCCTCTGGGAGCAGGCAGTAAAGAGTACCTTTCTCAGAATTACTTTGGGTTCATAAAGATGTGAGTAAAGTCACTGGATATGGAGGACTTGGAAACGTACCCCTACATCTTCTTCAAGGAAGAGCTTTTTGCTCCAGCTGTTGAGAGGGCTGTGCAGTTGTGATATCTTTTAGAGTTTTTTTCGGCCCCAAGGATATGCCCTTCCCCTGACAGCCCTCATTCAATTACCGACTGGAGAAGCATCCAAAAGTGAGCCATCATGGGGCACCATGGGGCAACTCTGACAGGCTGCATACAGGCCAGTGCCCTGTGGGCCCAGTGCCAGGGAGGATCCAATGCAGAGCCACCATGAGTAGTGAAGTTCATTTTCCAGATAACCACATTCCTACCACATTGAATGCTCAGAGAAACAGAAGCTCTATATTCTCTATCTTCAATGAGACAGGATAATGATAATATTCTGATGCCTGATAATAATGTAGAAACAATATAGAGGCACTTTCTGCTCATGTAAAGTTAATATTGTCTAGAAAATGCTCTGAGTTAAATTCACCCATTCCTGTCCATTTTAGTTCACTGATTTCTAAAATGTCAATGTTCACTCTTGCCATCTCCTGTTGGACCACTTCCAATTTACCTTGATTCATGGCCCTAACATTCCAGGTTCCTACACAGTATTGTTCTTCACAGCATCAGACTTCACTTTCACCACCAGATACATCTGCAACTGGGCATTGTTTCCACTTTGGCTCAACCTCTTCATTCCTCTGGAGCTATTTCTCTGCTCTTCACTGGGAGCATATTGGACACCTGCTGACCTGGAGGGTTCATCTTTCAGTGTCATATCTTTTTGCCTTTTCATACTGTTCATGGATACTCAAGGCAAGAATGCTGAAGTGGTTTGCCGTTCCCTTCTCCAAGGACCACATTTCGTCAGAACTCTCCACCATGACCCATCAGTCTTGGGTGGCTCTACATGGCTCATTGTTTTATTGAGTTAGACAAGGTTGTGATCCCTGTGATCAGTTTGGTTAGTCTTCTGTGACTGTGGTTTTCATTCTGTCTGCCCTCTGATGGATGAGGATAAGAAGCTTGTGCAAGCTTCCTGATGGGAGGGACTGGCTGTGGGGAAAACTGGGTCTTGTTCTGGTGGGCAAGGCCATTTTCAGTAAGTCTTTAATCCAATTTTCTGCTGATGGGTGGGGCTGTGTTCCCTCCCTGTAGTTTCACCTGTGGCTAAACTATGGTGGGGGTAATGGCAGTAATGTCGACCTCCTTCAAAAGGACTTATGCCAGCACCCCACACCTCCCAAGACTGCTTGTAGTCAGTGACCCTGACCCCGAAGCAGGCCACTGTCAACCCATACCTCTGCCAGAGACTCCCAAACACTCACACAGGCAAGCCTGACTCAGTCTCTTGTGGGTCACTGCTCCTTTCTCCTGGGTACTGGTGCACACAAGGTTTTGTTTGTGCCTCCAAGAGTCTCTGCTTCCCCAATTCTGTGTAAGTTCTGTAATCAAATACTGAAACACAGTACTTGGTGCAATCTCAAAAGCAACAGAATGATCTCGGTTTGTTTCTAAGGCATATCATTCAGTCTCACAGTAATCCAAGTCTATATCTCAACCACTAATGTCAAAGAAGCTGAAGTTGAACAGTTCTATGAAGGCCTACAAGACCTTCCAGAACTAACGCCAAAGAAAGATGTCCTTTTCATCGGAGACTGGAACGCAAAAGTAGGGAATCAAGAGATACCTGGAGTAACAGGCAAATTTGACCTTGGAGTACAAAATGAAGCAGGCCAAGGCTAACAGAGTTTTGCCAAAAGAACGCACTGATCATAGCAAACATCCTCTTCCAAAAAGTCAAGAGACAACTCTACACATAGACATCGCCAGATGGTCAATACCAAAATCAGATTAATTATGTTCTTTGCAGCCAAAGATGGAGAAGCCCTATACAGTCAGCAAAAATAAGACCAGGAGCTGACTGTGGCTCAGATCATGAACTCCTTATTGAAAAATTCAGACTAAATTGAAAAAAGTGGGGAAAACCACTAAGCCATTCAGGTATGACCTAAATCAAATCCCTTATGACTATACAATGGATGTGACAAATAGATTCAAGGGATTAGATCTGATAGAGTGCCTGAAGGACTATGGATGGAGGTTCATAACTGTACAGGAGGCAGTGATCAAAACCATCTCCAAGAAAAAGAAATGCAAAAAGGCAAAATGATTGTCTGAGGTATCTTACAAATATCTGGTAAATAGAGAGAAGCTAAAGGCAAAGGAGGAAAGGAAAGATATACCCATCTGGATACAGAGTTCCAAAGAATAGCAAGGAGGGACAGGAAAACCTTCCTCGCTGATCAGTGCAAAGAAATAGAGGAAAACAACAGAATGGGAAAGACTAGAGATCTCATCAAGAAAATTAGAGATACCAAGGGAACATTTCATGCAAAGATGGACTCAATAAAGGACAGAAATGGTATGAACCTAACAGAAGCAGAAGATATTAAGAAGAGGTGACAAGAATACAAAGAAGAACTGTACAAAAAAGATCCTAAAGACCTAGATAGTTACAGTGGTGTGCTCACTCACCTAGAGCCAGACATTCTGGAGTGTGAAGTCAAATGGGCCTTAGGAAGCATCACTACAAACAAAGCTAGTGGAGGTGATGGAATTCCAGCTGAGCTATTCCAAATCCTGAAAGATGATGCTGTGAAAGTGCTGCACTCAATATGCCAGCACTGGGAAAATCTGGAAAACTCAGCAGTGGCCACAGGACTGGAAAACATCAGTTTTTATTCCAATCCCAGAGAAGGGTGATGTCAAAGAATGTTCAAACTAGCACACTATTGCACTCATTTCACATGCTAGCAAGGTAATGCTCTAAATCCTTCAAGCTAGGCTTCAATGGTATGTGCACTGAGATATTCCAGATGTACAAGATGGATTTTAAAAGGCAGAGGAAACAGAGAGCAAATTGCCAACATCTGTTGGATCATCGAAAAAGCAAGAGAATTTCAGAAATACATCTACTTCTGCTTCATTGATTATGCTAAACCATTGACTGCATGGATCACAACAAACTGTGGACAATTTTGAAAGAGATAATAATACCAGACAATCTTACTTGCCTCTTGCAAAACCTGTGTGCTGGTCAAAAAGCAACAGTTAGAATACAGCATGGAACAACAAACTGGTTCCAAATTTGAGAGGAGTATGTCAAGGCTGTATATTGTCTCCCTGCTTATTTAACTTATATGCAGAGTGCATCATGCCAAATGCCAGGCTGGATGAAGCACAACCTGGAATCAAGATTCCTGGGAGGAATATCAGTAATCTCAAATATGAAAATGGCACCACCCTTATGGCAGAAAATGAAGAGGAACTAAAGAGCCTCTTGAGGAAGGTGAAAGAGGAGAGTGAAAACCTGGCTTAAAACTCAACATTCAAAAAATGAAGATCATGTCATCCAGTCCCATCACTTCATGGCAAATAGATGAGAAAACAATGGAAACAGTGACAGACTTTTATTTTCCTGGGCTCCAAAATCACTGCAGATGGTGACTGCAGCTGTAAAACTGAAAGACACTTGCTCCATGAAAGAAAAGCTATGAGAAACCTAGACAGCATGTTAGAAAGCAGAAACAAATGTCCGTATAGTCAAAGCTATGTTTTTTCCAGCAGTCATGTACAGATGTGAGAGCTGGACAATACAAAAGGCTGAGTGCCAAAAAATTGATGGTTTAAAACTGGTGCTGAAGAAGACTCTTGAGAGTCTGTTAGACGGCAAGGAGCTCAAACCAGTCAATCCTAAAGGAAATCAACCCTGAATATGCATTGGAAGGACTGATGCTAAAGTTGAAGCTCCAATACTTTGGCCACCTGATGCGAAGAGCTGACTCATTGGAAAAGACCCTGATGCTGGGAAAGATTGAAGGCAGCAGGAGAGAGGACAAGATGGTTGGATGGCATCACCAGCTCAATGCACATTGAAGTTAAAGACAGGTAAGTCTGACGTGCTGTGGTCCATGGGGTTGCAAATAGTCATACATGACTGACTGACTGCAAAACAAGAAAATACTCTGGGCTTCCCAGGTGGTGCTAGGGGTAAAGCACACACCTGCTAAGGCAGGAGTTGTAAGTGACACAGGTTCAATCCCTGGATTGAGGAGATCCCCTGGAGGAGGGCACAGCAGCAACCCACTCCAGTATTCTTCTCTGGAGAACCCCTTGGACAGAGGAGCCTGGCAGGCTACAGTTCATAGGGTCACAAAGAGTCAGACATGACTGACACGACTTAGCACACATGCAGAAAATACATGACAATTTTTTTTTATTTTAAATGTGATTAGATGCTTTCCCCAGAGATCAGAAGCCAAACTGAGAGACTCATTCAGCAGGATATCTCCTCTGTCTTCTTGGAAATAAAACATGTTCACAAGATGAAATGGTTTCTCTTGCTCCTAAACTGCTTGATCTGCAAATTGGAAGGCTCAAAATTTCCTAAAGGACTCTAAAGACAGAAAAATTCCAGTTGTCTCCTCAGGGTCATTGGTCTTATGCATTAGCCATTCTATTATTATGACACCAATGCCCTTGTCCAGGAGAAATATTTTTCAAGTCGGATACCCCATATATTGAGTAATAAAGTTCTCTTATTTTAAATTTTTTTTAGTGTTACATGACATGGGACTTCTATGGATGTTTAATACAGAGCTCTGAGATTAAAGGAGACTAAAGGAAGTAAATCTCAAGACTGGTACATACTTGAAAAGAATTTTGAAAAGAATTAAACATCTCTGCATCATGTGGACCCTAATATATGGCAATCTGTCTTATTTTGAGAAATATATATACATTCCCTCTCCACTTTACTGAGAATTCAAGGTCACTTTTATAAAGACTTCCGATAAATAGGAATCATTTGAATCATGAAATATCATAAACATTTGAAATATGAAAATAAAGGGCAGTAAAGCTCATGAACTTCAATACAACTATTACAGCTGAATAAAAAATTAGACATTCAGCCTCTTCATTCACCAAAGACAGAGGAGGTTAGAAACAGTCAATTATGTATTTAACCTTCTCCACATAGAAAAAAGTCTTTTAAAAATTTTTTAGGGAAGGCAGTGTTTTCAGATATGAGGTCCTGAAAACAATTTCTCATGAGGGGTTTCACATCCTCCTCTGTCATTTCTGGCTGTGTGACTTGAATAGCGTGTGTAAAATCCCATGCTTTTGTTTCTTCATCTGAAAATGGAGGTAATTGTAATAAACTCATAGGTTTATGAAGCTTAATGAGTTAATACGTGTGAAATGGATGGAACAGTGCCTGACTCTCCATAATTGCTGTATCAATATTTTCTAAATAAAATACAATATAGGAAACTCCTAAATAACTAATGGACATATTCAGTAATATTCCCACAAAAAATGCAACAGTAGGTATCCTAGGGATATCATGTGTAGAGTCTTTCCATAGATGCTCAGACCACAATAAGAATCCCAGAAAGCCTTAATTGCACAGGACTAAAAATAGCACTCCAAGTATATAGCTTTTTGAAATAAAACATAGCCTTTATATCACATTAGCTTTGAAAACATGCTACATGGCATCCCATCATGATATAAAGTCTGCCTTTGAATCAAATAAGTTTTCTGAACGTGGATTTGTTTTAGAAACAAATCTTTCAGGACAAATAAATTATGTTCTATAAATCCACTATCATCCTGAAGGAAGAAGGGATAAAAGAGTGAGGAAACAAAGGGGGAAAAAAGTTAAAAATCAGAATATTAGAATATATTGTTGATTGCTTATATATATATATATATTAAATGTTTAATTGGATATTTTGCTTTACAATCTTGTGTTGATTTCTACCATACAATAATGTGAATCAGCCAAAAGTATACATTTACCCCCTCTGTTTTAAACCTCCCTCCCATCCCCAACAAATCTCATCTGTCTAGGTTGTTACAGAGCATGGGGTTGAGCGCCCTGTGTTATATAGCAACTTCCCACTAGCCATCTGTTTTACATATGGTAATTTATGAATTTCAGTGCTACTCTCTCAATTCGCCCCTGTCTGCATCTCTATTCCTGCCCTGCAAATAAGTTCATCAGTATGAATTTTCTAGATGCCATATATATGTGTTATTATATGATATTTATTTTTCTCTGACTTCTCTGTATAACAGGCTCTAGATTCATCCACCTCACTAAGACTGCCTCAAATTCATTACTTTCATGGCTGAGTAATATTCCATTGTATCTAAGTATCCCAACTTCATCCATTCATCTGTTGCTGGGATCTAGGTTGCTTCCATGTCCTAGCTATTCTAAATAGTGCTACAATGAACATTGGGATACATGTACCTTTCCCAGTTATGGTTTTCTCAGTGTATATGCCCAATAGTGCGGTTGCTGGGTCATATGTTAGTTTTATTCCTAGTTTTTTTTTTTTTAAGAAATCTCCATATTGTTCTCCATAGTGGTTGTATCAATTTACATTCCCACCAACTGTACAAGAGGGTTCCTTTTTCTTCACATCCTCTCCAGAATTTATTGTTTGTAGGTTTTTTTGATGGTGGTCATTATATATTTTTAAAAAAATTTTATTGGAGTACAGTTGATTTACAATATTGTGTTAGTTTCAAGTGTACAGCAAAGTGAATCAGTTACACATATATGCACTTTTTTTTTATGATTCCTTTCCTATATAGGCCATTACAGAGTACTGAGCAGAGTTCTAGATTTTTTTATATAGTATTAATTTCTCCCTTCTTATTAGCCAAACTTGGGAAGATTAATAGATCCAAATTCACTTAAAACCTTAATTAGTCAACTTTAGCAATATCATTCACCTCACCATTCATTGATTAAAGATTAAGTATGAGCATGACTCTGGCTTAAGAAATGTGAGGCAAAATCTATGGTGGGATTTTTAGAAAAAGTATCCTCACTCTTAAGGAGATACCAGAAAAATTCTCTCTCTTCACCCTCTTGCATCCTCTTGTCTGCATTTGACATAAAGGACTGCTACATCCATCCTTCAGTAATGAGGGAAGCCAGTTTGTGGACAGAACCTGGAGACCAGGTATATTCCATTAATAATAAAATTATGGAAAGAACCTTGGCTTCTGGGAACATTGTTAAGTCATTAAATGAACCACCCTGAAGTCACCCTAACTCTGAATTTGTTATATGAAATAAATCCCTTCACTGTATAATCCTAATGAGATGAATTTTCCATTACTTTCAGATCAGATCTTCCTACATTTAACCAATGGTTCAGACCTTTTAAAAAATGAGAAGTTGGTGATCCCTTGACAGTGTATTCATCCGTTAATCTTCTTCCAGAATCAATTTTTTGAGAAAAGGGTTGAAAGATACCCAAAACAGCAGAATTAGCATTAACTTGAGATATTAGAATTATTTGAAAAAATACTGCAATAAGATTGTTTCAACTGTTATAGAGATAAAAAGAAAGAGGATTCATTTTTTTTTAAAATGTTTAAAAAAAATTTCAAGCCATTCATTCTAAGAAAGAACCAAAGCCTCTCATGTCAGAGAGAAATTAAAATATAGACATTTTTAGATGCTGAGAGTTCAGACCCCTCACAGATTTTCATGGAAAGAATAAAGATGTAAGTGGGAAAAAAAAAAAAACAAATGAATGAATGATGTAAGTGATCTCAGTAAGATGAGATTTATACCAGAAAGGAAGAACTGGCATACAAAAAAAGCAAAAGTAATTGAAGAAATGGGTAAATGTGTGGTGAATCTAATAACATTTACACAGAGTCCATGGAAGAAACTGACATTTAGGCTTTGTTTGCCTCGGAGCTGTCAGGGGTGACTCGTTAGAGATTAGCGAAAATCTCAAATAAAGTGACTTAATTTTGTACAGTGGTAAGAGAGATGGTCATGTGCTTTCTATTTTAAATGGATATTCATAGTATATATAAAGAGATATCTGTACCTGTCTTTACACACAGCTGAAGATATTATTTGTGGGTTGAATATGTTATATTCCTCCAATACATACGTTTCGTGACTTTTAGGACAATAATTAACATCTGCAAGGCCTGTCATAAACATTTTTTAAAATTTTGTTAGCTTCACAAACATCATGGTTAAAATTACATTCCTGAAGTGAGGAAGGGTATTTCATATTTAAACTTTCGAGTACCATGGAAAGCCTTTCATTCCTTCTTCTCAAACATACCCAATAACTGTGATAAAGCTAATCAGATCACGTAGTTTTAAACTTAACACAACCCATGCTCCAACTGGCTAATCTCTAATGGTATTCTTTGTATATAGAACTCATATGGTCACTGGAGTGAAAATTCTAACCTTCTCTTTCTTATCTCCCTAATTCCGACATGCACTTGAGTACTGTCAACAAGATAATTCATGTGTCAAGGTTTCTCATAAAATTCTAAATTACATTTCTAAATTTCCATAATTTGCATTTAAAGTTATAACTTCTGATTTTCACAAGGCTCAGGCACTTTCTGGGAGAAAACTCAAACTGTGTCCATTTTTAAAGTTTCATCTACCTTTAAGCTCATAAAGTGAAGGGAGACTTCAGCAGAAGCTTATGACTGTGTTTTTAACTTTTCTCCTATAAATTTTACGCATTTGTTGCTGAAATAAAGTCCCTTTTCTTCTCACCATATATTTCCTGTTAATATAAGAAACCTTTTGATTTTTGTATATTTAGTTCATAGCTGGTCTTACTAAATGTTTTTATTCCTAATACCATTTCAAGGAATTCTTTTGGATTTTCAAAATAGTCTATTTTCAGAAAACAACAATTTTGTATTCTTGCTTATTCTTTTATAGTATGTACAGCGCTGATTCCAAAATCTTACCTTTGGAGAAGCAGTGTACAGGTCACTGTTTATCACCAACAACCATGGATTCAAAAGATTTTTAGTTCCCCAGCTGTATCATTAGCTAGATTGGGAACAGTACTTAATCCTCCAAGCCTAGTTTCCTCATGTGTAAATTAGGGGTGATAATATCCACCTACGATAACCTTTGTTTTTTGAGAGATTTGACTTAAAGTCTTCTTTGCCTGACAATAGACTAATCAGGCAAGTATTATTTGCATGGAATACCTTTTTTCCAAACACTTAATTTTACCCTATTCGCGTGTGCTAAGTCGCTTCAACGGTGTCTAATTCTTTGGGACTCTATGGCCTGGAGCCTACCAGGCTCCTCTGTTCATAGGATTTTCCAGACAAGAACACTGGAGTGGGTTGCCATGCCCTCCTCCAGGGATCTTCCTGACCCAGGGATCAAACCTGCATCTCTTATGTCCCCTGAATTGGCAAGGAGGGTTCTTTACCTCTAGCGCCACCCAGGAGGCCTAATTTTATCCTATGTATGGCCTTAAATTTAACACAAATCTCATGTAAAAAGTACATAATTGAACTTAAAATCCATTCAGTCACCCTATGGAATTTTAAAATTGAAGTATAGTAGATTTACAATCATTTTCCTGGTGACTCAGTGGTAAAGAATCCACCTGCCAATGCAGGAGACACAGGTTTAATCCCTGGATAGGGAAGATCCCCTGGAGAAGGAAATGGCAACCCATCCCAGTATTCTGGCCTGGATAATCCCATGGACAGAGGAGCTGGTGGGCTACAGCCTATGGTGTTGCAAAAAGTCGGACATGACTTAGTGACTAAGCAACAACAATAATAATTACCTCAAGGTTATCAGGAACAAATTAAGTTATATTTAAATAAAAATTTAAGATGGTGTCTGACACACAGTAGGTGCTCAAAATGTACTAGCTAGCATTATTTTTGCATAGCTATAACATTCTTAATAATGTTATATATTAATTTTGATAGAATTCTTGTCTTACTACTGATTCTAATGATGAGTGTTTTCTTATTATTTATGATATTGACTAATTTTGGGGGGATAATCTCAAGAAGTTGTAAGAACTGAAGCATAAGGGCATTTGTGGAGGGCCAATGATCAGAGTTAACAATGTGGTTCTATATTTTTTCTCCATTATTATGTAACAGGTGAGGAGGCAGAGGTTACTTATACCTTTACATTTATTGTTTGCAAGATGGAAAAGAGTCTTATCTGGATGGAATTTAATATAAATATATTCAAATTTCAGTGAAGAAAATAGAAACATGATAGATATTTTAAAGCAAACTATATTGAGGTAGAATTTGCATATAATAAAATTTGCTGCCTTTAAGATTATGCTGTGATGAAGTCCGGAAAATATGTATACAATATAGTCATGACTACAACAAAAATACAGAATGGTGCTATCCAATGTGGTAGCCACTAACCACAATGGCTATTGAGCATTTGAAATATGACTAGTCTTAATTGAAATGCATTTTAATTTAAAATACATACCAGATTTCAACAACGTGGTATTCAGAATGTGAAATACCTTATTAACAATTCTATATTAATTACATGTTGAAGTTCTGTCTTAGATTGTTATTGTCACAAAGTCGTGTCTGACTCTTTGTGACTCCAGGGACTGCAGCATGCCAGGTTTTCCTGTCCTTCACTATCTCCTGGAGTTTGCTCAAACTCATGTCCACTGAGTCCATGACATCTTCCAACCATCTTATCCTCTGTTGCCCCCTTCTTTTGTCCTCAACCTTTTCCAGCATCAGGTCTTTTCCAATAAGTCTATTCTTTGCATCAAGTGGCCCAAGTATTAGAGCTTCAGAATCATTCCTTTCAATGAATATTCAGGGTTGATTTCCTTTAGGATTGACTGGTTTAATCTCCTTGCTGTCCAAGGGACTTTCAAGAGTCTTCTTCAGTACCATAGTTTGAAAGCATCAATTCTTTGGTGCACAGCCTTGTTTATGGCTCAACTCAGACATCTATACATGACTATTGGAAAAATGATAACTTTAACTATACAGGCCTTTGTGGGCAAAGTGATGTCTCTGATTTTTAATACGCTGTTTAGGTTTGTCATAGCTTTTCTTCCAGGGAGCAAGTGTCTTTTAATGTCATGGCTGCTTCACTGTCTGCAGTGATTTTGGAGCCCTTATATAGTCTAGATACAAATCCTTTGTAAGGTATCTATCTATTTATGTATTTATGGTCAAAATTGTCTCTTAGCTTGGTTTTTAATTTTTGAAGCAATGTTTTAGAAAAGCATAAATTTTAAATTTTGATACAGTATAATTTATCACATTCTTTTATGAAATATGCTTTTTTTTTCTTACTGAAAGTTCTGTGCCTACTCCAGGTCATGAAGATTGTCTCCTATACCATTTTCTAGAGTTTTTATAGTTTTAACTTTTATGTTTAAAATTCATTTTGAGTTAATTCATTTGTGTATGATGTGAGTGCTTGCTATGTCTCCAAAATTTCTGAGTATTTTTCTGAGATAATCTCAAAGAGGAATACATTGTCTTAGTCACTTGCACTGGGAGCCTTGCCTTGAGCTTTTATTCAGTAACAACGATGGCTTAAATAGATGAGAAATGACCTCCAAAAGGATAAGGGTTGAATGTACAGATTCAGCATAGGGTAGACATCAGAGAGCTGACTGGGTTTGGGAGAAGTATAGCAAGACAGCTTCTTACCAGCCCATAGAGGGTATGTATGCCTTTTGCATGTTCACTGAACTGAAAAGTTGCATGTGGTGCCTAAAACAAAATTCACCCAATGAAGAACTTACCAGTTCCATTCTAGGCCCCAACTTCTCTAGATCTTACTGAAAAATATGTATTATAAGGCTATGGTAAGGGTAACTGACTAGAAATTGATAGGCACTGCCAACCCTGAGGGTACCCTAAGACATTCTTCATTCTTCTTCTACAGATGATTGAACTCATAAGCAACAAAAGTTATTTAACTTCTTTTTTATAGGCATATTAGTATCTGAACAGAGAATGCCATGGTGTTTTGTTTTGTTTTGTTTTTAATCAATGAAAAAACTCCACTTGGGAGATTATGGCCAAGAGGGTGACTTTGGAGGTTGTGACTAAATAACTAAGAGTTTGATCGGATAATATTTAAAGATGTTTAGGTTTGCAGAAGCCTAAGGAGTGAAAGAAAACAAGACTCCATAAAACTTAAAGGTCTTCAGAACTAGATGGAAAAGGCATTTCCATATCCTAACAATCAGAGAAATGCTCCATCCAACAGAGATGTGGGGATAGGAACTTGATGGCTCCTGTTAGATTGCTCTGTCCTTTTCTTTCTGTTTTATTACATATTATATTTAAATCTAGTTAAATTTACTTTTTCCCAGTTTTATTCAGATAATAATTATACAATGATATATAACGCAATATGTAGTGACATATAACACCATACAAGTTTAGAGGGTCAAGCATAAGGATTTGACTTTCATATAGGCAGAAACCAACATAGTCTTGTGGAGACCACTCTATCTTGAGCATATGTTTTCACTGATGCAGTGAATCCCCTAGGAGTCTGTCAGCCTTTTAGCCAAAATGTCTTGTCCTTAAAAGTACAGCTTCAAATGTTTTGATAAAGCAACACAAAATTACATGGGATAATATACTCCTAACTTGTGTTAGGAGTATATAATAGTTTCTTTGGTAGGTGAGTACCTTTTAAACCTGAGAAATTTTAGAATTAAATGTACAAATGTTTGAAAGAAGAGAATCTGATGATCTTTATTAAATGGCTTATGTATGTTTGTGATTTTATATGGAAGTAATATTTCAGTTATTTTGGCATATTAGAAAAATAAGTTAGCCATGTATTCAAATTAATTCATACTTGTGATTTATGTAGAGTTCAGAATCACTTAAGACAACCCTATATTCATCATATATGTTCAAATTATTAGATACATAAGTTATTTTAGTACTTGGGAATAGTTTGTTTATTATTTCAGACAACCCAAGTACTTAGAAGGAAAGTAAAAATTTAATGAAATTTTAAATGAAACCAAATATTTTCCAAAGGCAATTAGGTGGTTGGTAAAATTTGCTAGAATTTTAAATAGAATTATATGAAATGTAACTCAAACAAAAGCCTCTTAAAAGAGAAGATAGGTTATTGCATTTGTAACTTTAATGGAATAAGAACTTTTAAAACAAAGAAAAAACACAAATTGACTTTTATGCATACAGAAATATCCTAGAAGTCACCCCAAAACTCTTTATGTAATGCATAAGCTGCACAAGTAACCAGTTTTACTAAAAAAAAAAAAAGATTCTTGTTTCACCTTGTACTGAAATGGCAACCCACTCCAGTACTCTTGCCTGGAAAATCCCATGGACGGAGGAGCCTGGTAGGCTGCAGTCCGTAGGGTCACAAAGAACCAGACACGACTGAGCGACTTCACTTTCACTTTTCACTTTCATGCATTGGAGAAGGAAATGGCAACCCACTCCAGTGTTCTTGCCTGGAGAATCCCAGGGACGGGGGACCTGGTGGGCTGCCGTCTATGGGGTCACACAGAGTCAGACACGACTGAAGTGATTTAGCAGTAGCATACCTATTTAATGGGAGAAGGCAATGGCACCCACTCCAGTACTCTTGCCTGGAAAATCCCATGGATGGAGCAGGCCAGTAGACTGCAGTCCATGGGGTTGCTAAGAGTCGGACCTGACTGAGTGACTTCACTTTCACTTTTCACTTTCATGCATTCAAGAAAGAAATGGCAACCTACTCCAGTGTTCTTGCCTGGAAAATCCCAGGGATGAGGGAGCCTGGTGGGCTGCCGTCTATGGGGTCGCACAGAGTCAGACACGACTGAAGCTACTTAGCAGCAGCAGCAGCATACCTATTTAATATTTATCTATATTAAACTTTAAGGCATGTGGTCAGTCTTTTAAATTCTTGTGTGTATGGGCAGTGCTTGGTCTTTACTTATAAGGTTTCAGATGGTGGTTATAAGCCTCCAGTACAAAAAGCAGAGAAAAAACCACCAGAGGATTGGCATGACTGATGGGAGAATGTCTCCAGTTACCTACAATATATAATACAGTTTCAACATAAAGCCTCGTGTATACTTCTCCCCTAAAACAGCGCTTATTCAGCCTCAAATGTAGATTACAGTATGTGGTTCTGAAGTGTGCCAAACTGTTGGACTGAAAGCAAGAGAACGCAATAAATAACTATTCAGAGAGATTTTTTCCTCCAAAGGGTATTTAAGGAACCAAAACTGTACAAGAACATGTTCCAGGCTTCACAGTTACATTGAACAAACACTCAGTGGGCACACTTACATGACAAGCACTAGAAATGCAGAGATGAGGAAGACACGAATGGCCCCCTGCCACCAACCTTTTAGTCTAGACATAAGGTAAACAATTAGAGAAGCATTTATAGGACAGTGTTCTAGGAGCATCCATAGACGTGAAGGAGCTCATTGTATGGATCCCTAATCTAGTCTGAAAGGATGCAGAAAAAATACCAATGACCTGAAACTTGAACAGCAAGTAAGAGTTGTATTTGTTTCTTTGATAAATGAAAAATCATAAATATGACTTGGTGAATTTCAGGGTTGCTTTGGATACTGAAGAGCAAAAGGAAAATAAGCCAGAAATAAAGCTCTCCATTTGGTAGAAATGGAAATAAATGTGTCTGTATTATTGGACTCAAAATTTAGATTTCCAGAAAAGTAAGTGAGTTATAAATTCCCTTGCAGTGTAACCAAAGAGTACAAATGTTTGGGAGGCTAGGGCATGGATGGAGAGAGTCAGAGCATCTAATCCATGTCTCAGTTCTCCAGAAACTTGGAGGCTTGTGGTTAGGTGATGATCCAAATTAGAAAGCTGGTGCAATGTGGACCTTCTCTCTGATGATACAATATGCTCTGGTGGAAATGCCACAAAGCATCACAGCCATGTCAGAGCCTGATAAAACTGATCAGTTTTTTGGGCACAGAACTATGACATATCAAGACACACAAATCAAAGGGCTAAATTTACCATTTCCTAGGCTCCTTGGATCTAAAAACCTGAAGAACTAATGCACAATATTCCCAAAGACAGGAACATTGCTAAGAGCTAAATCATGCATACTTCGAAGTTTCCATACGGGCTTCATTCAATTTGTTGTTTAACTTTTAATTTGAAATTAAAGTGTCAAAATTTTCTTCTATGTGTTGAATAATCAATATCCTAAGGCCTTTTTTATTTTTTTCCCTTTTATTTTATTTATTTATTTTTTTGCATTTTTTTAAAAAATTTTATTTTATTTTTAAATTTTACATAATTGTATTAGTTTTGCCAAATATCAAAATGAATCCGCCACAGGTATACATGTGTTCCCCATCCTGAACCCTCCTCCCTCCTCCCTCCCCATACCATCCCTCTGGGTCTTCCCAGTGCACTAGCCCCAAGCATCCAGTATCGTACATAAAGAGATATTTCTATGTCAGTGTTGTGACCAGCATTTTTGCTTAGAGAAATGTGAAATGATTTATAATAGTCATAAAAGTTGGCATAGTTTATGATGCTTCAGTCAATGCTTCATTAAAGAAGCATATTTTCCAAACTATTTTGTATAATTCTTATGAGTTATTGAATGTTTACATGCTTATCCCAGCACTTGGTATATACGAGATGCTCACTTAAAGTTTGTTTGATTGCATTAATTATATTGTGTGAATTGCATTGCATTGCTTTGCATTTAATTGTGTTGGACTACATTGAGCTGAATTTGGAATGAGTTTGGTTGACTTGAATTGCAGGGAATTGAGTTAAACTGATTTGAGTTGTATTCAAATGAATTGAATGAAATTGGCTAGTCTGAGAATGACAATACTTATTCCATATGCTGAAGGCCCTTATACTTTCGTTTCATCCCTTTATCCCCAGAAATTAGTTCATTTCTCAGTACAAAGCATACTTAGTAAAATTTTCAATAATTATTAAGAGAAAAGATAGACTTTATTCTAATAGCACCTATACATTCAATAATACTTTTAATCATACTACTCTGTAGGCACTGTGCTACATGCTAGGGATAGAATGGTGGGTAAGAAAGAGGCTGTCCACAAAGAGAGGACAGCTTACTGCTGGGCAACAAGCAAGTAAATAAGCACTAAAATATAGTATGAAACAGTATCAAGTGTTTAGTAACTATTGGTAGGCCAGGAGCCATTCATATGAGGCTTCCCTCAGCTCAGTTGGTAAGGAATCCACCTGCAATGAGGGAGATCTGGGTTTGATCCCTGGGTTGGGAAGATCCCCTGCAGAAGGGAAAGGCTACCTACTCCAGTATTCTGGCCTGGAGAATTCCATGGACTGTATAGTCCATGGGGTTGCAAAGAGTTGGACACGACTGAGCGACTTTCACTCCACTTCACTTCTTCATGAGATCAGTACATCCTGACATCTGTACTGCAGTGGCCATCCTAAGTAATAGGAATAAATACCAGTCCTATGCCAGGACCACCAAATATGGTTGTGTCCTATGCAAAAGTCACTGACCTGAAAGGAAGTAATTAGTAATCCTGTGCTCTGGTAACCCAAATGTCTGCCTTCTGTGATCTATCTTCTGAAAATTCCCAGAAAAAAAAAAAAAATTTCCAATTCAGTTACATTATCACAACTGTCAGGGGATCAAACCATGAAGAGTATTGATTGAAATATTATTGTTAAGTGATGGAACAACCTGATCATATTTTCTTTTTGAAATTCATGTGAAAAATCCTTGGGAGGCTGGGAGACCATCCAAGAGGACACTTCGGTAATCTTATCTAAAGGCATGATACTGGGTCTTTGAATCAGGGCATCTTTCCGTCCCATCTCTTCGGTTGCTAATTTCCATGTTTTTGCTGAATCTTCTTCTCACAGCCTACCTTCCAAATTCTGGAATTCCTCAAGGATCCATCTGAGATCTCCTTATATTGTATCTCTACACTTAACTCCTAAACAGTCTCCTTCATTCCCCTGGTTTTAAACGCCATCTGGTGATATTCATGTCTCTGACTCTAACCTCATCCCTATGCTCCACTCCCATTTTCCCACTTGCCAGCATATCTTAATGTCTCCCGAGGAACTCAAAATAAAATGTCTCAAATTGAAGTCTTGATTTATTTTCTCCTTGCAGTCCCTCCCTTCCTGTGTGCATGGTTGCGAGCAGAACTTAAACCACCATGGACACGTTCAGTTCCTCCTGTCCTTCCATTGACCATATCTAGGGCTATGCTGCTGCTACTGCTGCTGCTAAGTTGCTTCAGTCATGTCCGACTCTGTGTGACCCCCATAGATGGCAGCACACCCGGCTCCTCCATTGTCCCTAGGATTCTCCAGGCAAGAACACTGGAGTGGGTTGCCATTTCCTTCTCCAATGCATGAAAGTGAAAAGTGAAAGTGAAGTCGCTCAATCATGTCCAACTCTTCGAGACCCCATGGACTGCAGCCCACCAGGCTCCTCCATGCATGGGATTTTCCAGGCAAGAGTACTGGAGTGGGTTGCCATTGCCTTCTCCGATCTAGGGCTATATTGTAGTAGTAAATCTCTTCTCTGTCATCAAGACCTCTGTAGCTAACAGATATTGTATGGTGACCATAGGACTACGAGCCCTCTATGCTCTGGTAGTCTCCAAAGTGTGATGAAAACCTCTGCTGACATATTTCCAACAACTATGAGAATAGTTTTTGTTGTTGTTCAGTCTTTAAGTTGTGTCTGACTCTTTGCGACCTCATGGACTGCAACACAGCAGGCTCCTCTGTCCTCCTCTATCTCCTGGAGTTCGCTCAAATTCATGTCCATTGAGTCTGTGACGCTACCTAACTATCTTATGCTTTGTTGCCCCCTTCTCCTTTTGCCTTCAATCCTTTCCAGCAACAAAGTCTTTTCAACGAGTTGGCTCTTCGCATCAGGTGGTCAAAAGTATTGGAGATTCAGCTTCAGCAATAGTACTTTCAATGAATATTCAGGGTTGATTTCCTTTAGGATTGACTTGTTTGATCTCCTTGAAGTCCAAGGGACTCTCAAGAGTTTTCCCCAGCACCACAATTTTGAAAGCATCAATTCTTTGGCACTCAGCCTTCTTCACGGTCCAACTGTCACATCCATACATGACAACTGGAAAAACCTGCTTTGTGGATCACAGCCTTGTCATGGCAAAGAGGCTTTTGTAACTCAATGAAGCTATGAGCCATGCCATGCAGGGCTACCCAAGATGGACAGGTCAGAGTGAAGAGTTCTGACAAAATGTGATCCATTGGAGGAGGAAATGGCAACTCCTGTGTTCTTGTCTAAAGAACCCCATGAACAGTATGGGACTAGTTACTCATTCAAAAATCTTGACTAAGGAAAGCACTTTCTGTCTCCAAGCACATACTCCCAGGCCCTAGGTTAACTATAAAATCATCCCCTCAGTGGTGCAGAGTATAGCTGTGAAGGCTTCCAGATCTCATGTGCTCGATCTTACCCTATGAGTAAGTTACCCTTAATAAACTGATTCACTGATTGTCCTGATCTGCCTGTCTCATTTTTCTGTCTCAAGATACCTTGTCAGTTGGGGGCGGGGGGTCACTTTTTGTTCCCTCCCTCCTCCAAAACCGTATCTACCCAGTTTCACTAAATGCCACTCTCATGTTTCTCACGTCCTCAAGCCTCAAACTGTGATGTCACTCTTGATCCTGCCCTTCTCTCACCACTTGCTCCCACTTCCAACCACCATCTACACAAATAGCTTTTAAATCGGGGTTAGAGAACTCATGTGCTGGGGAGCTGGTTAGAAATGCTAATAGCAGGATCCTACTCCCTGACACTGTGTCCGTGGGATTTTCCAGGCAAGAATACTGGAGTGGGTTGCCATGCCCTTCTCCAGAGGATCTTCCCAACCCAGGGATCAAACCTGGGTCTCCTGAATTACATGAACATTCTTTACTGTCTGAGTCACCAGAAAAGCCCCTCCCTGACACTGCCTTCCCCCCAATTTAATTAAATCTCTAGTTGTGGTGGCCAAACAACTACATTTCTAGCACATTCCCTATGAGTTCTTAGATTAAACTGTAAGAACTGCTGTTAAAGACTATACCTTCAAAATATTCTTTATTACTCTTCATTTCCACAATCTTCCCATATCAGCTCATTACTAGAAGAATAAAATAGCCTTTTAAATGGTCTCTTCAACTTCATCTTCTAATCTGAGAGTTAGCAAACTTTTGCTCTAAAGAGCCAGCCAGTATTTTAGGCTTTCAAGGCCATGTCTTTGTGGCAGTTACTCACCTTGGTCATTACAGCATGAAAACAGCCATAGAAAACGTGAGTAAATGGATGTGGCTTTGTTTCTGTAAAAGTTTTCACACACACACACACACACACACACACACCAACATACACACAACTGCCAGCCCATTTCCCATAAAACTGCAAGAGTAATATTTTAGAATTGATTATTTGCTACCTGCTCTTGTTCTAGAAACAACATCCAATTCTTTAACCAGGGTCTTTAATGCCTTGGGTTACTTGCCTCCAGCCTCCTTTCCGGTTTCACCTGACTACCCATTTCCAGCTTGATCACTTCACTCTAATCACATGGCCCTCCCCACTGGCTCCTAGAACGCACCAGCTTTTCTCCCAGATTAGGATTTTTGCCCTTGCTCTTCCCTTTTTTGGAATACCTTCTCCCTCCTTTTGCATGTAGTTAAGAGCAAGAACAAAGGACTTAGTCTTATTCCAATAGTAGCTCTACTACTTATACATTCTGTGCCTCTGTTTCTTCATCATAAGAATGAGAATAATAATGGTTTCTATTTCCATCAGGTTCCTATACGGTGCACTCATAAAACTTGTAAAGCATAGTAAAGTGTAATAGTATTAGATTTCATTATGGACATTTGTGTAGTTATATCTGTAGGAGGAAGGTATTTGAAAGCTGGGTCATTATTGCAAAATCGAAAATTCTTTCACGGTCTATGCAGAAATCCATGTTATCCTTCCATATTCTAACAATTGAAACTCTTTAAAAAAAAGCATATGTTAAGAATGTGAATATCTACTTATTTTACAAAAATGACTTGATCTGTATAATTAATCATTGTACAGTTTCTTAAAAAGCCTCCTCCATATGCATTTTTTTCACCATTTGACCCCATGATATTGTGATGTATAATATAAAATATATATAGATTTGGTCTTTGCCTTATTTCTGGCACAGAGCTCATAAACCCTTGGATTTCCTATGTGTTGGGACTAGACCATTCAGGTATGACCTAAATCAAATTGCTTATGACTATAGAGTGGAAGTGAGAAATGGATTTAAGGGACTAGGTCTGAGTGCCTGATGAACTATGGATGGAAGTTCATGACATTGTACAGGAGACAGGAATCAAGACCATCCCTAAGAAAAAGAAATGCAAAAAAGAAAAATGGCTATCTGAGGAAGCCTTACAAATAGCTATGAAAAGAAGAGAAGTGAAAAGCAAAGGAGAAAAGGAAAGATATACCCATTTGAATGCAGAGTTCCAAAGAATACCAAGGAGAGATAAGAAAGCCTTCCTCAGTGATCCATGCAAAGAAATAGAGGAAAACAACAGAATGGGAAAGACTAGAGATCTCTTCAAGAAAACTAGAGATACCAAGGGAACATTTCATGCAAAGATGGGCTCGATAAAGGACAGAAACGGTAGGGACCTAACAGAAGCAGAAGATATTAAGAAGAGATGGAAAGAATACACAGAAGAACTGTACAAAAAAGATCTTCACGACCCAGATAATCACGATGGTGTGATCACTGACCTAGAGCCAGACATCCTGGAATGTGAAGTCAAGTGGGCCTTAGAAAGCATCACTACGAACAAAGCTAGTGGAGGTGATGGAATTCCAGTTGAGCTATTTCAAATCCTGAAAGATGATGCTGTGAAAGATGATGCTGTGAAAGTGCTGCACTCAATATGCCAGCAAATTTGGACAACTCAGCAGTGGCCACAGGACTGGAAAAGGTCAGTTTTCATTCCAATCCCAAAGAAAGGCAATGCCAAAGAATGCTCAAACTACCACATAATTGCACTCATCTCAAACACTAGTAAAGTAATGCTCAAAATTCTCCAAGCCAGGCTTCAGCAATACATGAACCGTGAACTTCCAGTTGTTCATGCTGGTTTTAGAAAAGGCAGAGGAACCAGAGATCAAACTGCCAACATCCGCTGGCTCATCGAAAAAGTAGGAGAGTTCCAGAAAAACATCTGTTTCTGCTTTATTGACTATGCCAAAGCCTTTGACTGAGTGGATCCCAATAAACTGTGGGAAATTCTGAAAGAGATGGGAATACCAGAACACCTGACCTGCCTCTTGAGAAACCTGTATGCAGGTCAGGAAGCAACAGTTAGAACTGGACATGGAACAACAGATTGGTTCCAAATAGGAAAAGGAGTACATCAAGGCTGTATATTGTCACCCTGCTTATATGATTTCTATGCAGAGTACATCATGAGAAACGCTGGACTAGAAGAAACACAGGCTGGAATCAAGATTGCTGGGAGAAATATCAATAACGTCAAATAGGCAGATGACACCACCCTTATGGCAGAAAGTGAAGAGGAACTAAAGAGCCTCTTGATGAAAGTGAAAGAGGAGAGTGCAAAAGTTGGCTTAAAGCTCAATATTCAGAAAACAAAGATCATGGCATCTGGTCCCATCACTTCATGAGAAATAGATGGGGAAACAGTGGAAACAGTGTCAGACTTTATTTTGGGGGGCTCAAAAATCACTGCAGATGGTGACTGCAGCCAAGAAATTAAAAGACGCTTACTCCTTGGAAGGAAAGTTTTGACCAACCTAGATAGCATATTGAAAAGCAGAGACATTACTTTGCCAACAAAGGTCTGTCTAGTCAAGGCTATGGTTTTTCCCAGTAGTCACGTATGGATGTGAGAGTTGGACTGTGAAGAACGCTGAGCGCCAAAGAAGATGCTTTTGAAGTGTGGTGTTGGAGAAGACTCTTGAGAGTCCCTTGGACTGCAAGGAGATCCAACCAGTCCATCCTAAAGGAGATCAGTTCTGGGTGTTTGT
>NW_011495050.1:16412929-16413350 GCF_000754665.1 Bison bison bison | reverse complement strand
GGTTGGATCTCCTTGCAGTCCAAGGGACTCTCAAGAGTCTTCTCCAACACCACAGTTCAAAAGCATCAATTCTTCGGCGCTCCATGGGGGCTCGCAAAAGAGTCAGATATGATTTAGCAACTAAACAATGGTGTGCATACGTGTGTATATTTATTTAGGTGCCTTAAAATAACTGATGACACATGATTCATACAGTTTTATTTTACACAGTGGTTAGGGTGTATGGATTTAATTTATAGCTATACCATTCATCTACTGTGGGATCTTGAGCAAGTCACTTAATCTCTCCAATATCTTACTGCTGCTGCTGCTGCTGCTGCTGCTGCTGCTGCTAAGTCGCTTCAGTCGTGTCCGACTCTGTGTGACCCCATAGATGGCAGCCCACCAGGCTCTGCCATCCCTGGGATTCTCCAGGCAAGAA
>NW_011495050.1:16409543-16412829 GCF_000754665.1 Bison bison bison | reverse complement strand
TGAAGAGTTGACTCACTGGAAAAGACTCTGATGCTGGGAGGGATTGGGGGCAGGAGGAGAAGGGGACGACGGAGGATGAGATGGCTGGATGGCATCACTGACTCTATGGACATGAGTTTGAGTGAACTCCGGGAGTTGGTGATGGACAGGGAGGCCTGGCGTGCTGCAATTCATGGGGTTGCAAAGAGTTGGACATGAATGAGTGACTAAACTGAACTGAACTGATGGCTGATTCATGTTGAGGTTTGACAGAAAACGACAAAATTCTGTAAAGCAATTATCCTCAATAAAAAATAAATTTAAAAAGGCTTAATCAAAATATCATTATCACATTGTTAAGAAATCAAAATAATGCCATAATATTATTAACTATCTAAGCAGAGTTCAAATTTACATAATTATCTCCTTTGATTGTAACTATTATTGTTTAACTTGTCTCTTAAAACTCTTTTAATCCATAGATTCTTCCATCTCTCTCTCTCTCTCTTTTTTTTTTTTTCCCTTGCAGTTTACTTGTTGAAGAAATCGATTGTCCTGTAGCACTTTCACAGTCTACATTTTGTCGTCTGAATCCTCTGTTGTCACTTAATATGTTCATTAGTGTAGTAGTGCTAGTCACTTAGTCATGTCCAACTCTTTGTGACCCCATGGACTGTAACCCGCCAGACTCCTCTGTCTTTGGAATTCTCCAGGCAAGAATACTATTTCCTTCTCCCAATATGTTCATTCATCACCTCTATTTCTTGCTTCCTGTATTTGAATCTAAAGTTCTAATCAGATTTCAAGCTGATTTTCTGGCAGGACTATTTCACTGTATACATCCATTGAGAGGCACTTAGGGTCTAGTCTAGCTCTCTTTTTGTGATGTTACTATGATCATTGCTTAGATTCTCTTATTCTTTAGGATTTTTAAAGAGAAGATATCCCGACTTTATCATTTCTTTTGTCTTCAACTTGAATACTCTTTCAAAGGGAAACTTCCAGTATCAGCTCATTGGTTAGCTTGAGTGCAGTTTGATTTGCAAAGAGAGGATGAATGCTTGATTTTTTCTTTCTTTTTACTTATAATACAGTTTTCAAAAATAATTAATTGGTCCCCCACCATCCCTCAAAGATGACTAATCAATTTTTCTTGTCCCTACGAAGTCATCAGTTTAAACAAATGATACATTTAAATCTATATTGTATTTATGATCCTTCTTGATGTTCAGATTGTCCCATCTGTGACTAATGAGAATCTGTACAAATAAGTTTCTGAGTACCTTGTTATGACTCTGGTACTCTTGGGCTGAATTTCAAACAATGGCTTCTAGGGCTTCATCTGTTTTATGTAATCTTCAGCTCAATAGGACTTAATTTTGCCCAGATGTTACCCATGAACACAGATATCAGTGACTAGGGCCACCATTGCCACTGATCTCTGAAGTGAAAGGGCAGGGGGGATTCTCTTAAGGCAATGTTGGGAGGAGCTTGCTTCTAACTAAACATCTCTCTGCTGCATAAACACCACACACATACACACACACACACACACATGTCACATGCCACATGGCACATCAGTTCAAGGTAGGTTTCAATCTGACTTGGAGTTCTTCATGGTTTGTTGGTTCTCTCTAACTTCTGTAGATTCTCCAGGTTTGATTTTGATCCAGTAGCTTATCCTAGTTCACCATCATGGCAGGAAGCAGAAGCCCCCTCATCCCACTTTTAAGCTAAGTTTTTCAGTTAACAACATTTGAAAATCTAATCATAGGCAGCCTCTTAAATATTATATGAAATGGTCTCAGAAACCACATCAGTCTTAAGTTTCTTGGTTTGGGGAGTAATGTACTCAGACTTCTGTAAAGTCATCAAGATCTTGAGAACAATAATATTTCTAGAAGTTTTTAAAAAGGCAAAAAGGAAGATACCAAAATTAGAGCTAAAGGAGCCTTTAAAACACCAGTTTATTTAAGTGAATCAATTATGTTGTTCAGTCACTAAGTCTTGTCTGATTCTTTGCAACCCCATGGATTGCAACACACCAGGCTTTCCCATCCTCCACTGTCTTGTGGAGTTTGTTCAAAGTCATGTTCATCGAGTCAGTGATGCCATTCAACCATCTCATCCTCTATTGCCCCTTTCTCCTCCTGCCCTCAATCTTTCCCAGCATCAGGGTCTTTTCCACTGAGTCAACTCTTCTCATCAGGTGGCCAAAGTATTGGAGCTTCAGCTTTAGCATCAACCCTTCCAATGAATATTCAAGATTGATTTCCTTTAGGATTGACTGGTTTGATTTCCTTGAAGTCCAAGGGACTCTCAAACATCTTCTCTAGCACCACAGTTTAAATGAATCAATTCTTCAGCACTCAGAATTCTTTATGGTCCAACTCTTGCATCCATACATTAAGCAGGAGGAAAGAGACAAATTTGAAAATTGTTCTACCATAAGTTTAGGGATGAAAGTATTATTCTTCCCTCCAAGCAGCTAATTATACTACACCAAACATTACCATGAGTTAATAGATAACTTTTCTCTGACCTTCAAGGATCAGCAATTTTGAGAAAATATAGGGATATATGTATAAAGAAGGGAGTATCTTTAATTCCCCTTTTAAAAGGAGCAGATTCATTTCTAGGAGTATTTGTTTTTCTGATTATAGAAATGGCAAATGTTTTTTGAAGGAAATACAGAATATTATATAAAGAAAAAAATGTAATTTCAACCACCATAGAAAATCATTATTATTCATCATGATGGCATTTTTCTCTAGTACCTTCCAATCTTTAAAAATGTGTATGTATGAATTATGCAATTGACAGTTGAACAAAATGGGCTTAAAATGCAGGATCCACTAATAGGCAGATTTTTTTTCAATAAATACATAGTTGGCCCTCCGTAGTTCAGGGTTTTGCATCCTTGAATTAAACCAACTGAGACTGGAAATTTCTGTCTGCCATGTGTTGAATCCTAGAATGAGAAACCTGCAGATGCAGAGGGCTGATTGCATTCATTGTACTACGCCCTTTTATGTAAGCAAGAATCCTGCATTTTGGTGTACATACAGCTCCTGGAACCAATCTCCCTCAGATACTGAAGGGCAACTGTATCCTTATATATGTACGTGCAAATGGTGTTCATGTCTTCCAGGTGGTTCAGTGGTAAAGAATCCGCCTGCCAAGGCAGGAGGCAAAGGTTCAATCCCTGGGTTGGGAAGATCCCCTGGAGAAGGAAATGGCAACCCGCTCCAGTATTCTTGCCTGGGAAATCCAATGAACAGAGTAGTCTGGTGGGCTAGTCCATCAG
>NW_011495050.1:16406702-16409443 GCF_000754665.1 Bison bison bison | reverse complement strand
GTCTTCACTCTGGTCCTCGGACCTTCCTTGTCTTTTAGCCACCGCCATTTTGGACTCCTTTTCCCTATTCTACCTACCTAACAGATGTATCACTCCAATCTCTGCCTCTGTTGTCACCTAGGTTTTGACATTTTTGTTTGGTAGGTAGAATAGGGAAAAGGAGTCCAAAATGGTGGTGGCTAAAGGACAAGGAAGGTCCGAGGACCAGAGTGAAGACCTCAGGCAGAACAAACAGAACAAACAGCACTCCTGGCTAAGCCCAGTTTGCATAGGGCAGGCCCAGGTGGAGGAAAAAACATAAAAGGAGGAGCCAAAGCGCTTTCTCTCGGACTCTCTCCCGAGTGCATGAGCTCTTTCTCTCTCTCTCTTTTCTCTCTCTCTCTCTCTCTCATTTTCCTGCTATCTTCTACATAAAATAAAGCTGTAACACTGATTTGCCTAAGAGCTGTAGCACGGTTTGTCCAAGACCCAAGAGCTGTGACGCGCCGAGGGCTTTAATGTCCGTCGCTCCAAATCTTTGTTGTGATGAGACAAAGAACCGAGGAACATACACTCGCGTGACGATTTTGCTCTAACAGCTGTAAGACATTCACACAGACTTTGGTATGAGAAATGGGGCACTACCGTTGGAAATCGTTTAAAATGTGAAGTGGCTTTAGGATTGGGTAGTGGGTAGAATCTGGAGAATTTTTGAATATTGAATAGGAATATTCTGTCCTATTCTGTCCCACCACTGTATTTTGGAAGCAAGTCTCTATTTTCTAGTTTTACAGGTCAACAGGTGAGGAAGAAATTCTCCCTCAAAACTGCAGCAACACCAACTCCTGTCTGGGTTTCTAGCTACCCTGCCCTACAGATTTCAGACCTGCAGCCTCCTCAGTCATGTGAGATAATCCTTTAAAAAATGTATGTGTTGGAGTAGGAAATGGCAACCTACTCCAGTATACTTGCCAGGAAAATCCTTTGGACAGAGGAGCCTGGCGGGCTCCTACAGGCTACAGTCCATGGAGCCACAAAGAATTGGGACATGACTTAGCAACTAGACAACAACAAATGTAAAACTCAACCCACCCTATTCCCCCAACATCCCAGTTTGCCCTCCCACCCCTTCTTATCTTTAGTTAATGTCCCCAGGGTTCAGCCTGGCTAGAGTTGGAGGCCAGACATAACTTTTGGAAGCAGGGTGGTCTCTGGAGCCTCCGCAGCAAAGGGCTGGAGGTGGCTGTGTGGCTCCACCCGGACCCTGCCCCTTCCCCCAGTTAGAAAAGAAGTCCCTGGTGTCTCCTGGGAGAGCAGTGCAGTGCTTTGGAGTAGGGCAAGCTGGGGCCTGCCTGGCCTGGCCATTCCAGTGACCTAGCCCCTGCATTGCCTGGGGCTGGGAGGTCCCAGGAGGGCTGCCGCCCGCCCCCACTCCTATATCCGGAGGCAGGGGTTTACATAGTTTCTGAGTGCCTTCCTTTCCCTTCGGGAGTGCATGGGCTGCAGTACACTCAGAAGGTGGCCTCTCACTCCATGCCAGTCCCCCAAAGCAGGCTGGAACAAGGGGTAGCTGGCTGGGCCAGACTAGTTTCCCAGATGACTGGGACGTAGCACCAATTAAAAAAAAAAGTATGTGTGTGTATGTGTAATTGTGTGTGTGTATGTACATACATGCAACCTCTCAGTATGCTTCATACCTACATACTTAAATTGTTAGCTCACCAAACAGTGTTATAATTGATCATTTAGTAGGTTTGATTTCTTTAAAGCTTTAGGAATACAGATACACATGTTAATTGCTAGCATGAAAAATGTTTCTGTAAGAGTTATGAAAAAAATAAATATAAAGGCTGCTACTGCTACTGCTAAGTCGCTTCAGTCGTGTCTGACTCTGTGCGACCCCATAGACGGCAGCCCACCAGGCTCCCCTGTCCCTGGGATTCTCCAGGCAAGAATACTGGAGTGGGTTGCCATTTCCTTCTCCAATGCATGAAGGTGAAAAGTGAAAGTGAAGTAGCTCAGTCCTGTCCGACTCTGAGCGACCCCATGGACTGCAGTCTACTGGCCTGCTCCATCCAGGGGATTTTCCAGGCAAGAGTACTGGAGTAGGGTGCCATCGCCTTCTCCGAATATAAAGGTTAATTGTACCTAATTAAAGCTTTAGCAATATGGCCTGTTATATGTTTACTTGGTCTGATTATAAGGCAGTTGGTCAGCTATATTGGCTATATATATCTAGAGAATAAGTTCAGGGTTTCAATAAATATTTAAATATAAATATTAATCAATGAGGTTGATAATTGTTTTCTATTGATGATGAATAATGCAGTGAGTTGTTTCCATACTTCCCTCTGTGTTTCTTCTCTCCTTAAAAAACTTACAAATCTTTTCTAAATGCCTAGTAAATACAAGCTGTGATTGAAGAATCCATGTCGTATCAAGGAATATATACCTGTAAATATATTAAGCTTGTCAACAGAATGGGAAAGACTAGAGATCTCTTCAATAAAATTAGAAATACCAAGGGAACATTTCATGCAAAGATGGGCTCGATAAAGGACAGAAATGGTATGGACCTAACAGAAGCAGAAGATATTAAGAAGAGATGGCAAGAATACACAGAAGAACTGTACAAAAAAGATCTTCACGACCCAGATAATCACGATGGTGTGATCACTGACCTAGAGCCAGACATCCTGGAATGTGAAGTCAAGTGGGCCTTAGAAAGCATCACTACGAACAAAGCTAGTGGAGGTGATGGA
>NW_011495050.1:16403255-16406602 GCF_000754665.1 Bison bison bison | reverse complement strand
TGGACTGCAGCCCCCCAGGCTCCTCCGTCCATGGGATTTTCCAGGCAAGAGTACTGGAGTGGGGTGCCGTTGCCTTCTCCACCAATATCTTACTACAGTTTTATATTTTCTATCTGGAATTTACTTTATTATATATTGCAAATTAAAGATATAGCCATATTTTACTACATATTTAGCTAAATTCCCTAATATCAATTATTAAACAATGCATACCTTTCTAATTTATCTGTGATTCTTCTTTTATCATAATACTACACATAAATTCTTATGTATATGCTAAACCTTGTTTTAGATTGGTCTGTTTACTTGCTACATCTATTGAATCAGTATATCCTTGTTTAAATCAGCCATATATTTTAATATCTAGTATGGCAAGTTTCCCTATTTTGTTATTTTCAAAATGTCATTAATTTTTTCTCATTAATTATTCTAGAAGTAGAACAGCAGGAACATTTTGTCTCAAAACCTCTGTTATAATAATTTATATCTTCATAGCATTAACATTTAGCCTCTCAGTTTTAGGTTAGAATATATTCTAGGTGCTTTCTGTGCAATGTATTTTTTCCTTTCAAAAACCAGTTCAGACAGATAAAATTATAGCCTTTTTTTGTCAAGAATCCAAAATTCAGGGAAATAAGTAGCTTGTTCAAGGTCATAACACTACTAAGTAGCAGAATTAGATTCCAAATCCAGATTATTTCTCTTCTAAAATGCTAAGATGCCATCACTGACTCAATGGACATGAGTCTGAGCAAACTCTAGGACATAGTAAAGGACAGGGAATCCTGGCATGCTGCAGTCCATGGGGTCGTAAAGAGTCAGACACAACTGAGTGATTGAACAAGAAGATAGATGTTACAATCTTCCTTGTACTGCTTCACACTATCCTTTTCTACTGGTAAAATAAATAATTGCTCTATTAACTTACTTTGTAAGATATGTTTAAAAAGGAAAGTCACACTAAAAAAAAAAAATAGCTGAAGGAAGGACTGATAGGAAAGGAAGTATCCAGGAATGGGTCATCTGAGGTCAAGGTCAGGGACCAACTAATGCTGGCCATCTCAAGGGCAGACAGCATGCACATTAAGTACAGCCAACTGTCGCCATGCTCAGCACCCTGCTCTGTATTCAATGGCACTTGTCTCTTTCTCCCCAATTCCACATATATATGATTGGTTTGACTAAAAAATATCATGGTAAACAAACACAATGACCACTGAAGAATAAATAAAAATAATAAGCGTGATCATTTCATCAGCCATATCATGTGGTAACTCTTCATCTGATTACTTTATCTTGTCCTTATTTCTCTCACTTTACACTGAGGAAACTGAGCCTCAGAGAGATTAATTCATTTACCCAAAAGAATGTACAGCTGCTATGTTGTAGAAATGGAATCCACACCATTGTCTGACTTTGTCCTACCACCTTAGCATGATAAGATTGGAAGAAAACAGTGAGGTTACCAACTGTAAGCAAGGTTGTTAAGACATAGCTGACTCGTCAACTTATTTTGAAACACCTAAGGTCACAGGTAGTGACAAAGAACAAGCTAAATAATGAATCTTCTTCTACTGTTTACAGGCAAAACAAAGGCCAAACCCAGAGGAGTTCTTGCTCAATAAATGGGAAGTAACAAGTGAAGGAATCTGGAAGCAGAGTGAACAGCTAGCTGAATGGTGCCTTTATCCACAAGTAGGAAGTGATCTTTTCTTGTATTCTCAAGAGGAACTTACCTTTCATTGCCTTAGGACACTTTTTTCCCATGATGTAAACTCTAGAGACACTAGAGCTGACCAGCATAAACTGTATTTTAGTTTCCTAAATGAATACCAAAGTTAGACAAGAGTCAAGGTGGCAGGAAAGATACTACTCAAGCTGATTACAAGTATATATATTTTCTGTGAACCTAGAAATAATTGCTCCACAGCTCTTCCCCATTAGATTGCAGCAGTAATAATAATTAAGTTATCATGTTGTATTTTCACAAGATAGGCTATCATTTTGAATCCTCAGAATAACTCTGGGTCATCAAATGTATTGTCATGGAAGTTTTGGAACTGTTATATTTGCAGTACAGAGAATTCAAAGCAAGTCACACAGGTGGTGAATGACAGAGGTTGGCTTTGTAGTGAGTGAGTTGTGGGACATGCTGGGGTCTCAGTGACTCAGTAGAAAAGTAAGAAAGAGAAGGAAACTGGGACTGGGCCATTACTAGCCTGGCTACTGTTTGGGAGAAGGTTGGCTCTTGGCAAAGTGAGACAATTAGTAATGTCAATATAATTTAGATTATTTTTTTCTTCACTAAAACATTTATTAAACCTTCTGATGTTCTTCTGTCCAGTGACTAACTAGTATCTTCAATGTAGTGGACGCAAGATAAATGCTTGATGAACGTATCAATTCGAATCCTTGCAATGTGAACGTTACATCCTGGTAAAGTCTATGTAGCAATATTGCTACATCTGGTCTTCAGGTGAACCATGTCTGGCTTCAGCACTGCTGAGCCAGTAGTAGAACATATGAAGGATTTTCCTTTTAGGAAGATTTTGCATATTCAAGATTAAGTGTTAGGAAAGGAATTGGTACAAATGCCAAGCTGAGAATATACTATTATACATTGGCAATTAGGAAATTGGAGAAAGAAAGAGTTAAAAAAAAATTAACTTAATGGCTTTCCAAAGTTGAAGAGCAAAATAGAAGTAGCTGAAGAACATAAACATGTTGAATATACAAGAGAAAGAAAAAGCAAGATTTAACAGTATATTAGTTTGTTGTGGCTGCTGTAACAAGTACCAAACTGGGTGGTTTAACAATAGAAACTCATTCTCACAGTTTTAGAGACTAGAATTCAAAATAAAGGTGTCCACAGGGCTGGGTTCCCCATGATGCCCTTTCAGAAGAACTTTTCCAAGCTGCTTCTAGCTTCTGGAGGTTGCTTGCATTCTTGACCCTTGGCTTATAGATGTGTCACGCGAGTGTATGTTCCTCGGTTCTTTGTCTCGTCACAACAAAGATTTGGAGTGATGGACATTAAAGCCCTCAGCGTGTCACAGCTCTTGGGTCTTGGACAAATCGTGTTATAGCTCTTAGGCAAATCAGTGTTACAGCTTTATTTTATTTAGAAGACAGCAGGAGAGAGAGAGAAAGTGAGAGAGAGAGAGAGAAAGAGCTCATGCACTCGGGAGAGAGTCCGAGAGAAAGCGCTTTGGCTCCTCCTTTTATATGTTTTTTCCTCCACCTGGGCCTGCCCTGTGCAAATTGGGCTTAGCCAGGAATGCTGTTTGTTCTGCCTGAAGTCTTCACTCTGGTCCTCGGACCTTCCTTGTCTTTTAGCCACCGCCATT
>NW_011495050.1:16363007-16403155 GCF_000754665.1 Bison bison bison | reverse complement strand
ACTGTAGCCACCAGGCTTCTCTGTCCCTGGGATTTTCCAGGCAAGAATACTGGAGTGGGTTGCCATTTCCTTCTCCAGGGGATCTTCCTGACCCACGGATCGAACCCAGGTCTCCCACATTGCAGGCAGATGCTTTATCCTCTGAGCCACCAGGGAAGCCCCAATATACCTATTATACTGACACATTATTCTCTTCAAGCTGATTTCAGAGTTCCACTGAAAAGTTTAAAAATTAAAGCCCAACCCAGCACTGATAAATTACTAAAGAAAAAAAAAAAACAAAACTTGATTTTTGGAACTATAGACTGAATATATTATGTACATTGAAAATATATGTGGCATATATATATATATATATATATATATAATTTCCCAGGTATATCTTTATATGTTCTACTCACCTGCATTCTTTTATTCCTATTTTCACCTCACGTTTGACAAAGGGATGGGGTGTGCTGCATCAAAAGTCACATTAAGAGAAATGGACAGTAGCTATTGTCATGTGTACTGCGCAGTTTATGACTTAATAGTTCACTGCACTAGAAGTTGTGTGAAATGAGACCCCGGTATTCTCATACCCAGTGGTCATAGCTTACTGTGTACTATCAGAAAATCTGATGTTAAAGTTACTAAGAAGAGGGGACTTCTACCAGTATCTTTGGTTGTCAGACAACTTTAATGAAAATAATTGTGATTTTATACATTTGAAGTCAAAAGGAAGTCAAATATGCATGCATTTCTCATCTACAGTGCCTGATTTGAGAAGGCATAGCCATGTCCGCTTGGTTGTCTTCTCTGTTCGTTCTCATTTCAGTTCTAGGTTTGAACAGCTCTGTGGGTTGAACGGGAATTTCTCTGTTGGCTCAGTTTCTAGGGTGTTGCCTGAGGTCACCCAGCAAGGGCTGCTGTCTCAGCATCTCCAATGAGCTTCAAGGGTTGGTAGCCTGCAGCTTCCTAGTAGCTGTTTTATATTTCCCCCTTCAAGTATTTGTCTGACTTCACAGAAACCTACCCTAAGAATACAAAGCTTATATTTCAGATGAAAACTTAGGGGGACACTTTTATAGCTTTTGGGCTTCCCTTGTGGCTCAGTTGGTAAAGAATCCACCTGCAATGTGAAAGACCTGAGTTCGATCCCTGGGTTAGAAAGATGCCCTGGAGAAGGGAAAGGCTACCCACTCCAGAATTCTGGCCTGGAGAATTCCATGGACTGTATAGTCCATGGGGACACAAAGAGTTGGACACAACTGAACGACTTTCACTTCACAGTTTTCAGCAGCAGCTACATCTCTGGAAGCTCTCTCTCGCTCTCTCTTTTTTTTGGCTGTGCTATGGCATCATGTGTGATCTTAGTTCCCCCACTAGGGATCGGATTTGCACTTTCTGCATTGGAAGCATGGAGTCCTAACTATTGAACCACCAGGGAAGTCCTATGTGAGCTCGCTTTACTTTTGATTATCCTGCTTCACAAATGCCAGCTCTCCTCATGATCATTTACTTTAACATCTATCTTCTTTTTCCTAATTTTTAAATTTGAAATATAGCTGATTTACAATTCTGTGTTAATTTCAGGTATACAGCAAAGTGATTCAATTATATGTATATGTGTGTATGTATATATATTCAGGTATATGTACTCAGTTATATGTATATGTGTCAGTTTTTTGTGAAAACAAAAAGTGAAAGTGAAAGTCGCTCAGTCGTGTCCTACTTTTTGCAACCCCAAGGACTATACAGTCCATGGAATTCTCCAGCCCAGAATACTGGAGTGGGTAGCCTTTCTCTTCTCCATACATATAACATTCAGTTATATGTGTGTGTATATACATACACACACATACATACATGTGCTTAGTCACTCAGTCATGTCTTTGCAACCCCATGGACTGTAGCCCACCAGGTGCCTCTGTCCATGGAATTCTGCAGGCAAGAATATTGGAGTGGGTTGCCATCCCCTTCTCCAGGGGATCTTCCCAACTCAGGGATTGAACCTGGGTCTCCTGTACTGCAAACAGATTCTTTTATATATACATATATATGTATATATTCTCTTTTAGATTTTTTCCTTTATATGTTAGAATAAGATACTGAGCAGAGTTCCCTGTGGTATACACTACATCCTGTTGGTTATCTAGTTTATATATAGCGGTATATATTTTAATCTCAAAACTCCTAATTTATCATCCCCCCTTCCACAATCACCTTTGAGAACCATCAGTTTGTTTTCTTTGCCTCTGAGTCTTTCTGTTTTGTAGATAAGTTTGCTTATATCATTTGTTTAGATTCCTCATGTGAGTGACATCATATTGTATTTGTCTGTCTCTGCGCATTCGTCTTCTGAGTCAGCATGCTTTGTTAATGGTCCTCCATCTGTGCAGCCACCTGGAAGTGTCCCCCGGAGAGAAAGACTTCGTGATCCAAGGGCCCCCTTTCCTTGAGTTCATTCTCTTAAGAATCATAAACCTGCACTGCCAGTCTTCCTACATCTAAATAGCATCTAGCTATTTTGAATACTTTCTTCACTTATATAATTGTTCTGGCAAAAGGTTGAGCCATATTTAATATGTTCTATCATAGCCGGAAGTAGGATTCTCTAAGAACATATTTTATGTTTGTTTCTTGCCTTAGGAATAACTGGAACATCCGGATTATATAAATTCAAACTCCAAATAATTTAATTTACCTCCTACAGGATGTCTGTCTTGTCTTCTCCCTGTGTTAACTGGCATATTGCTTCTAGACCACCCTTTCACTGAATGTATAAAGCTTTTATCAAGGGAGGTCTGTTTTTTTCATTAGTTGATGAGGGCTAAAACCTAAATCCCTCGATTACAGAGTCTGGATTTCCCTTCCGTAATAGTCACAGTTTCATCACATTGCTCTGATTACAGTGCCTCGAATAAACAGTTCTATTTTACGGTATACTGATTAGCCCACTCATGGAGTAATGTTTGTTTTGATTGTTCCTTATTAAGAGGAAGATACACTGTCTTCAGTTACCAAGAAGCAGATTCTAAAATGAGGACTAATGTGAAAGTGATTTATTAAGGAAGGGCTCTGAGAAGATGGATGAGGAAGATTTCTTGGAAGCAGGACAGGGAGGGAGAGGACGCTGAGCAGGAGGTACTTTAAACCTCAATTTTACCTGGCTCTGCAGGGAAGCTTTCGAGTGAGAGACCTCAGAGTTATCCAGAATTGAGACAACTTTGTCACTGACCTGGGTTTTCAAACTTCCCATCTGTGATTTCTTGGCCAAAAGCCTTGAGGATGAGCAATAAATTCCCAGATGCACCAGTTTTCACCTGTCCACAAGAGTCTCCTGCAGCCCAAGGACATTCCTCTAAGAAATAGACCAGACAAAGCATACCCAAACACAGGGAGGGAACCACCACCCCAGTAAAAAGGGGTGCACAAGCCATGGTATTATATATGACTGACTGAGTGATAGGGTGTTTATCCAAGATGCTACAATATTCCAAGGGAGGGAAAAATAGAGTCTTTAAATAGTATCTTGTGAAAAGGTATTCAATCTGGTCTATGTGGTCTCAAGAAGGTAAACTAAAATTTCTGGATGAAAGGAACCTCTGAAAGGTTAGAACTTCTCAAAACGTTTTAGCAGAATTCCCTGTAGATGCCACAGTGGGGGTGGAAACATCTTTATATTCTTACTGTTATAGGTGTCAAGATCCTCTCCCCAGCACATCATACCAATAGAAGCAAGGTAAGGTATGATTACCAAAACTTCCAAATTGTAAGCAAGTTAGACAATCAAGCTTTCAGACTTGATCTCTGAAGATATTTTAAGAAAAAGGGCATATATCCTACTAACTGCAAACCGTCAAACTTCTACAAAATTACACAGTTATTAAAATAATGCATTCTGCTATCAGTTTCTTATTTTCCCTGTGTCACCATTCAACATCTATTCAAACTTCTGAAATGGTTTAGGTCCATGATAATTTGGAGCTAGAAAAATGAATAGGAAAGGAAAAAGAAAAAAACTCACTTCTATACTTTCCTGCTTTCTTGTTTGCAGCACTATGAAATAAGTAAAGGGAATCACATAAAATCTCAGGAGAAGGAGGCCACTACCCAATCTGGGGACCTTCTGAGAACTTCCTTTTTTTTCACTTCTCTCTTTCCACTGTTGTTTTTTTTAATAGCTTTGTATACTTGTGAGCCTGTAGGCATAAACATTTTAAGTGTGGAGGATGGGCCTCTAAAAGAAGACTTGAGGGACTTCTGGCTAAATGTAAGTAAAGAAAAATCCCCTCACTCTGATCAAAACCACCAAGTACCACCACTCCGAGGAGAATTTGCCTTTGAGAATTAGGCAAATGGGGTGGTCATAAATTGAGAGAGAGGGACAACCATTTTCTGTTTCTAATGGTCCATGTCCAATCCTTCAAACTGAGGCTTTATCAAAATAAAATTTATTTTTTTTATTTTTTTAGAGAGCAGAAAATCCTCACTCGCAGGAGCTATTTAAAGTCTCTGGCCTTGCATTGAAACTGCGGATTTGGCAGGAGCAGGTTTCAGCTGGATTTTCTGGGCAGTAAGTAATGCAGCAGCAAATTTACTCTTTTTAATATAATGGCAACCATCGTTGGAAGGAAAACGAATGACTGCAGGCGGTGCCAAATTTTAAATGAAAAATCTAACTATAGCTGTTCCCTGCTCTCGCTGGGAGACCGCTGAATGATTGTGCGGGAAGCCAGGGTGAAGGGTGACCTCAGCCTGCCTGCTTTGGAGACTAACTCACAGGGTGGCTGAGGTCAGCTCACCCCACACTTGGCCCCTGGGGAGGATTTGCAGTCGTGTGACAATGGGAGCAGCCTGGAATTGAAAAGCAACTTAGCTCGGTTGAACCCACGTAGAGCTGGTATCCAGCAAGGGAGGTTTCCTCTTTGATCTCTGAGCCCTTGAGCTGAGACATGAGAAAGAATCAGAGTTATAAAATAAGAACCCAACTTACTGTGTAAGCCAGCCAGCGAGGCTCTGGGGCCTTTCTGGATTCTGTACAGGGCCTGATGGAGCCAAGCAGACATCATGGTGTACATTCGTCCTTATGTAAGTGAGGGGGAAAGACTTTTCATTGGAAAAGACTCTGATGCTGGGAGGGATTGGGGGCAGGAGGAGAAGGGGACGACAGAGGATGAGATGGCTGGATGGCATCACTGACTCGATGGACGTGAGTCTGAGTGAACTCCGGGAGTTGGTGATGGACAGGGAGGCCTGGCGTGCTGCAATTCATGGGGTCGCAAAGAGTCGGACCCAACTGAGCGACTGAACTAACTAACTAAGTGAGGGGAAGCACCTACTTAAGCTGTTTACTTATAGTGATTTTGCTTTTCACTCTATTTTTCTATCCCTTGACCTTCCATTCCACCTTAAAAAATGAATTGCTTTATGAAAGCAGACTTTGTGAATAATGATGTTAAGTCTCAGGGAATGACTCTCTACCAATCTAAAAGTAGATATTTGGAGTAGAGGGTACAGTCTTGAGCTAAACTGGAATTAAGTTATATCAGAGTGTGTTTGATAGAGTGATTTTCACTCTAGGGCAACTTTACCCTCGTTCATCACCCTGGACCAAGTTGGAAGACGGCTAACTTATGCAGGATGAGTTCCCAGATGTCATTAAGAGAATCACTGGGGAGAAAGGATATCTTCCTAGACAGGTTTTTAATGCAGAAAAAAATGTCCTGTTCTGGAAAAATAAAGTGCCACAAAGGGTATCTATTAGTACAGAAGATAAACGAGCACCAGGATTTAAGGCAGGAAGGAAGAGTCTAATGCTACTGTTTTGTACAAATACAGTCCGGTTTATGATCAGTTCTGCAACTGCCCTGATCTACAAAGCTGCTTATGTGTGACCCTTGAAGGAAAAGACACTGTCAGCTGCCAGTCTTTTGGGTGAACAACAGGAAGTGCTGGACACCAAGAACCCTTTTTTCTGGATTGTTTCTATCTATGGTCCTTTCCATCTGTTTTCCTTGGACAATGCCCGTAGTCATGCAGAACTTTATGAGCTCAACACCGAAGGGGTCAAAGTGGTCTGCTCATCCTCAAACACAATGTCTCTAAAGCAGCCGCTAGATTAGGGAGTCACAGGACCTTTGAGGCTCATTCCACATGGTATTGTAAAAGGATCATCAACAACACTATGGAAGAGAACTCCAATAGAACATCATGAAGGTCTGGAAGGATCACACCATCAAAGGTGTCATCATTGTTATGGAAAAAGCTGTGAACAGCGACAAGCCCGAAACAGTAAATTCTTGCCATGTCCAGATGTTGTGTATGGCTTCAAAGAATTTATAACAGAGGCAATCAAGAAAATTGAGAAAGAGACTGAATATAACCAAAAAATATGAGGGTGTTGGTGAGGGTTTTAGATATGAATCTTCGAGAAATTCAGGAGTGAATAGACACCGCACCAGAAATTAATAGAAGATGACCTGATAGAAATGAGTGCTTCCAAACCAGTGCAGGCGATGAGGAAAAAGACATAGAAGAAGCAGTGCCAGAGAACAAATAGATATCCTACAGTCTGGCACAAGAGTTTCAACTGTTCAAGACTGCTTTAGACTTCTTTTACAACAGGGACCCTTCTATGATATGGACACTGAAGCTAAAGCAAGTGGTGGAAGAAAGATTAGTAACGTGTAGAAGCATCTGAAAAGAAATACAAAAGCAATAGAGTCAGACAGAGATTATGATGGATTTCCGTGAAATGACAGGAAGTGTGCCTGTCTCTCCTGTCTCCCCTTCCAGCTCCTCCTCCTCTCCCACCTCTGTGACCCCTGACTCAGCAAGACCAATCTCTCCTCTTTGTCTTCCTCAAACTACTCAACGTGAAGATGATAAGGATGAAGATCTTGAAGATGATCCTCTTGCATTTAATAGTAATCATCATACCATACAGATAATATTAATAAACATATCTGCTGTGTATGTGTGTGAGAGGCATTGTTTGAAAATCTAGTGACTGTACACTAAGCACTGTATGAGAGGTTTCTGTGTCATTATCATCATGACCTAAATATTCATCGTGTACATCATGTGCAAGACTTGTACAGGATAGTCTGTCCTCATATAGGCTGAAGATGAGAGATATTTAATGCAAAATTAATAATGTATTAGTTTTGCTACTATTTCATAACTTTTGCTTTCAGTGAATCACCTTACCAAACAGCAGTGGTCCCTAACTTTTTTGGCACCAGGGACCGCTTTTGTAGAAGACAGTTTTTCCACGGATTGGAGTGGGAAGGATGGTTTCAGGATGATTCAAGAACATTACATTTGTTGTGCACTTTATTTCTATTATTATTACATCAGTTCCACCTCAGATCATCTAGAATTAGATCCTGTAGGTTGGGGGCCCCTGCCATACAGTATGCCTGTCTCTCTCATAATTTAAGAAATTTCATATCAGCCTAGCATCACAAGTAAGCGGCTTAAAAAAAAAAAAAGTACCAATGTTTATAGTACTGTCTTATGACTATGATACTGTATGCCCCCAAAATTTTATAATGATTTATTCAGGGTATAGGCTAGCTTACCATGAAGCAACGCACTGGACTAACATAAAGCAATCATTTTGCTGTTGCTTCGTTATCAGGGCATGAATCCTTATACCTTTGAATAAATATAAATTTCTTTTTCACATATCTTTGTTTTTGATGTCTAATGTTAGTAATATGTGTAACATCTAGTGTATCATGTGAGATAATATTGATGTAAGTACTGACAGTCAATTCATCTTGTAAACAAATGATATAAATTTATCATATTGATAAATACAGTGCAGAACTGTAAGTGTATTTTCCCTTATGATTTTCTTGATACACTTTCTTTTCTCTAGGTCTCTTTATTGTAAAAATATATATGGCATATAATACATATGCCATACAAAATATGTGTTAATTGGCTTTTTATGTCATCAGTAAGGCTTCGAGTTAATAGCTGGCTATTAGTAGTTAAGTTATTGGGGTGTCAGAAGTTTTTGACTGTACCTCTAACCCCCACATTGTTCAATGGTCAACTGTACTATTTATACATTGCAGTAGTAGTTTTCTAAAAACCTGAGTGCCAGCTAAGCAAAACTGAAAGCAACATGAACTCTTAAAAAACCCCTGTAAGGATACTATAGTTTGATCTCATCTATGCATTTTTCTACCAAAAAAAAAAAAAAATGCTGTTCTTTAAGAAGTACTTCACATGGTTATCTCATTTAAACTTCACAGCAGCTCTATGGAGCAGATATGATTAGCTGCACTTTAGAGTTAGGTAACTTAGACTTTGCAAAGTTAAGAAGTATGTCCAAGACCACAGGATCAATATGTAGAAAGACTAAAATTCAGCTCCTATTTGTCTCTGTGGCTCACAGACTTGATCAAGGTGCCATGCAACACACCATTAGGACTGCCATGTTGATCGTAAGGCCATGAGGATGAAAACAGAAAGCCAGCTTTGGAAGGCAGCAAAATAGAAGGAAAGAAAGGACCTGGATCTTTCATAATATCATTGATACATAGATCCCTGGAACTATCTACTTCCAGACATCTTCCTAAGGGAACAGTAAGTATTGATCTTTTTTCCTTTCCTAGTAAAATTCCAAGTGCACCATGCAGTAAGTATTGTCAATAGCACATACCTGTGCAGCTCAAACCCTGATTCAGATGCAGAACATTATCATTCCTGCAGGAATTTCCTTTATGCCTCCTCCCAGTCAACCTCTATACCATCCTACCTAACCAGGCAATCACTGCTGTGATTTTCTTTTTATGCACCATAAATTAACATTGCTTGTTCCAGAACCCATATAAATGGAATCCTACAATATGTAGTCTTGGATAAGGCTTGTTTCACTCAACGTGTAACGGGAGTAGATCGTTGCTTTTATTGTTGAGTATTCCTTGGAAGAAAAGCTATGTCAAACATAGTATATTAAAAAGCAGAGACATTACTTTACTGACAAAGGTCTATATAGTAAAAGCTATGTTTTTTCCAGTAGTCATATACAGATGTGAGAGTTGGACCATAAAGAAGGATGAGCGCTGAAGAATTGATGCTTTCGAACTGTGGTGTTGGAGAAGACCAACCAGTCTATCCTAAAGGAAATCAACCCTGAATATTCATTGGAAGGACTAATGCTGAAGCTGAAGCTGTAATACTTTGGCCACCTGATGGGAAGAGCTGGCTCATTAGAAAAAACTTGATCTGGGACGGATTGAAGGCAGAAGGAGATGACAGAGGACAAGATGGTTGGATGGCATCACTGACTCAATGGACCTGAGTTTGAACAAACTCCAGAAGGTGGTGAAGGACAGGGAAACTTGGCATGCTGAAGTCCATGGGGGTTGCAAAGAATGGGGCACAACTGAGCGACTGAACAACAAATTCCATTATACAGGGCTTCCCAGGGCACAGTTGTAAAGAATCTGCTGGCTGATGTAGAAGATACAGGAGATATGGGTTTGGTCTCTTGGTAGGGAAGATCTCCTGGAGGAGGAAATGGCAACCCACTCCAGTATTCTTACCTGGAAAACTCCACGGACAGAGGAACCTGGCAGGCTATAGTCCACAGGGTTGCAAAGAGTCAGATATGACTGAGCATAAGCACAATTCCATTTTACATGGTTTAATTTGCCTATTGAAAAACCTTGGACTGTTTCTGATAGTCAGAAACTATCAGATAGTCACTCAGTCATGTCCAACTCTTTGCAACCCCATGGATTATAGCCTGCCAGGCTCCTCTGTCCATGGAATTCTCCAGGCAAGAATACTGGAGTGGGTGCTGTTTCCTTCTCCAGGGAATCTTCCCAACCCATGGATCGAACATGGGTCTCCTGCATTACAGGCAGATTCTTTACCATCTGAGTCACCAGGGAAGCCTACTATCAAGAGACATTTCTAAGTATAAAGACAGGTCAACTTAGAAAGTATCAGCAGATATATGTTTGACTTTATCTTATAATCTTTGGACTTCCCTGGTGGCTCAGATGGTAAAGCATCTATCTGCAATGCTGGTGACTTGAGTTTGATCCCTGGGTCAGGAAGATCCCCTGGAGAAGGAAATGGCAATCCACTCCAGTACTATTGCCTGGAAAATCCCATGGACAGAGGAGCCTGGTAGGCTGCAGTGACTTCACTTCACTTATAATCTATAAACAATACATTAGAATATGTAATGAATCCACATACCTTTTCCAAAGGAATACCTGCGAAAAGAAATAGCAATAAATTTATAAATGACAATCATCAATCAGATGAAATAATTTAGATGAAGGTTGTCTCTCTTGAAGGAAGTAGTCAGGCAAGTAATCAGGAAGGAAATACAATGTGCTTTTAACTTTGTATGAAAAATTATGTTCAGTTCTGTGTTGCTGAACATAGTTCTGTTTTTGCCACATAAATCCTCTACATCAAATTATTGTCTGAATGCTTTATTAAAACGCCACTTCTGCCTTTGTTTTGGAATCTGTTATTTTCGTTGCCACCTCCTGATCGCTGTCCTCTGAAGCTTCCTTTTTCCCACTGTAGTCCAACACCTTGGTTACCCTCATCCTGTTCCCTGAAGCCTCAACTGCCTTTCTGCAAGCTTGGGTTATTATCGGGGCAGGGAGGGGTGCTGGGCACAATAATATTCTTTTGTAAGTCTTTTTGTGGACATATGTTTTTATTTCTATAGAATAAATATCTAAATCTGGAATTTCTGGGATAATTCCAGTGTTCAGTTTTATAAAGGTTGGCCAGATCATGTTACAAAGTGGCTGTACATTTTACACAGTAGACAACAATGTAGGAGTGACTGGCTTTTCCACATGATCGCCCACATTCAGTGTTGAGTTTTGTCAGTTTTAGTTCTGGTGAGTGGACAGTGGTATCGCATTATGGTTTTACTTCACATTTCCCTAGTGACCAATAAAGTTGAACGTTGCTATAAAGCTACCATAATCAAGACAGCATGGCATTGGTGAAATTAATGATTAATTAATCAATGAAGCAGAATAGAAGACCTAGAAATAGGCATACCCAAATATTATCAATTGACTTGTAACAATGGCAGAAAGGCAATCAATGGAGAAAGGACAGTCTTTTCAACAAATAGTGGTGAACAGTTGGATATTCATGTGCAAATTAATGACTTTGTATCCATAGCTTGCAACATGCACAAAAATAAACACAAAACGGATTATAGCTCTAAGTATAAAATCTAAAACTATTAACCTTCTAGAACAAAATGAAGGAGAAAATCATTATTAGTTTTAGGCAGAATTTTTTTGATATAAACATGATCCATTGAAGAAAAAAATAAATTGGACTTTATGAAATTTAAAAATGTTTGTTCTACAGAACTCACTATTGAGAGAATGAAAAGGCAAGCTATAGACTGAAAGAAAGTATTTGCAAATTATACTTCTGAAAAAAATTTCTATTCAAGATACATTAAGGTCTCCTAAAACTCAGCAATAAAATGAACAGTCCAATTAAAACTTAGCAGTAAAAAAAAAACAGAAAGATCTGAACAGACTCTCCATCAAAGCAAATACAGAGGGCAAACTGGTGTATGAAAAGATGCTCAACATCATTAGTCATTAGGGGAGTAAAACCGCAGAATGATACTACTGCACATCTATTAGAATGGCTGAAAAATTAAATATCAAACACTGCCAAGGACGCGAAGTGACTAGAAGTCATTACAGTGCTAGTAGGAGTACAAAAGACAAAAAAGGGCAAAATAGTGCTGCTAGGAATATAGCCACATTGTGGAATACAGTACAGCATGTTTGTTTTAGTTTTTGCTATGAAGTTAAACGTACACTTATGATATGACCCACCAGTTCTCCTTCTGGGTGTTTACTAAAGTGAAAAATGAAAATCTCACACAAAAATCTGTATGTGAATGTTTATAGAAGATAATTTGCACTCACCAAAATTTAGAAATACCATGGATATTATTCAATTGGTGAATGCATAAACAAACTGGCACATGCATTAAAAAAAAAAATAGACAAATCTAAGAGCATTTTGCCAAGCATAAGAAACCAGACTCAAGAAGCTGCATAGAATATGATACCATTTATTGCCAATGGGCTTCTCTGGTGGCTAAGTGGTAAAGATTCTGTCTGTAAATGTAGGAGACATGGGTTTGATCTCTAGGTTGGGAAGATATCCTGAAGGAAGGAATGCCAACCCACTTTATTATTCTTGTCTGGGAAATCTCATGGACAAAGGAGCCTGGTGGGCTACAGTCCATGAGGTCATAAAAAGAGTCAGATAGGACTTAGCAAATTGTTGTTGTTGTTTATTGGCAATATATATGCCATTCTTAAAAAAAAAAAAAAACAGAACTGTTAGGAAGAAAATCAAGCCAGTGGTTAATAGGGATAGAAAGTGAAGAATTTGGTTGACTGCAAAGGAAGCATGTGGGAATTTTTAGGGAAATGGAACTATTTTATACTGTGACATTATGGTAGGTATACAACTCTGTGCATGTGTCAAATCCTATAGAATTGTCCATCACAAATAGCAAATTTTACTTCTTAAAAATCTTTATAAATCAACAACAATGTATGGGGAAACCTCAGTAAATACAACCTATAATTAATGAACTTAGTTGCACTAAAAGTAATAACATTACTATACAGAATGGAAAATCATATTTTGATTGGATAATGTAAGACAAAAGACTGAAAGAACCCATACACAAATATTGTATTCTAGATAGGAAGTTTGTTTCTCACAGAACTATAGGTTACCAATCCTGAAAATACTTTATGTTTATGCTAGATTTAGAAAATAAGTATATGGTAGATATTGAGAGCTGTTGGGTTTTTTTTTGTTTTTTTTGTTTTTTTTTTTACTATTAGACAAAGAAGTTACAAATGGTGCAAGAAATTGGGGTGGAAAAGCTAGAATGAACCCAAGGCATTTGATTAAATTCACAAGTATCAGTATGAATGCATGTTTTTGTTTTATTCTTGTTTTACGCATTTGTGTGTGTATGTATGTGTGTTCATATGGGTAGATAAATAAGGAGATAAATGTAGATGTGTATGTAGAAATGAGAGATAGATAGACAGATAGATCCAAACTCCTTTGTCCACTGAGAATGCCTAGAAACAATGAAACCTTACTAATAATTAATCCATCTAGCATCTATATGATGAATTCTAAATATCATTCTCAAATAAATAAAAGGAATCAAACTAGTTTTAGACATGAAAGTTCAGTGAAACATGTGATCCTGGCACAGAAAAAGCCTCTGTGGAAAAGTGGTTGATTCCTGGCTGATTCCTGGTAACTACTAATGTCTCCTCAGCAGCAGCATCTGACGGTTGATCTCTGGTCTCTTCAGCTGATGTGGGCTTGCTTCGGGCAGAAAGATGGCTCACTACCTGCTCTCTTGCGGTCCTGAGGAGATAGTCACATTGCTGCCTCACTTCCAAGTGTAAGACCAGAGAGGCAGCAGGAATTTGCTTAATGGTCCAGGTGTAAGTTATCTCTGACAAAAGACAACATGTTGAAAAGCTAGTAAGATGTAGTAAATGGAAATTAATTGTAACGTTGTTCAGTTGCTCAGTTGTGTCCGACTCTCTGTGACCCCATGGACTGCAGCACACAAGGCTTCCCTATACAATATTTTTGGAGAAGGCAATGGCACCCCACTCCGGTACTGTTGCCTGGAAAATCCCACGGACGGAGGAGCCTGGTAGGCTGCAGTCCATGGGGGTCACTGGGAGTCGGACACGACTGAGCGACTTCACTTTCACTTTTCACTGTCATGCATTGGAGAAGGAAATGGCAACCCACTCCAGTGTTTTTGCCTGGAGAATCCCAGGGATGGGGGAGCCTGGTGGGCTGCAGTCTATGGGGTTGCACAGAGTTGGACACGACTGAAGCGACTGGGCAGCAGCAGCAGCAGCATACAATATTTATGAAAAGTGATATTGATAAGCTTCTACTGTATTGCGCTATTCTCAGGGTCTTTTTTCAGTTCACATGAAGAATGTTTAAGTTCATGCTTGGCCCTGGTCCCTCCACACCAAGCTTCAGTTTTTACACGTCGGAGTTCTCAGGAGCATCGCCTACAGACAAGTGGATAAAGAGCCTTCTGCCCCTTGAAAGTCCTAATCGCCTGTATCTTTACTCCTCTCTGCACAGACACCGGTCCCCCGGTGGCTCAGAGGGTAAAGCACCTGTCCGCAATGCGGGAGACCCGGGTTCGATCCCTGGGTAGGGAAGTTCCCCTGGAGAAGGACATGGCAACCCACTCCAGTATTCTTGCGTGGAGAATCCCGTGGATGGAGGAGCCTGGTCGGCTACAGTCCATGGGGTTGCAAAGAGTCGGACAGGACTGAGCGAGTTCACTTCACTTCACTTCACTGATACACACCTGACAACTGCTGTTTCTCAAACATCCATGCTTAAAGCTCATTGCTGGATGAATTACTTCAGGGGAACCTTCTTGAATTTTGATCACCTTTAAAAAAAATAAAACTAGTACAAAGCAATGTTAAGGCATTATTTTTTAAAAAAATAAAGCAAGCACACACTTCCAATTTACAATGAAAAGACTTTCATTTTTATATATTCAATGTTGATTTGTGCCCAGAGGCAATCATAATGTTATATGGTACTAATCATTGGTGTAGAAGGAATTTTATGGTCTTTTTTTTCTCATTTAAGCAGAGCATGAACATTTTCCCTATACTGCCTAGTCTTCATAATTACAGTTTTTAAGAGCGGCATAATATTCCATCTAGTGGGTAGAGCATAGTGTATTACACCACATTCCCAGTGTAGGTCTTTTAAGTTGCTTTAATTATTTTTTATTATGAAGAGTGTTGCAATAAAATTAGCCATTTGTGGACCACTTTTGTTCTTTCAGGGGTTTCCTCAAGGTACATTTCCTTCTTCCCACAAATTTCCTCCATATCACAGATGGCTGGGCCACAGACTCTCGGATAGACTGCTGCTTCCTTATTCACTCAATGATCCTATTTGTCTTGATTCTTGGAAATAATAGAGGTATATATGACCTGCAAGGAATTTATTAAGACAGTGGGAGAGACAAACTTATAAAAGATCATTGTATTTCCCTTAAGTTTTATGGTGGAAAGAGGCACAAAGTGTTTTGGAAAAGAAAGTGAGGATGGTGCTAACCAAGAAGGAGGAGGTCAGGGGAGAGTCCTAGTGAACCAGAATATCAAAACATAAAGAGGGATGGAAAAGGGAAATGATAGAAGATAGAAGATGTGGAAGAATAAAAAACTGCCCTCTAGGCAGAAGGGAGAGGATGAAGGAAATGATGGAGAAACAAAAATGATGTAAACTGTTGCTGTTGTTCAGTCGCTAAGCCACGTCTGACTCTCTGTGACCCCATGAACTGCAGTGTGCCAGGCTTCTCTGTCCATCACTATCTACCTGAGTTTGCTAAAACTCATGTCCATTGAGTCAGTGATGCCATCCAACTGTCTCATCCTCTGTCATCCCCTTCTCTTGCCCTCAATTTTTCCAACATCAGGGTCTTTTCCACTGAGTCAGCTCTTGGCATTAAGTGGCCAAAGTATTGGGGCTTCAGCATCAGTCCTCCTGTGTACAGTACCTTAAGTAAATCGTGGTGACAGAAGCATAAAGGGTGAAACATAGAGTTGTAGTAGTAGAGGTTATCAGAGAGAATGTTGTAAAGATCTTAGGGGGCAAAAGTACCTGCACTCCTGAAGAGTGCTGCATGATACAGTACACCTAGCCACACGTGGTCAATCAAATTTAAATTAATCAAAATTAAATTGAAATTTCAGTTCTTTCATCACATTTCAAAAGTCTTTAGCCACACTGACTAGTGTTTAGAGTATAGAACATTTCTACCATCGCAGAAAGTTTTCTTGGATATCACTGCCAGTGGCAATGGAAGTGTACATAAAAAGTTGTTAAAAGTTGTTTTAAATATTTTGCCTGAGGAGAGGCAGAAAAGAGAAATTTTCAAAAATGCAAATATTTATTTGTAGTTGCCTATATCACTTGCTGGAAAAAAAAAAAAAGTGCCGTATTTTAGTTTTGCTAAACTCTGCTTTTCCAGAAAGATGGATACCTGAGCCAATGAGGAATAAAGCCCTGTTTCCTTGGGAAAAAACTTGGTAGTGTCAATGCAAGGAAGAGAATAAGCTTCTTCCACTTTAAGGGCCATTAATTCTTTGCATGGACTTGGAAATACAGAAGGCAACTTAGTCAATTGTCATAAAGTGACTGTTCCCATTTAATTGGCATCCAGATCAAGAAGCAGAATATTACTAGCATCTCCTAAGTGCATCTACTCTGTGTTTGCTTCCCGGTACTACTCCCTCAGTGTAACCACTGCCCTGGTTTTGCCAGTTGTAAAATTTTATATAAAGATTTAGGTAAGTACCTTTTCACATCTGATTTCTTTCATGAAACATGTTAACATGGTACTGCTAAGTCACTTCAGTCGTGACCGACTCTGTGTGACCCCATAGACGGCAGCCCACCAGGCTCCCCCATCCCTGGGATCCTCCAGGCAAGAACACTGGAGTGGGTTGCCATTTCCTTCTCCAATGCATGAAAGTGAAAAGTGAAAGTGAAGTCACTAAGTCGTGTCCGACTCTTCGCCACCCCGTGCACTGCAGCCCACCAGGCTCCTCCGTCCATGGGATTTTCCAGGCAAGAGTACTGGAGTGGGGTGCCATTGCCTTCTCTGAACATGGTACTAGTGTTTTTTAATTTATTAAAAAAAATTTTTTTTTGACGTGGACCATTTTTAAAGTCTTTCTTGAATTTGCTACAATATTACTTCTTTTTTGTATGGTTTTTTTGGTTGCAAGATCCCCAACCAGGGATTGAACCCACACCCCTTGCATTGACAGGTGAAGTCTTATCCACTGGACGACCTGAGAAGTCCCAACCAATGTTTTTTACTACATGAATTTTAAACTTCTTTAGTTATGTCACAGGCATACCAGAAAAAGTGCAAAATGCACATGTGTGTTTGAAGTGAAATGAGAAAATAAAAACTTGTGTATCCTCATCCAAGTTTACAAAATAGATTTTTACCAGGATCTTAGCAGTTCCCTGTGTGCTTTTCTTTCACTACAACTGTTTTTCTCCAAACAGAAGTAACAACAAACTTGCCTGTGTAAGGAAAGGACAACAGTGACTACAGGAAGACAGGCAGAACAGAGTGTCTGGGTCCTGCTTCATCCAGCTGGAGGTCTGTGAGAACCCCTTCCAGGGATGTCTGTGCAAAAGTATTCCTGCCAGTTCTGGGAAACCTAGGGCTCACTACAGTCAGGGAAGGTGAAGTGACCTGCATGGACCAGGAATGTATTGTTGACCTGAAACAAACAGACTGCCAGATATTTCTCCAGCAAAGATGAGTTTTTTCAAGGTTAGCAGAGAATTGTAACTCCAGGTCTATAACCATGGTGAGCCATGTGCAAGTCCCCACACAGCAAGTGGCGTAGAATACATTTTTTTTTAAATAATTTGCTTTTTATTGAACGATAATTGCTTTACAGAATTTTGTTGTTTTCTGTCAAACCTCAACATGAATCAGCCATAGGGATACATATATCCCCTCCCTTTTGAACCTCCTTCCCATCTCCCTCCCCATGCCACCCCTCTAGGTTGATACAGAGCCCCTTGTTGAGTTTCCTGAGCCATACAGCAAATTCCCATTGGCTATATGTTTTACATACACTCATGCAAAGAGTTGACTCATTGGAAAAGACTGTGATGCTGGGAGGGATTGGGGGCAGGAGGAGAAGGGGACAACAGAGGATGAGATGGCTGGATGGCATCACTGACTCGATGGACGTGAGTCTGAGTGGACTCCGGGAGTTGGTGATGGACAGGGAGGCCTGGCGTGCTGCGATTCATGGGGTTGCAAAGAGTTGGACACGACTGAGCGACTGAACTGAACTGAACTGAACTGAATGTAAGTTTCCATGTTACTCTTTCCATACATCTCACCCTCTCCTCCCCTCTCCCCATGTCCATAAGTCTGTTCTATATGTCTGTTTCTCCATTGCTGCCTGTAAATAAAATTTTTAGTATCATTTTTCTAGATTCCGTATATGTGTATTCAGTTCAGTTCAGTTCAGTCGCTCAGTCGTGTCCTACTCTTTGCGACCCCATGAACTGCAGCACACCAGGCCTCCCTGTCCATCACCAACTCCCGGAGTTCACCCAAACTCATATCCATCCAGTCAGTGATGCCATCCAGCCATCTCATCCTCTGTCGTCCCCTTCTCCTCCTGCCCTCAATCCCTCCCAGCATCAGAGTCTTTTCCAGTGAGTCAACTCTTCGAATGAGGTGGCCAAAGTATTGGAGTTTCAGCTTCAGCATCAGTCCTTTGAATGAATGTTTAGGACTAATTCCCTTTAGGATGGACTGGTTGGATCTCCTTGTAGTCCAAGAGACTCTCAGGAGTCTTCTCCAACACCAACTCCAACAATTCAAAAGCATCAATTTTCGGTGCTCAGGTTTCTTTATAGTCCAACTTTCCCATCCATACATGACTACTGGAAAAACCATAGCCTTGACTAGAAGGACCTTTGTTGGCAAAGTAATGTCTCTGCTTTTGAATATGCTATCTAGGTTGGTCATAACTTTCCTTCCAAGGAGTAAGCGTCTTTTAATTTCATGGCTGAAATCACCATCTGCAGTGATTTTGGAGCCCAAAAAGATAAAGTCTGACACTGTTTCCATTGTTTCCCCACCTATTTCCCTTGAAGTGATGGGACCAGATGCCATGATGTTAGTTTTCTGAATGTTGAGCTTTAAGCCAACTTTTTCACTCTCCTCTTTCACTTTCATCAAGAGGCTTTTGAGTTCCTCTTCACTTTCTGCCATAAGGGTGGTGTCATCTGCATATCTGAGGTTATTGATATTTCTCCCGGCAATCTTGATTCCAGCTTGTGCTTCTTCCAGCCCAGCGTTTCTCATGATGTACTCTGCATATTAGTTAAATAAGCAGGGTGACAATATACAGCCTTGATGTACTCCTTTCCCAATTTGGAACCAGTCTGTGGTTCCATTGTTACTTCTTGACCTGCATACAGATTTCTCTGGAGACAGGTCAGGTGGTATTCCCATCTCTCAAAGAATTTTCTACAGTTTATTGTGATCTGTACAGTTACAGGCTTGGCATAGTCAATAAAGTAGAAGTAATGATTTCTGGAACTCTCTTGATTTTTTGATGATCCACCAGGTGTTGGCAATTTGATCTCTGGTTCCTCTGCCTTTTCTAAATCCAGCTTGAACATCTGGAAGTTCATGGTTCATGTACTGTTGAACCCTGGCTTGGAGAATTTTGAGCATTACTTTACTAGTATGTGAGGGGAGTGCAACTGTGCGGTAGTTTGAGCATTCTTTGGCATTGCCTTTCTTTGGGATTGGAATGAAAACTAACCTTTTCCTGTCCTGTGGCCACCGCTGAGTTTTCCAAACTTGCTGGCCCATTTAGTGCAGCACTTTCACAGCATCATCTCTTAGGATTTGACATAGTTGAACTGGAATTCCATCACCTCCAATAGCTTTGTTCGTAGTGATGCTTTCTAAGGCCCACTTGACTTCACATTCCAGTATGGCTCTAGGTCAGTGATCACACCATCTTGATTATCTGGGTCATGAAGATCTTTTTGTACAGTTCTTCTGTGTATTCTTGCCACCTCTTCTTAATATCTTCTGCTTCTGTTAGGTCCCTATCACTTCTGTCCTTTATGTGTCCATCTTTGCATGCAATGTTCCCTTGGTATCTCTAGTTCTCTTGAAGAGATCTCTAATCTTTCCCATTCTATTGCTTTCCTCTATTTCTTTGCATTGATCACTGAGGAAGGCTTTCTTATCTCTCCTTGCTATTCTTTGGAATTCTGTATTCAAATGGATATATCTTTCCTTTTCTCCTTTGCCTTTAGCTTCTCTTCTTTTCACAACTATTAGAAGGCCTCCTCAGACAACCATTTTGCTTTTTTCCATTTCTTTTTCTTGGGGATGGTCTTGATCATTGCCTCCTGTACAATGTCATGAACCTCCGTCCATAGTTCTTCAGGCACTCTGTCTATCAGATCTAATCCCTTGAATCTGTTTGTCACTTCCACTGTATAATCATAAGGGATTTGATTTAGGTCATACCTGAACGGGCTAGTGGTTTTCCCTACTTTCTTCAATTTAAGTCTGAATTTTTCAATAAGGAGTTCATGATCTGAGCCACAGTCAGCTCCTGGTCTTGTTTGTGCTGACCGTATAGAGCTTCTCTATCTTTGGCTGCAAAGAATACGGTCAATGATTTCGGTATTGACCATCTGATGATGTCCATGTGTAGAGTCTTCTCTTGTGTTGTTGGAAGATGGTGTTTGCTATGACCAGTGTGTTCTCTTGGAAAAACTGTTAGCCTTTGCCCTACTTCATTTTGTACTCCAAGGCTAAATTTATCTGTTACTCCAGGTATCTCTTGACTTCCTTCTTTTGCATTCCAGTCCCCTATAATGAAAAGGACATCTTTTTTGGATGTGAGTTCTAGAAGGATTTGTAGGTCTTCATAGACCCATTCAACTTCACCTTCTTCAGCATTACTGGTGGGGACATAGATTGGATTACTGTGATATTAAATGGTTTGCCTTGGAAACAGAGATCATTCTGTTGTTTCTGAGATTGCATCCAAGTACTGCATTTCAGACTCTTTTGTTGACTATGATGGCTACTCCATTTCTTCTAAGGAATTCTTGCCCACAGTAGTAGATACAATGGTCATCTGAATTAAATTCACCCATTGCAGTCCAGTTTAGTTAGCTGATTCTTAAAATGTTGATGTTCACTCTTGCCATCTCCTGTTTGACCACTTCCAATTTGCCTTGATGCATGGACCTGACATTCCAGGTTCCTGTGCAATACTGCTCTTTACAGCATCGGACCTTGCTTCTATCACCAGTCACATCCACAGCTGGGTATTGTTTTTGCTTTGGCTCCATCTCTTCATTCATTCTGGAGTTATTTCTCCACTGATCTCCCCTAGCATATTGGGCACCTACTGACCTGGGGAGTTCATCTTTCAGTAACCTATCTTTTTTGCCTTTTCTTGCTGTTCATGGGGTTCTCAAGGCAAGAATACTGAAGAGGTTTGCATTCCCTTCTCCAGTGGACCAACTTTTGTCAGAACTCTCCACCATGACCCCGTCCATCTTGTGTGGCCCTACAAGGCATGGCTCATAGTTTCATTGAGTTAGACAAGGCTCTGGTCCATGTAATCAGTTTGGTTAGTTTTCTGTGATTGTGGTTTTCATTCTGTCTGCCCTCTGATAGAGAAGGATAAGAAGCTTATGGAAACTTACTGATGGGAGAGACGGAGGAGGAAACTGGGTCTTTTTCTGATGGGCGAGGCCATGCTCAGTGAATCTTTAATCCAATTTTCTGTTGATGGGTGGGGCTCTGCTCCCTCCCTGTTGTTTGACCTGAGGCCAAACTATGATGGAGATAATGAAGATAATGTCCACCTCCTTCAAAAGTTCCCATGCATGCACTTCTGCACTCAGTGCCCCCGACGCTGCAGCAGGCCACCGCCGACCCATGCCTCTGCCGGACACTCATGGGCAAGTCTGACTCAGTCTCGTGGGGTCACTGCTCCTTATTCCTGGGTCCTGGTTCGCACAAAGTTCTCTTTGTTCCCTCCAAGAGTCTGTCTCCCCAGCCCTGTGTAAGGTCTTGTGGCTCTATGGTAGGGTTAATGGGGACCTTCTCCAAGAGGGTTTATGCCATACCCAGGTCTGCTGCACCTGTCTTAATCAGTGCCTGCTTAAGATGGGCCAAGTTCAGATAAGATTCCAACTCTGCCCCTCCTCCACTCCTGCCCGGTCTGTCTTACAGGTAAACATAGAGCAATTGGTGGTGCAGATATTTTAAGAACAGTCGTGAGTCCGTTGCATCACACTGCCCCTCTCCTAGTACACACTCTTGCTTCTGTTAATGGCATTGGAGATAAATCATAGCCATTTTTTTCAGAATAAAAGAGAAAGGAAATGTCCACTCCCTAAAGAAAACCTCTTGTTGAAAAGCCTTGTGTTAAAAGGCCCTGGTCTGCAAGTGGGCAGTTTCCCGGTGCTGCAGTGGTGAAGGATCTGCCTGAAATGAGGGAGACCTGGGTTTGATCCCTGCACTGGGAAGATCCCCTGGAGAAGTGAATGGCTACCCATGCCAGTATTCTTGCCTGGAAAATTCCATGGACAGAGGAGCCTGGTGGGCTATAGTTCATGGGATCATGAGTCCAGCAGGACTCAGTGACTGAGCACCACAAACAGGGAGCAGCGTATCCAGGCGACAGGATGCACAGGGTTATCAGGCGGGGTGGGGAGGGGTGCCCAAAACTAACTGTCTGGTTTTGCTGTTGACTTTGCTTTCTTCTTACTGAGTTGAATACATCAAGGCAGGATATAAACTCCCTGCTTTATTTCCCTTCCTTCTCAGTAATAAAGACATCCTATTATCTAAATGGGAGTGCATTGAGGTGACAGTAGAGAGGGGGCAGTCAGAGACCATTTCAGCCAGAGTTGGAAAATAAGCTCCTGTCCTCCACTGCCTGGGGTTTAAGGCCAAGGCAGAGTCGTCCCTTTGCGTCCTTCTTGTTAGCCTTTATCCACCACAACACTCCCAGTTCCAGGTGAGAGCTGTACACACAGAGCAGGCTCTTACAGAATTAGTTGTGTTCACAGGGAGAATTCTGAAAAGCGCCATTCATTGCTAGCAAAAGAGCCAGCGTGGGGAGGAAAGGCTTGGCTCCTCCGTTTGGAACGTGTGTCTTAACGCTTGTTTTCCATTCAGCCCGTAATTGCCAGGGTTTCCGGGAGGTGACCCGGGAAAGGGCTCCTGAATTCATCCCAAGTTAAAACCGCAGCGAAAAGAAGGAGGGTTGCTTTTTAAAATGTAAAAGGAAAGCAGCTCATTGCCCACAGGATCATTAGGGAAATAAACTAGTTTTACTAATTTCTAGTTTCGATTGGAGCGTGTAGGTTTGCTGTAGCATTTGCAAAAAATATTTCATAGAACTGGTGAAGGATGCTAATGGGTATATGGGAAGGGATTTTTGGTGGTTAAATTTACTAACTAAAAGAGATTTAAATAAGTTAATCATTAACTTGCTATGAACGGTCATAGTGAATTAGCTAGGACATTCTAACTGTAGTTAATGGACTATTTATTGTATTTCTTTGGTGGAACTCAGTTTTCTTATGAAACATAAAAAGCATTACTTGCTGCTGCTGCTGCTAAGTCGCTTCAGTCGTGTCCGACTCCGTGCGACCCCATAGACGGCAGCCCACCAGGGTCCTCCATCCCTGGGATTCTCCAGGCAAGAAGACTGGAGTGGGTTGCCATTTCCTTCTCCAATGCATGAAAGTGAAAAGTGAAAGTGAAGTCGCTCAGTCGTGTCTGACTCTTCGCGGTCCCATGGACTGCAGCCTACCAGGCTCCTCCGTCCATGGGATTTTCCAGGCAAATACTGGAGTGGGGTGCCATCGTCTTCTCCGAAGCATTACTTCAGTTCAGTTCAGTTCATTACAGTGGCTCAGTTGTGTCTGATTCTTTGCAACCCCATGAATCGCAGCATGCCAGGCCTCCCTGTCCATCACTAACTCCCGGAGTTCACTGAGACTCAGGTCCATCGAGCCAGTGATGCCATCCAGCCATCTCATCCTCTGTCGTCCCCTTCTCCTCCTGCCCCCAATCCCTCCCAGCATCAGAGTCTTTTCCAATGAGTCAACTCTTCGCTTGAGGTGGCCCAAGTACTGGAGTTTCAGCTTAAGCATCATTCCCTCCAAAAAAATCAGGAGGTGCTATAATTTTATTTCCAGAGGGAAATATGCCCTTTAAACCACAAGAGGGCAGCAGCATCACATTTTTAATCCAATGCTTCTTTTGAAGCCTAAATCCATTATTAAACACGGTGACAATTACTTTTTTCTGCAAATGGTTCTTATTAATTCTGATGGTGTTTTATGAGGAAAGTTATTTTTAAAATTTTTGTGACTATAGTTTGTTACATATGAGATTACTTTCAAAGTGCAATAAGATAATTTTAATGAATGAATTAAAGTGCCTCACTAGGGTGAATTTTTAAAAACCTTTAAAATTCATTTTTAAAGATCACATCATTAAAATTCTACAAGTAGAGCTTTTCAGAAATATTAAAGGGTATTAAACAAAACTATATTTAACAATGGATAAAACTTGTCATGGTCTAGATATATGTATTTTTTATAGCTATTATCTGGTAGTAAGTTTTAATAGGTTATATGTATCTTTAAAACTAGGCATAGTTAAAATGAGAAAATCAGTACCCATGAAAATTTACAACGAATAACCCAAATTTAATGTAAAAAATAATAGAATATTTTTCTGTGCTGACTCTACATTTTCTTCATTGCTCAATATTCTGTAACAACCTAATTGGGAAGGAATTTGAAAAAGAATATACATGTATATGTATAACTGAATCACTTTGTTGTATACCTGAAATTGTTAATCAACTATGCGTGTGTTAGTCACTTATGTCTGACTCTGTGACCCCATGCATTATAGCCTACCAGACTCTTCTGTCCAAGGAATTCTCCAGATAAGAATACTGGAGTGGGTAGCCATTCCCTTCTCCAGGAGATCTTTCTGACCCAGGTATCGAACTTGGGTCTCCTGCATTGTATGCCGATTCTTTACCTTCTGAATCAAATATTCAAATATAAAAATACAACATTTTTTAAAAATACAATATAATGGCAATAATTTCATTTCACCACCAGATGGTGCTATTTAAACAATGAAGTAAATGGGAAAGACCAAATAGAAGAGCCAAGATTTATACATATCCAACACATATTTCCGAGAAGGCAATGGCACCCTACTCCAGTACTCTTGCCTGGAAAATCCCATGGACAGAGAAGCCAGGTAGGCTGCAGTCTATGGGGTCGCTAAGAGTCGGACACGACTGAGTGACTTCACTTTCACTTTTCACTTTCACGCATTGGAGAAGGAAATGGCAACCCACTCCAGTGTTCTTGCCTGGACAATCCCAGGGACGGGGGAGCCTGGTGGGCTGCCGTCTATGGGGTCGTACAGAGTCGGACACGACTGAAGTGACTTAGCAGCAACACATATTTATATATTCACTAGATTTTTTTGACAAGTACAGACTAAGTTTAATTTCTGTGACGGAATCCTTTGAGAAAATATGTTTTTAAAAATCCAGGGAAAGAAAATGCACTGTCTGGACCAGATAGTTCACAGAACTAATATGAAATTCATGTAGTGGTGAAACTTAAATGTGGATTTTGACCTTTTCACGCACAAAAGACAAAAGAGTCTATTCTAACAAAAGTCTTGTCCCATGGAAGCTACTTATTTTTGTCCCTGAAATTATTCCTTTTGTTTCTCAGGCACCGAAAAACAATCACATTTCATTACCTTTCACTTTAGTAAAAGGAGAAAGAAAATTGTTCCTTGATTCAGCAAAAGGTGAACTCAAATCAAATCTCATGTAATCTGTATCATCTTTAGATGCTGAAGTAATTATATGTGTAGAGAAGCCGAACTTTATCCTTATTCATTCATTCAAAACTAGTTCTGTTTAAATTTGGGGTGTGTGTGTGAGAGAGACAAATGACGTGATTGTAGATATTCTGCTATAGAATAAATCAACTTGGAATGCATTACCCATTTCATTTAAAATGTGCTTTACATTGATTACTTGTAGTATAACAATCAAATGATAAGAAAGTTACGAAATTTTATAGGTATGAACATAGTTTTAGGTCTGCTATGCATTGTGTCAAACCATATATAGGAAAAGGAGCTACTAACATTTATTGAGTTCTACAGAGATGATTTTTTTTTTTTTTCATTTATTATCTCTGTTCTCAGTTTTGCAAAGAACTAGAACTTGAGTTCTAGTTTTGGCCCTGCAAGCCATGCTCTTTTCTTCAAGGTTGGTAAAATCAATGAGGGGACAGGAATGTCACCTCATGCCTTCAGCAACAATCACTAAGTGATTCTGAACTTCTTTCCCTCTGAACCCGGATGGGGCTTTGGATTCTCAATTTAGCATTCCAGGTAATTCTACCATCAACTTGTGGCAGATAGCGAGGTTTAAAACTGTTTGCTATCTTGCCTTTTTAAGTCATATTGCTCATAAGCAGAAGTTCTCTTTTCTCAAAGTTTCTTTAAAGTTCTAGAAGCAATTATCAGCCATGGAACACTAAATAGTAACAGAAGGTTGAGACATTTGCTTTTAGTTCATGAAATTAAGTCCATATTTACTTGTATATGTTTTGTTGGTGGTGAACAAATGCCTGTCTTTTCTTAAGTTTCATTAATTCCCTGGTAGAGAAAGGTATGTGCCCTAAAATTGTTGGTATTTGAATTTTTAGTTATCTAACTAAACAAGATAGTAATCAAATAAGAGCTAGTATTTAATGAGTCCTGAGGTCTTAATCTGTGTCATCTACTGTTCCAAGTGCATTTTATGTGTCCTCTCGACAGTCCTATGAGCTACTTTTTATTGTCATACCCATTTGATAGATAAGGAATTTAAGGAAAAAACTTTCACATCAGTAACCACAAATCCAGGAACTTTGTCACACCTTTGGGTCAATGTTTGCAGAATCATGACTCAAACACTTGTCTCTGTTGGTCACTGGCTCATTTGCTGATCTTGGCCTGATCATATTAAACATTATGCTAGGTATTGATTTATTTTTTTCTCAGCTACAAACCTTGTCTTTACTCTTCTTTGTGCTGCTGGGGCTAGAACTTTACAGATGACAGGTCTGTTTTGCCAGCATCCCCTAAGAAACTCTACCAATAGGGGGACACCATGGGAAATAGATGGGGAAACAAGTGGAAACAGTGTCAGACTTTATTTTGGGGGGCTCCAAAATCACTGCAGATGGTGATTGCAGCCATGAAATTAAAAGATGCTTTCTCCTTGGAAGGAAAGTTATGACCAACCTAGATAGCATATTCAAAAGCAGAGACATTACTTTGCCAGCAAAGGTCCATCTAGTCAAGGCTATGGTTTTTCCAGTGGTCACGTATGGATGTGAGAGTTGGACTGTGAAGAAGGCTGAGCGCCAAAGAATTGATGCTTTTGAACTGTGGTGTTGGAGAAGACTCTTGAGAGTCCCTTGGACTGCAAGGAGATCCAACCAGTCCATTCTGAAGGAGATCAGCCCTGGGTGTTCATTGGAAGGACTGATGCTGAAGCTGAAACTCCAATACTTTGGCCACTTCATGCGAAGAGTTGACTCATTATAAAAGACTCTGATGCTGAGAGGGATTGGGGGCAGGAGGAGAAGGGGATGACAGAGGATGAGATGGCCGGATGGCATCACCGACTTGATGGACATGAGTTTGGGTAAACTTTGGGAGTTGGTGATGGACAGGGAGGCCTGGTGTGCTGCAATTCATGGGGTCTCAAAGAGTCAGACACGACTGAGTGACTGAACTGAACTGGACTGAACTGACCTGAGGGGCTGAAAGTGTGCAGTTCCCCTGAGCATCAGGGGATGCTTCACCCAGGGAAGAACAGTGCCTTTTTGTAGCAGCAGCTGAATCTAGCATGCAGTTTCTCCAAAGTCTGTGGTTTTTCCAGCATTTTCCGTTTTCCCAGCATTTGTAGAAGCAGCCTCATTGCACCCTTCTCAAGGATTCTACCAGGTGAGCACAAGTACACGTACTCCTTCCTCTTGGAGAAGGAAATGGCAACCCACTCTTGTATTCTTGCCTGGAGAATCCCCGTGGATGGAAGAACCTGGCAGGCTAAAGTCCATGGGGTCGCTAAGAGTCAGACACGACTGAGTGACACACACACACCCCTTCCTCCAGCTCCTTGAGTGTGCCTTCTCCAGGCTTCTACATCTTATGTTCAGCCCCTTCCCTTTGCTCCTCCAGTCCTAGCGGTGGTAGCTCGTCCTTCAGTTTCTATCACTGTAAAATGTTTTGGTTTTGTCATGTATGGATGTGAGAGTTGGACTGTGAAGAAGGTAAACTTTGGGAGGTAAAGAGTCGCAAAGAGTCGGACACAACTGAGCGACTGATCTGATCCCATCTGATGGATTCAATTGTGTTCCCTTAAAAGACACTGAATTCCAAGCCCCAGTACCTGGAAGTGGAAACTTACTTGGAAATAGGATTTGTCAAAAACCAAACTCTGCACAGTGAGAAAAACAAAGGAGAAAGAGGTGTTTATTGCAAGGGTTTCCACCTGGAAACTCAAGGCTCTGAAAGCAATGAATTCCGAGTTGCTCACAGGTAAGGGGTTTTAATGAGGCAAACGTGAAAGTGATTTGGCTTTTTCATATGACTGGTTGCCGAGGGGTTTTCTTCCCTATTGGATTGAGGAGAACAAGCAAGTCCAGACCTGATGTGAGCAGACTTGGTGGCTAGGAGATTCGCCAAAGTCCTCTGCTGATTTCTGAGAAAAGCTGAAAATTCTATAACTTAGGTAAGGTTAAGGGTCATTTTCTTCGATGCACTTGCAGTGGCCAATTTTATTTTGTCCCTAACATAAGCACTGCTTTAAGTTCTGGTTCTTCAGGCCTTTGCAGATAGTTCAGATGGGCTCACTGGGGTGGGCCCTAGAGCAATAGCTTGTTGTTTTGTTGTTATCTGTTTGCTCTTCTGTGAGCCCATGGACTGCAGCCTGCCAAACTCCTTGGTCCATGGGACTTCCAGGCAAGAATACTGGACCGGGTTGCCATTTTGTACTCCAGGGGATCTTTCTGACCCAGGGATCTAACTTGCCTCTCCTGCAAGTCTCCTGCATTGCAGGTAGATTCTTTACCGCAGCCATGGGGGAAGCCCTGTGCAATATGACTCTGTCCTTCTAAAAAGGGAAATTTGGACACAGAGACAGTTGCTCACCCAGGGAGAACACCGTGTGAACAGGAAGGCAGGGATCAAGGTGAGATATCCATAAACCAAGGATTGCCAGAAAACAACAGAAATGAGGAGAAAGACAAGAAACAGCTTCTCCCTCACTGCCTTCAGAAGGAAGCACCCCTCCTGACACCTTGATCTCGGACTTCCGGTCTCCAGAACTGTGAGACGATAAACTTCTGTTGTCTAAGCCCTCTAGTTTGTGGTACTATGTTATGACTGTGCCAGGAAATTCAGATGGCTAGTTAGCAATTTTTTAGGTTAAATTCTCTCTGTTAAAATAACTAGCATGACTTATCTCTCTCAACTGAGTACCAAATAATATAAGAACAGAGAATCATAGATCCTGTTTTTATCATGGTACCTTTAAGGGTCCTCCATTTGACATCGCCGCCACATGATTCTTATTGAACTTTAGCTGCTGTGTTTCATTTGCTTGTGCCGCCATAACAAAGCACTCTAGACTGGGAGGCTGAAATAACAGAACTTTATCTTCTCAAAGCGCTGAAGGCTCAAAGTCTGAGATCAAGGTGTCGGCAGAGTCAGCTTTTTTCTGAGGTCTCTTTCCTGGACTGGTTTTCTCCCCGTGTTTTCACACTGTCTTCCCTTTGTGCGTTTCTGTGTCCTAATCTCATCTTAAAAGGTGACCAGACATATTGGAGCAGGGCCCACTCATACGACCTCATTTGAACTTAATCACTTCTTTAAAGACCCTATCTCCAAATGCAGCCACATTCTGAGATACTGGTGGTTAGGATTTCAACCTATAAATTTTGAGGTTGACACAGTTCAGCCCATAACAGCAGGAATCTTTTGATAAAGAAAAAGTTAATTCCTTGAGGTCACACATCCTCCTTTCAGCAGCTCTTAGAAAGGCCGTGTGGCAGACCTTCCAATACTTTTCTTGCAGAAGCTCACAAATCGTTCCTTTAATAATAATCTAATTCAGGGTGTTGCCCAAGGTCAGACTCAAGAGCTCACTGATCTGTTTTGTCTCCTCTTGAAAAATCAAACTGGTCTTCAAACTTTTCGTATTCCTCCTGGTCTCCAGCAGTGTTCAGAGTTTAAGAGACCGGCAGGTGGGTCCATGGGCTTTCTCAGAATCCTAGAAGGTGGTCCATCCATAAGAACATTTTCACTCTTTTAAAACAGAAATGTGTTCTCTTAAAAATGTTTCACTCCTCTGGGCAAGTTGAGTAGTTCCACATGACTTTGCCATGCCTTACCAAGACTCTATTTACCCCACACTATTTTAATTATTTTGTTTCAAATGTAACTTAAAATCCTTTTAATCAGCTTTAATATTTTAGTGACATTTATCTTTGAGTTCTAGAATTATCACTGAAATATCAAATCCATTTTCTTTGTTGTTGGTTACCTAATTTTCCCTCCATTATTGAACTTAGAAATGAGATCTTTAGAAAGCACTCTGAGAAGGCTTTATATTTATCAATCCCTTCTCACTCTCTCCCTAAAGTAGAGCATTTCTAATCAAGATCTGGTTTTAAGATCAGATACATCTTTTCAACAAATTCTGTGCAGTGTGGGGTGTAACATTAACCATTCGTAACCTTTCTCCACAGAATACCAAGATGATAATTCTGATATTGAAATGACACTTGGACACCTAGTAAAACACAGGCATAATTCATGTTAATCCTCATAATTAGCCAATTTGAATGAAACTAAAAATAGTGTGAGCTGATTGGGAACCCTGGGAAAGCTCCCTGATTGCAGGGAAGTGATATTCATCTCATTAGAGAGGAATATTAAAATCTCCAGGTGGCACAAGCTGTCGCTACCCTCCACTAATTAGAACTCCCAACATTTCAAGGCCAGCAAGGTGATTTCTCCTGCCAGACCTCTTCCTATATTGGCAAGCTGTAGGTAGTGATAATAACTCATGAAATATGAAAATCTTTACTTAGAGCAGAACTTGACATGAAAAACTAGAGGAAAGCCATAATGTAGCTCTTCAGAAAACTGCAGTTATTAATTTCAGAAATAGTTCTTCTGAGAGAAAGTTACCATGATACATCTTCATTTTAAGTGACAAGTTCAGCTGGTTTTGAGCCTTCACTCTGTAAAGAGAAGTGTACCTGTGCCATGAAATATAGAGGAAAAGCTAAAGTGTTAGCCACTCAGTCACGTCCAAGTCTTTGCAACTCCATGGACTGTTGCCCACCAGGCTCCTCTGTCCATGGGATTCTCCAGGAAAGAATATTGGAGTGGGTAGCCATTTCCTTCTCCAGGGAATCTTCCTAACCCAGGGATTAAACCCAGGTCTCCTACTTTGCAGGCAGATTCTTTACTGTCTGAGCCAAAGGGAAATGTGAATATACTATAGTTTTAATAAAGTCACAAACTGAAGCTAAAATATATATGATCATATCAAAGTTGTAAATGTTCTGGAATGTTGTGTTTCCTTCCCTGTCCACCATTATTCTCTTAGCAATACAATGAAATTTTTGCCTAATTAATAAATCTTGCAGATAAACTCAAAATTATCAGTTCATCTTGGTCATGACTTACCTCCTTCCAAATATTAGATTGAAATAATGATAATTCAAGAGAACAAAAAAGCTTTCAGAGTTCATTTCTGAGATACAAGTGGTGGGTACTCAAGCCGATATAGTCACAATTTTGTTTAAGAGAACTAAAATGGAAGTTGATATAGATAAATAAAAAGGTATCTATATGCCCCAAATATTTTTGGTCTGAGATCAGATCAGATCAGTCGCTCAGTTGTGTCTGGCTCTTTGCGACCCCATGAATCGCAGCACGCCAGGCCTCCCTGTCCATCACCAACTCCCGGAGTTCACTGAGACTCACGTCCATCAAGTCAGTGATGCCATCCAGCCATCTCATCCTCTGTCGTCCCCTTCTCCTCCTGCCCCCAATCCCTCCCAGCATCAGAGTCTTTTCCAATGAGTAAACTCTTCACATGAGATAGCCAAAGTACTAGAGTTTCAGCTTTAGCATCATTCCCTCCAAAGAAATCCCAGGGCTGATCTCCTTCAGAATGGACTGGTTGGATCGCCTTACAGTCCAAGGGACTCTCAAGAGTCTTCTCCAACACCACAGTTCAAAAGCATCAATTCTTTGGCGCTCAGCCTTCTTCACAGTCCAACTCTCACATCCATACATGACCACAGGAAAAACCATAGCCTTGACTAGACGGACCTTTGTTGGCAAAGTAATGTCTTTGCTTTTGAATATGCTATCTAGGTTGGTCATAACTTTCCTTCCAAGGAGTAAGCGTCTTTTAATTTCATGGCTGCAATCACCATCTGCAGTGATTTTGGAGCCCAGAAAAATAAAGTCTGACACTGTTTCCACTGTTTCCCTATCTATTTCCCATGAAGTGATGGGACCAGATGCCATGATCTTAGTTTTCTGAATGTTGAGTTTTAAGCCAACTTTCTTCACTCTCCTCTTTCACTTTCATCAAGAGACTCATTAGTTCCTCTTCACTTTCTGCCATAAGGGTGGTGTCATCTGCATATCTGAGGTTATTGAGATTTCTCCCGGCAATCTTGATTCCAGCTTGTGTTTCTTCCAGTCCAGTGTTTCTCATGATGTACTCTGCATAGAACTTAAATAAACAGGGTGACAATATACAGCCTTGACAGACTCCTTTTCCTATTTGGAACCAGTCTCTTGTTCCATGTCCAGTTCTAACTGTTGCTTCCTGACCTGCATACAGATTTTTCAAGAGGCAGGTCAGGTGGTCTGGTATTCTCAGTTTTGGTCTACACATTTTCAAATATTTATTTCATTTCAAAGTTCTTGCTCCTTGTAGATGAGTATGCAAACACAGCTGTTTGGATTTTTTACTTTTTTTACTTTTATTTTATCCTGGTGTACAGCCAATTAACAATGTTTTGGTAGTTTCAGGTAGATAGCAAAGGGACTCAGTCATTCACATATATGTATCCATTCTTCCCCAAACTCCCCTCCCACATAACATTGAGCAGAGCTCCTGTGGTCCTTGTTGTTTATTCATGGTTAATCCAGCTTTATGTCAGTTTACTAACATTTGTACAGGACTCAGGAACATGGCCACTCTCTAAAATACCTACATACCTACTCGGTCATTCTCTGGTTTAAGGAAAAATATCTGTTCTAGAAAATTCTGTTTCTAGAATTTTTCCAAGCCAATTCTTGTATTACTCTTTCCTGTTTCACTTACTTTTTTTCCTCTTCTTGCCTTTTGGTTTCAAGCATAGCAACCAATGAATAAAAGGTGCCTCCTTCCTGTATTTCCAGCCAGTTCCCAGTGGGGAGGGAAGGTGGATGATAAAAACTGAAAGAAAAATGAGAAGCAGAGAGGCTCTATACGTGAGACACCAGGGTGCTAACTACTTGTTTTGCTCTTATACTTACTGTTACACTATTGATTTGGAATCACACAAGTCACAAGAGAAAAATGGACCATTCTTTAAAACTTAAAAGCGTGAGCAAGTCTGTAAAAGAGAAACAGTGAATGATCAATACAAAAAGATCACCTCTTCTCTAATCATCATCATCTTGGGAGATATTTAAGATGGATCGCAACTTCCCTGCTTCTGGTTTCCATGAGGAGGCCCTTTCTCTCAGCACTCCCGGTCCTTTTCTTCTGTCTCTGTCTCCCCAGAGGAGGGAGAGTAACTTATTTGCATAGTAAATTTGAAAGAGATACTCAGCTTGGGGCTTCCCAGGTGGCTCAGTGGAAAAGAATCCACCTGCCAATGCAGGAGATATAGGAGACTAGCGTTCAATCCCTGAGTCAGGAAAATCCCCTGGAGAAGGAAATGGCAACCCCCTCCAGTATTCTTGCCTAGAGAATTGCATGGATAGAGGAGCATGGTGGGCTACAGCCCATGGGGTCACAAAGAGTCGGACTCGGCTGACTGTGCACTCATGCACCCTTATCTTAGCTGGGCCTAGCTGAAGCTCTAACTGTCTTTTTTTCCTCTCAACTACCCCCCCCAACCACCCACCTCAGCTGGGCTCCAGACTTCTCCTGAGAGCCTGCTGCTTGCAGGAAGCACTGTTTCCTTCTTCTTCCAGCTCTGCCCTGGAGGAGAGAGGTGAAGGTTGGTTGGTGCAAAGGCCAGAGCTTCTGTGACTGGTGAGTCAATGTTTTTATTCCGAGGTTTGCATAACAGGTTCATTTGGCTCACCTGGGCATCCATCTTATTCCTGACTAAACTCTCAGCACAGATACTAGTTTGGTCTTCTCTTTATTCCATTTTATTTATCTATTTGTTTAGTGGAGAAGAGGGATGCTGTTTGTTGGAAACCATCTTGTAGACCAGCAGTCCCCAACCGTTTTGACACTAGGGACAGGTTTCGTGGAAGTCAGTTTTTCCAATGGAGGAGTGGGAGAAAGGGAGGGCATGGTTTCAGGATGTTTCAGATGCATTACACTTATCATGTACTTATTTCTAATTTAATGCCTTGCTGATCTGACAGGAAGTACCTGTCCATGGTATGGAGATTGGGGGCCCCTGTTATAGAACATACCATATTGGTCATAATTTACTTAAATGCTCCATGAGCAATCAATACATATAGAATTAAAGTTATTGCTGAGAACTTGGGTTTACAAAGCTGAGCCTACCAACACAGGCTATTGAAAACAGTTCAGTAGAACTAAGAACATCTTTAAGTGGAAATATGGGTATTTGTCAGCCTTCAAGTCTTGAAGTCTTTATATTCACTACTGTTTCTTCATCAAAGCTTTTGCACACAGTTTAAGTCTGGATTCAATCTCTTCTTCCCTCTTCCTCTGTTGTATATAAACCTCTTGTGCCGCACTTGCCAAAATCTGCTTTGTCTTACAAATGTTTGTGTACTGTTTTCATTGGAGATCAGGGGCCATGGGTTATTGTAATTAAATGCTTCCAACTCCCAGATACGTGCCCTGCATAGAGTTATACTCAATAAATGTTGATTGAAATCAATTAAATCACAGCTTCCTTGAAAGCTAACAAAGAACAAATATGAATTGCTTTATTAATAACTGAGAACTAAAGAGTTAGATAATAAAGGTGTGTTTATTCCACTTTACAAAATTGCTGTAGCTAGACTAGATAATTTTCCACTGTTTGTTTTTTCAAAATCTGTGGCAAGCTTTATTTCTACTAAGTTTTGTGGAAATTAAATTTTAATAAATTGAAGTTTATTTAATAAGTAATCGAGCCTGCAGTGATAATAGTCATTCATTCTGTACATGAAGAAGTACTTGGTAATGGGAATAATTACCTCCTGTATCACTTTTTCTGATATTTCTCTTCATATATGCTTGAAATTATCTATGCTTTCTGTTTATTCTTTTAAGAACTTAATTGCAGTTACAGATATTATTTTGGAAATGGCAGGGCTTGACACATGACGTTTCTCAATTTGATGAAATTCTCTCCTTTAAAAACTGACAGTCGTAGCTGTCATAACATGCAGGACTGTATGTTTAGTCAAGTAGTTTAAAAATATCAGGAATTCTATACAATCATTTATTATTTGTGAAAGAACAAAAGGCTTATGATTAGAGAACCTGACATATAGTCCTTGGTTGACCACTTACTTGTTATGAATTTGGGCAAATAAGTTATTGTGGATGGTTTTCGCTTATTAAAAGTGAAATAACTACTTCAAGGGTTAAATGAGAAGATCAAGTAAGATTATGTATATAAATATGCATTGTCAACTTAAAGTTTATATAAACAATTGTTATCATTACTTAACAAAGAACACATTTGCCTTCTGGTCTCAGGATTATTAGAAAGATATGAATGAGTTATCTTCGATTTTCTGTTACTATTACTCTGGTACTTTGATGCATAGATGAGATGCCGCCTAACAGTGCTGTAAGCCTTAATGGAGTAGTGGGTGAACAATCTCCAGAGACCAAACTCAAAGTCACACTTAAAGACTTCAGAAACAACCCACAGTCATAACCGAAGGTCTTTATGAATCAATATAATTTATTGACATGGTAAGTGATTATATGGTATGGGGTTATATGCATAACTCTTTGAGTTCTACAACTTCTAACACAAAGGTGTTATTTTTTTCTGTTTTGTATATTATCATCAGCAACAGTTTTGCTAAACTCTCCAATACTTCCTATCAAAAACCTTTTCCTCCAATGTCCAATAATACTTTCTCCCTGTCTGCCTAAGCTTTATAACTCTGTCCTTGAGATATTTTCAGTTTTCAATAACAGTCTCCTCAAGGCCTTTCAGTCTCCTCCTAACCTGAGACTCAAAAGCAATGCCAATTCTTTGTAGCCTATATGGAAGCTCCCATGTCGGTTGTATCACTATTACATAATACTCATCCCAAAGTTTACTGGTCTAGTTGTTTTATTGGTTTAAACAACTGCTTTATTATAAATTCACATATTTAATGGGAAAGAAATTCAAACAGGACATAATAAGAATAGAAATTTGAGTCTTCTCTGTTCTGTGATATCTGGGGCCTCAGTTGGGAAGACTGAAAAATTGGATCTTAAGATTGGGTACTAGAATCATTTGGAGAAAGTCATTCACTGTCCATGATGGTTGCTGACTGCTGCCTAGGTCGTCAGTGGAGACAAACGATGGGGAAGAACAGCTGGTCCCACAGCACACACAGGACACGTGATTCTCTCATGACCTAGTGACTTGTACAAGCTGAAGCAGCCCCTCAGTTCAGAGGAACACCTGTAATTAGCTCCACCCAGGAAAGTAGTGGCATGAGGAGTTCAGCTAGTCAAGAACAGGTTGATACTCACAGTTAATTATTAGATTTTCTTTTAGGCTAGTCCTTTCTAGAATTAGTTTAAAGCCAGTGATATTTCAATATTGCAAAGGAAAAAGCCTTTGACTTACACTTTTAAAAGTGATTAATCTACAAGTATGTAAAATTTTATTTCACATAGACTTAAATGTGATCGGGTGTAGGTTTGACATGTTTCATATTTGCTAATATTGTTTTATAGATATTACTTAACTTTGTTTTCAATTCTATGAAAGGAATTTGCCCCTCTTCTAAAATGTCCTATCTTGAAATGAAGAAATAGAATTCCAGAGAGATGACATAACTTGCTCCAGTCTCTTAATAACTGGCCACAATCCCTAACTAAGTCTGTTTACATCAGATTTCACATTCTTTCTGTTGCATGGTGTGGGAGGGTTAGTTATATAAGACAATACTTTTTTTTTCCATTTAAATATAATAGTTATGCTTTGGTTTGTCACTTACATTAACAACTAAATAGCAAACTAAGTACATGGGTGGCCAGTACATGCTATTATTTTCTTATTCATCAGTGTGGTGATATCATAAATGCCAGTGAGAGACAGATGAGGACTGACTCTCCCTGTCTCTTTGGATTGAGTTGTACTTGAATTGCATTTGAAAAACTGCACTGTTAGAGATTTTAGACCCAAAGTCTTTGAAAGGAAACATTAGTTAACAGAAAAAAAGTTGGGTATTTTGCTTATTGATGTTACATTAAAAATTATTACCCACTGATACTTGAAATTTTCAGAGTATTTTTGAAAAAATTAACATGCTCTAGAAAACTTGGAAAGCAAGTGAAAAATAAATTTATTGCTATAAGATTTTTGTAAATTTAATGAACTATGCAGTTTTATGGGTGGTACACAGGTGTTTAATATACCATTTTAACAGTTTATTGCCTAAAACAGAGAGGAGAATTCCCTTGTGTATATATGTATAATTCTGAAGGGACACTATGAAGGATTTTGTATTTTTTCCTAAAGGACAGTGTGAAGCTAGTAAAAATCTTAAGCAGTACAGAGACATCATAATTTTTTTAAAAAGAGTTCTGGGTGTGGGCAGAAAAATGAAGTAGATGAGGTATGGACAGAGTGGACAAAAACCAGAAATAAATCATAGGTCAATTACTGTGGTTTAACTGATCAATAATAGTAGCTTGGGTATAGATGTGGCAAAGGAGCAGATCAAAGTAGATATACATACTTTACAGAATCAGTATTACTGGCAATTTATTAGGGGTGTAAAGTATCAGAGCAGGTGGTGTCAAGAATGACTCTGAGGTTTCAGACACCTGCAAATGGGTAAGAAGTGAAGTCATTTACTACAATAGAGATCACAGCAAGAAGATCAGGTTTGGGTGCCAGGAGTCAATATCATGAGTTTAATTCTAGGTCTGTGGAACATAAGAGGCCTGTGAGGCATGTGTTTTTGCAGGGATTTGAGGAAAACTCTAGGACAATCTGAACTGCTGCTGCTGCTGCTGCTGCTAAGTCGCGTCAGTCGTGTCCGAGTCTCTGCGACCCCAGAGACGGCAGCGCACCAGGCTCCCCTGTCCCTGGGATTCTCCAGGCAAGAACACTGGAGTAGGTTGCCATTTCCTTCTCCAATGCATGAAAGTGAAAAGTGAAAATGAAGTCGCTCAGTCGTGTCCGACTCCTCGTGACCCCATGGACTGCCGTGCACCAGGATCCTCTGTCCATGGGATTTTCCAGGCAAGAGTACTGGAGAGGGGTGCCATTGCCTTCTCCACAATCTGAACTATTTTCTTTCAATTCTTTGCTGGGCATTTGTCTTCTATGATCATGCTCATTCCTAACCTACAATTGGCCCATGTATATTATTCTTTGCTTTAAAAGGTCAAAGGCATGAAAATACCAGTGTATGTTGCAATAAAAAGCAAAGTGGTCAGCCTGGTAATGTGAAGATAGTTATGTATGCTGAAATGCTGAGTCAGGCCATGATCCAAGTTAACTTTGCTAAGATCTAGAGATGATTTATAACAGATTAGGAGGCCATTAGCTTTCTAGTCCATCCTAACAAAGAGGAAGATACTCTGGAAAGATGGCTAGGATGGGCTCCCAGCTTCAGGATCACAATAGCTGGGAGGATGGTGATATGGGTCATTCCTATACTTACTGATATTAATTCTTGAATATAACCCCACATGTCAAAGAATATCATAGTGTCTAATTTCTTCCCTTCTCTTTGCCCTATACTTTCTTCACATCTCTTCTCAGTGTCCCTCTTCAGAAATGGCTTTCCTGATCATCTCTGTAAATCTGTAGCTATCTCATAACTCTATACCCTCATCTACTTATTGATTATCCTACTAATCACCACCTGAAGTATATTTATTTGACTTGTCTCCCCTGTTCTCCCATTCACCCCACTATAGAATGTAAACTCTATTAGGGAAAAGACTTGTGCCATTCACCATGTATTTCCACTTCATAGTAAAAATCCTGGCACATAGTAGGTGCTCAATAAATATTTGCTGACTGAGTATTGTTTGAATAATTACTGGATGAGTGGATTACTGGAAACTGGGGTGGAGAGGAAGGAAGAAGTGGCAGGCAACCAGAAAACCATACCATACTCATTCTGATTGTCCTCTGTGTGTTGTGTTAATCATTGTCATACAGAAGTTTCATTTTTTTTTACATAGTCACCATATTTAAAATTTTCCTTTAGATCACTGGGTCCTGGGAATTATTGATTCATTATTTCAGGTCAAGTGAAAAACTTTGTGAGTCTCTAAAGCAACATGTTTATTTCTTCAGTTAGCTCGCTGATTGCCCCACTCTGTGTCCCAGTATTCATGCCTCATTTCTGTGCATGCCATCAGTTCAGTTCAGTCTCTCAGTCATGTCTGACTCTTTGCGATCCCACGGACTGCAGCGTGCCAGGTTTCCCTGTCCGTCACCAACTCCGAGAACGTGCTCAAACTCATGTCCATTGAACTGGTGATGTCATCCAACCATCTCATCCTCTGTCATCACCTTATCCTCCTGCCTTCAATCACTCCCAGCCTAAGGGTCTTCTCAAATGAGTCAGTTCACATCAGATGGCCAAAGTATTGGAGTTTCAACTTCAGCATCAGTCCTTCCAATGAATATTCAGGACTGATTTCCTTTAGGATGGACTGGTTGGATCTCCTTGCAGTCCAAGAGACTCTAAAACGTGTTCTCCGACACCACAGTTCAAAAGCATCAATTCTTCAGCGCTCAGCCTTCTTCACTGTCCAACTCTCACATCCATACATGACTACTGGAAAAACCAAAGCTTTGACTAGACGGACCTTTGTTGGCAAAGTAATGTCTCTGCTTTTTATTATGCTGTCTAGGTTGGTCGTAACTTTCCTTCCAAGGAGTAAGCGTCTTTTAATTTCATGGCTGCAGTCACCATCTGCAGTGAGTTTGGAGCCCAGAAAAATAAA